>NC_035108.1:217118172-217430010 GCF_002204515.2 Aedes aegypti | reverse complement strand
CGTAGAAACTGATACGAACGTAGTATAGTGTCCATCCTTGGACATCCCGGGACAAAAAATCCCCCCGGGATTTGATAAATTTCGGGATTTTCCGTTTCTTGGGATTTTATTTCTGACATCCCGGGATTCCCGAAATGGACGTAGAATTTGACGAAAACCACTAAATTTTAATAAAAAACAATGACATTTTTCCTCGCTATCAACCTTTTTTGATAAAGTAGAAAAGTATAATGAAAAAGAGAATAAACGAGTAATTATTTTCATGAAAAGATCAATTTACCAAGTAAGAAACACTTATTTTTATTTGTCTAGTTGCAAAGTTTCAATATTTAAAAAGTTCCAGGAGATTGGAACATGTTTCGATCTCAATGAAACTTTCATAATTTGATTTTCACTCCGTTATCTTTCCAAGAAAAATATAAAGATGACCAAATAACGATTTATTTTTGAGTTACACGATGCGACGGACCTGGTGTAGTGGTTAGAACACTCGCCTCTCACGCCGAGGACCTGGGATCGAATCCCATCCCCGACATAGTCACTAAAAATTTCAGTGACGACTTCCTTTGGAAGGGAAGTAAAGGCGTTGGTCCCGAGATGAACTAGCCCAGGGCTAAAAATCTCGTTATTAAAAATAGAAACAAAAAAAAATAAAATTTGTGTTTTATAATGGGACAATTCAATTTGGTGTTTTTTCCCTAATTTTACTAAAAAAAGTGATTTCTCGTTAGTGCAGCTGAAAGATCATTAAAAGATATAATGAAATCTGATATCAACTAAATTTTGACCAAAATGCAGATGAGACTGATGTGCGAACCACGGCAGTAAACTTCAATCAATAATTTTCAGTTATTAACTTTTAGCACGATCTACAAATACCTTCAGTTGATTTTTTTTCAGTTTCTGTTGTTCTAAAGTTTTTATAATTTTTAAAATGTTTGAAGCAAATTGCTTTAAAATTACGACTTTAGTTTTTATCATACTTCCATTCATATGTGTTATAGAGAATTTGAAAAAATCTATAGTAAACCCGTATTTAGTCAAGCTAAGTTTGGATTTTTTTTAGGTTACTTCATCAGAATAAGAAAGTCTTATCTGAAATGTGATTTGCTATAATTAACATATTATTTTGAGAAGTTACATTATCTGTTTATTTCATTGGAAAAAAAATGTTTTGTTAAATTTGAACTTCCATTTCAACCGAAATGCTAGTTTTATTGAAAATTTGATAAATCCCGGGATTTCCAAAGATTTTTGTCCCGGACGGGACGAGCAAAATGGCCGGGAAATGGACACTCTTGAACGTAGAGTACGACGGTGAATATCAATGTTTAATGAATTCAAAACACAAGGACAACCAATACGAAACACATCAGCAATAAAACATGCTTTGGAGATGTTACGCCTATTTTCCAATAAAGAAAGATCGATCAATGAACACCTTCTTCATATCTAGGAAGATTAAATGGGTCATTTCAGGGTGATAACATGTTGCGAAACGAATGAATTTGTGTTGAATCCTTTCAATTCTTTGAACGCTGGTGTTATAATAAGGAGCCCATACTACGACTGCGTATTCAAGGGTGGAACGCACTAACGAGCAGTATAACGTTTTTAGACAGTGAACATCTTAAAAACGTTTGGCCGCACGGAAGATGAACCCTAGACTCTTTGATGCTTCACCTGTTATATAGCTTATGTGATCCTCAAAGTTGAGGTTACTATCAAGAATAACACCTAGATCTTTGATCGAAGTTACTCTATTTAAAGTCTCCCCAGCTATAGAGTAATCAAAGCAGATTAGAGAGCGCTTGCTCCCAAAAGATATGGCCGAGACCCGTCTATTCAGAGACATGCGATTCAAGGTGCACCAATAAGTAAAGATATCCAGATCCTTTTGTAAGAAAACGGCATCTTGATGACACACTACTTCATTAAACAGCTTAAAGTCATCTACATAGGACAATTTGAAACATTTGAGTAGAGAATTGACATCGCATCGTTTAGATAGAGCAGGAATAAAAAGGGTCCGATGTGGCTACCCTGCGGAACACCGGAAGTGACACGGAATGCAGAAGACGTAGTATCGCCTATCTTAACAGACATAGTTCGATCGAGTAAATAAGATTGAAGCCAGGCTAGGAGACCTCCGCATATTCCCAGACGATTCAGTTTAGCTATCATGATCTGGTGGTTGATTTAATAAAATGCGGCCGAAAAGTCGGTGTATATGGAATCAATCTATTTTATAACAAAGGACGTGTAGGCTACAAGGTAAGTTGATGTCGAACGTTTTCCAATTAAATCGTGTTGTGTCTCCGAGACAAGTTTTAAATAATTATGTTTGAGAAAGTCCAGAACAATTAACTCAAACAGTTTCGACGTAGCACACATAGCAGCGATTCCGCGGTAGTTGATGACATCAATCTTCTTACCTTTTTTATAAATCGGAAAAACAAATGATTTCTTCCAAGTAGGAAAGCATCCGAAATTAACAGAGCGGTTAAAGATAACGGCCAACGGAAGGGCAAGTGAAGTGCAACATTTTCTAAGAGGCCAGGCCCCCTCTTATTCACGCCAATGTCCGCCATCCAAACGCGTATGCATTGGACATCCGAAGGCACACACGTGCTTTTCATTCCTGTCACGTGCGGTGGATTCGATTTGAATTGAGCCGTCTGCGCACCGATTCGATAGAGACGGATTTCGTGGCGACGGAAGCTAAAAGCTGCTCAATTGATTGTATAAAATATTATGCGGCTGTCATCAAAATTGTACGACTTTCATTGTCGATGCAATAGATAGTGTCAGGACTTGGCTCAACTAGAGCAATGCGAATCTGAAATGCAAACTTATGTAAGAGTGTTAAGTGTTCATCAACAATATTTTAATTAGGATAGATATGGTCTCGTACAGTAATTTTACAGTAGAGGCAAGATTGAGTCGGCAACAATCTTTAAAACCCTCCGCATTATGGAACATACTCTTACTTTCATTCGATTGTTCTGTTATCATTAGTGGACTAATTTAGTCATTGCGGGATCGGAATAATTAACTAGTGACGACAGATCGTGGCACGTCATTTGGATGTGACCCGAAAAGCCAAACGAAAAGCGGTTGCTGATTGATGGCTTTTTACCACTTTTGAGAGGTGTGGTCTTGGTTAGTTTTGGGTCTTCTTACCTTATAGTTGCTCATTTTGTGCTCCATTTTCTTGATCGCTGAGTTTAGTTGAACATCGAGCTGCTGAACTTGTTTGATGAGCTGATCCATATGCGACTGCCAGCAGATGGCACATAAAACCTGGAGAAGGGAGTCGAATAAATTTATCGCAGCGCAGTTTGTTTGCTTATTAAGAATATTTTTGGACAATAGGGAAACATAGGTATTCAGTTAAAAAGAAAGTCAAATAATTAAATAAAAATGGGAAATGTTCATTTTGGAAAAACGCCTTCAAAACTCAAATTTATTCAAATAAGGATAAGTGTTCCCTTAGTTGTGGGTGTTCCTATAGTTGCGGTAGTGCCGTTTTCACTGATTTTATTACATTAGCCACAGAACCGACACTGCCAATCGAAGTTTTTGCTTGTTAATACACGGAACAGTTGAAAAGAGCGTTCGAATTGCTTTAAAACTGATGAAATATCACTAAAATTGCTAAGACTTTTCTTACCTGTACCAATAGTTGCGGTAAAGTGTTCCTATAGTGGAGGATTCCATAAGAAAACAACGGATACCGCAACTATCGGAACACCAATTAAAAACATACCGCAAGTAAAGGAACAGTGTACCCACGGCATAAAAATTAACAAGGCAGTCTCTTTACTGATGTAAATATCAAGTTTCATTGTAAACATGTGACGTCACTCCTATCGTACCATATACCTTCCGGACCACTAGATCATTTTTTTTCGAAAAATTTGTTCGAGGTGGATAGGAATGACGTCGTCAAGTAGCTGTCAATTTTCGGAATATATCACCTTCTTAATTTTAGTACACCGTGCAGTGTACCAATAGTGGAGGTATTGTTTTTCACTGACATGCCGTGGATTACTGCGATGAAATGATTTTTCTCATTAAGTCAATGGTCGTTACTTCCCGTTACAACATTAAGGCGAAGTAGGCCGTCATTGAAATTTGTATGCGCCGTTGATGATTGTTGCTAATTCATCTCGCGATTTCGAATCAAAGAAAATTAGTTGGTTTTGTATTGCCTCAGCGGAAAAAGTATCAGCATACTCTATGCATGTTTGCGCGTACAGTCATACTTTTTCAAGTCAATATAAACTATCAAGAATGAGTTTTATTACTTTGAAATTGCACGCAGCAAAGTCATCATTGCTACCAAAACGAATGACGGGCTACTTCGCCTTAACATGTACATTAAATGCGCTACTTGAATTTAGGCGGTTGAATGAAGTTCAATCGTGCTTAGTACCTCCACTATTGGTACATCAACCCTATTTAGAATTCATCACTTTTGGCAGCATAAGTCCGGTATCTCAAGTATTTATACAAAATACAAGCTTCGATACTACTTAATAGTTATAATAGCTATTATAACTGTAATAGATATAGCTGTGAAACGACTAAGAATTATGAATTTTCAATGAAAGTGCAACGACTAAACCATTCTTTGTAAACGAAATGCGCTTTACATCAGACCGGCCCAAGTTTTTGAACTCTTTTTTGACTTAGATGGATGCCGCGTTCGCAATAATAGACCGATCTGAGAAATTTATACCCATTGGCGTAAATAGAGAGGGGCCAGGGGAGTGGGGGGATTGGGGCGATACGTGGTATTGCCCTCCTGCCCTTATTTTTTTAAAGTAGATGATGAGATAATAATTAAACTGCATACTGAACATCTATTTTCAAAATTTCTGGATTGTTTGACGTGCAACAGCAATAGAGCTTAGTGACATTTGAACACACGTAGACTAGCATACGCTCGTCATACACAGTTTGTTTTTGTTTTCCTCAAAGAAACTTGCACTTGCACGCTTTCCAGACTCATCAAAATGTGTATGAAAATATTACCCAATTTGAAAAATTTACACCCGGATTCTGGGTGTTTTTCGAGACAGAGTGCATATTGTTTTCCTCTAAGGTTCACAACTACATCTACACTAGGGCACCCATACCATTGGGCGTGATAACGACTATACGTAGTTTTAAAACGTCTTACATCTACTGCCAAACCCTTTTTTGTCTTTTATTTTCTCGATGATGAAATTGACCGAAACACGTTTCACAATTGGCAGAATTCGTTTGATCCATTTGTAGTCATGTAGTTAATCATAAAACCCAATGATTAAGCTATAGCTGATATATCAAGTTTGATGCCAATCCTATGATAAGCTTCGAGATTTTAAGATCAATTATTGTCATCAAAGCCGAGTATGCTGTTTTACCCAAGAAAATTAATCATTTCTGCGAATGAAATGGTCAAGAAATTTCTACAGCAAGCTCCATTTGAAAAGCCATTTCTTCTCAGCGTACTGCGATCAAAGAAAAATGCTTTTTTTTATCATTTCTGGAAAAAAATACCCACGCATCGAGAAAGGCGATTACTTTTCTTTTCAGGTTCGTAGTACTCATTAGATAAAATATTCCGCCGGTTTGCTGTTGAAAAGTAAAATAATCGCAGATTTGATGAGTGAGAAATTGTCTAAAATGGTCAAGAAAATCATTTTTCTTAGATCACAGTACGTAGTTGAGAAGAAATGACTTTTCAAATGGAGCTCGCCGTTGAAAATTTATTGACAGTTTCGATCTTGGAATTTATTTACTTTTGAAAAGTAGCTTACGTAGCTTTACGGTTCAACTGAAAGCTAATTATCATTGATTTCACTTGCGAACCATCAGTTGGCTTCAACGATACCTTGGATAACACCCTGAGTATTGTTGTTTATTGCTATTGTCCAATGCGTTCTCTCTCTCAAATATACCATTAATGGATTGCTTGCTCCAAGCCTGCGGTTGAATTCATTAATGATTTGAATATCTAGAATTTTGTTGTTTAATAAATCATCTCTAATGGTTATAAAAATCGTTCTTACTGGAAAATACAGTGTATTAGAATTTTATACTCTGCCTAATGATTTGTTCCAAACAAACTAGCTTATCATGATTGATATTGCTGTTTGCATTTGGGATGCAAATCTAGACTAAACGTCCTCCAAATGCGGTAACACAAAACAATCAAAGGACACCTAGCAACGATTAAATAAATCACCGCCGCCCTAGCAAGAAAAATCTATCTTTTACATCGCATTTCTTGTAAAAAATCTTACCGCGTTTGGTGTTCCCGCATTTGATATTTGCATTTCAAACGCACACAGCAATATTTCTGCATTTATGTGAACTATCTGTGATTTAAAAAAGTGACGCTAATTAAGAAAAATAGCTAAAACTTGCTTCTATGCTAACGAGATATTGATGATGTAGAGGTTTGTGAAGATTTGGAATCATTTTTTAAACTATGTTTAAACACCACAATTTGGGGTGAAAACTCTCATATTTATCTCTATATTTTCATGCCCTCCCCTTGGTTGTGCGACCTTGCCGCGATGGGAGGGCATAATCCATTAGCCCATATGATGCAAACCAAAGGCGTAACCTGTAGTGGTGGTATCACATTTTGGCATTTTTTGCTTAGAGCCGCGTCATAATTTATATGGCATAGACGCAATAATATCTCGGATGTGATCCAACGGATATTCTGCGTTATTGATAGAATTGATGCCCATTTGAAATAATTAATCTATTCGAAGTGGACATTAATACTATTGGTGACGATCAGTTTGCCTTTTGCTAACCTGAATGATCCGTAGCCATACTTACTATTAGCTAGCTAGACACATCGTTATCATATTCGACGTAGGGAATATTACTCTGAGGAAAATTACTAGTAGATTCACTGAGTAGAAATAAGTGGCGACGATCTTATTTTATTATGGTTTTTACATTGCCATAATAAGAAATTCCTATTTTGTAACAACGGTATCAAGGATGGAAATCTAGTGATCATGATAAAACAAATGATGCATCGTGGTTGTTCTTTATCATGCGATCATAGCAACAACGATAAACCCTTAGTCGTCAAGCCATCACAACAAACTCCGCTCCGCGAAAAATGAATCGCTCGGCGTGTGTGATTACGATCAAATGTTCGCAAAGCAAAGTCATAACTTTTGGAAGATTTTTACGCTTTTATTCCACGATCTGCCTTCCGATATACCATTTTTGATCCGAAAGTCAATCGGGCATGGTTTGGGCTGAAAATTATGCCGTGAACGCGTTCTGATCCGTATTAATCGCAACATGTTACAACATCCGACAAACGGTTTGTCCCGCGACAAACAGTGCATCGGATGCTTCATATATCCTTATTATGCGCGCGTAGTGAGCTGTTTAAATCATGCTTCTGCAAGAGCAACGGCCCTCTTAGACCATTCAAATACTATGTTGTTAGTCGCTAGAGGCGATTGTTTTCCATCCTTGAACGGTATAAATAATCTGATTTCAGCTTCATTTTCGCAAAATTTACTAGTAGAAAGTAGGCGTTGTGAAGCATTGCATTTGCCACCGAAAAGTGAATCTTGCAGGAGACTGTAATAGAAGCGTAAGGTAACTTTACTCTTAAATATTCACTATAAAATGACTATGGAAAGTAAGACGCTGAGATCGATCATTAGGGAACACTTGTTAGTTTCGAGAAATTGTTGAACAGACAAGGAAAATTACTTTTTTCTTTAAGGATATATGAACGTAAAGACCTGAAATTAACTAGAACTACTACTAAACAGCCTAATTTTGTTAATACTTGACGACAATTGACATTTAAGTAATCAGAATAGCACTTAAATGACAAATTATTCAAAACCATTTCGATTAGACAGTATTAGTAATGACAAAATTCTGATGGAGCTGCTGATTTTCACAATGCTTCCTTTTCTCAGAAGCAAGGGAATATGAGTATTTTTAAAAAAGTACCACGTCACAATACTAATAGAAAAACAGTGTTCATGTGGGCACCATAGCCTAGTCCGTCTGAGTATTGGTCCTGGTAGAGGGGAAACTTGGCAAAAGCCAGACCGAGGGTTCAACCTTGACAAGTTAAGCTGTCAGGCAGCTCCAACTGAATACCATACAAACAATATCTCTGTATTTTAATGCAAGTTTGAGCAAATTTTCGAAGACTAAATACAAAGGGTTTTTCAAAGTCACAAAAGTTAAAAAAAAATATATGCATGTAAAGTCATAAAATAGTCCAAAATTTCTCTTGATTCCTAGTTCGATTAAGATTTTTTTATTGCATCAAGTTCGATAAAACTTGCGTAAAGTGAGCGTCCTTCTACATCTATTCCAGTTTCTGTTGAGAAGGATAGAGTCAGTCATATAGCCTAGGCATATATCGATGATCCAGAAAAAGAAAGAACATAGGAGGATTTGGGATAGAGAAATGTCACTACGGCCACGTTTAGAAGAAGCAAGGTATTATACTCCGAAAAATGACATCTGGCAGTGACGTCATTCCTATCGCAAACTAGAACGAGTGCAAAAGAAAGCAAGGCTTGCTCTTTTTTACTATCCTGTATACCTCATGCTTGGCAATAGGAATGACGACACATGCTTTGATTTACGCGTGGGAATAGCCTACCTTGTTGAGTATACCGTGACTACAACGAATAAAATGGTTCAGTCTTCCAACGAAAGTAATGAAGCACAGACGTGAAAATGAACAGAGACTTGAAGATCCACCACACAACAATGGCGTATCAAGTTTTCTTCAAAGAATTCAACAAAGTTACAGCTAATTGAATTATGAAACTGAAATTGAACGAAACGAAATTGCAAGGTTATTCAAGGTTTTCCAACAAAGGTGGAGTATTTCATGGTTGGGATTTGATAGCGAAGGCGAAGTTTCAAAAATGTTTTCTAAAGCTCTGATAGAGAAGGCAGAGTACTTGTAGATTGGACTTCGATAGAGAAGGCGAAGTACCAAAAGAATTATTTAAGGCTCTGATAGAGAAGGCAGAGTTCCTTTCGAATTGGACTTTGATAGAGAAGGCGAAGCTCCAAAAATAGATCTTGTAAGGCTCTGATAGAGAAGGCAGAGATCCTATAATAATGGTTTGCAATTCAGAAAGAGTATGAATGGTTTCTGATAGTGAAGGCAGAGTAACTAATACCTAATACAATTAATTTGCACATACTCGAGTGACTGTTATAGAAAACAAACAAATCCTCATATATTGAATGCAACTGATATTTTTTTATATTGAAAGTGAACTCTTGTGTGGCTTTTCAAATGCAACCGTACAGTTATAACTGAGGAAAAAATCTAAGCCATGGAGACATTTTGATTTTCATAGTGATATGATCTACACAAATTTAAGCATGGTTTGATTACAACAAAATCGAACGGGCACTGTAATAATCCCATTTAAGAAAGGTATGGTTTGAAATTATTAAAATTGAATATGTTAATGATGTTTTTTGATTATATTGCAAAGTAATGATACATGATTCATGACAGATAAGTTCTGTAGCATTAAATATTGACTGCTTAAATTCGTTGTAATGGAAAGTTTTCTGCGAAAATAACATTAAAACCGCTTTAGTTGCTGATGCAATGTAGTTAATTTTACTTAATGTCACACGAGTTTAGTGAATTGGAAGATGAAGTAATTATTTTGAGAATGGTACATCTTATTTAAACCTTTTTTTTTTTTTTTTGTTTTTCTATTGAGACTCTGCTTAGATCGAACCCTCATATATTAAAAAATGTTACCAATCGTTTGGGTAACAATGAATTTGTGTGGTGGGAAGGCAAGCTGATGGTTCAGATTAATTCAATTGTTATTTTTTTTTATTTTGTATTGTATAAATTATTTATTGAAATGTCTAAGTGTACGATAAACGTTTGTCTCCACGGTTCAGTGTTTGAGTGATGTTTATTTTACGCTTAGTAGCTTAAGGTGTCTTTATTTATTAATTTTGTTGTTGATTCTGATTGCAGATTTGTTCCATATCTATGTATTTATTTATCTATTTATTTATTTATTTATTTATTTATGTATTTATTTATTTATTTGTTTATTTATTCATTTATTTATTTATTTATTTTATATTTTTATTTATTTATTTATTTGTTTATTTATTTATTTATTCATTTTTTTTATCTTTTTATTTATTTATTTATTTGTTTATTTATTTATTAAGTCATTTATTTATTTACCAATTCATTCATTTTTGTATTCACAAATTTATTTATTATCCAGATTTCTTATTTACATTATTATTCAGATTGTTTATTTATTTTTCATATTACATAAATTTCATATTGCGTTATTTACAAAAAAAAAGGAAAACAAGTGTAAGGTTAGGAAATGTTAAGGCTTCGCAGGTAGCCCAATCGGAATCTTATTTTTAAAAGTTTTGTAAGACATCTTGATAACTAAAACTTGTTTAGAGTGTAAGGAACTCATCGTTACCAAGACCCACTCATCACAATAAAAGAAGACGTCATCTTGTGATCTATCATCAAGGACATAGCAGGTTGATAAGGGGAGTGGCGAGTGGAAGGACAAGGGTCGTGGGGGGGGGGGGGACTACTATAAATGGGATAGCAAGATTTGGGAAATCTCTTTTTTAATTTTGGTCCGGAGTAGTGATGAAGACGGTCCGGTTTCGTCCGTTACAAAACGAGCCGGTGATTAGTTCCGCGATAGTTTATCTTAAAATTAATGGTGTAAAATTGTACAGTTATAACGTCACAAATAGTTTAAAAACGCCTAAAGTTAATAGTACGGGTCAAGGAATGGCACCACTTCAGCTGGTAGTAAGACATCATTTTCTAAAAACGCTAGTGCCAGAATAAGTTTAGCCTCCTTTGATCGAAATGTACCAATAATTCGAGCGAGTGTGGTGAAAAAGAAAGTGATGGTCGGAAGTGACAAGAAGGGTACCTTTGCATAAGGGAATCCCAGTGACGTTGCGCAAAATCTGTACCTTGTCAGAACATTTATCGGTGTCTGCTCGCTCGAATCCCGACTAAGTGATAATGCGCGCTTTAGTACCACTCTCCGGACATTTTGGAACTAAGGCCATTCGCTATAAAGGCCTATACCGTCAGCCCCCCCCCCCCTTGTTACATGTGAAAACCAGCCAGTAGTTGTGTAAGAAGAAAAGGCATGAAGAAGAAGAAGAAGAAAAGGATTTACTCCGTACAACTCCAGCGTCCAACGAAGTTTCGTCCGTCATCGCAGCAGCAACGGCCGCAACGTACCGGTGAGCTCCATCCATCTTGAATTCCCCCCCCCCCCCTTCCTTTCCTAAGTCTCTGAATAATCGTGTTAATTGTTAAAAATCTGTATATACCAGTTTCATTATTCTGTATGGCCCATCTGAACCTCAGCTATTAGAATTTAAGGTTGTGTAAAGAAAAATCTTGTTTTCCGTTGTCCTTCCATTTTTGTATTGTCCGCCTTTGCACCACCTAGTTCGGAAATTCTCCCGGAACCCTCCTAAAACGACCCTAAGATCCAGGTTGAACAAAAGAGGCCTTGAGCGCCCACCCCGGAAGTTGCCGTCGGCTCGAGACCAGTAGCTATGTGACTATAAAGATCATCGACTCTGAAGTGTAGATGGGATGATCTCGAGAGCAGAAATTGCGGTATCCAGTTATGGAATTTGCTGACGACCAATGATTAACATCGAATAAAGGCTTGAATGATCGGCTTTCACGGATTCAGCTAACATTCTAGAGTTCCTAAAAGCAATCAGCTGTAATTATCGAAAATAGAAATTATTATCACTTGATTTTATGAACAGATGAATTATGATAGCAGCTCCATCACATGCTGTATCCAGACCATCATAACAAAACATGAAAAAAGTTTGTTATTTTGTTTAGTTTGGATCTAGGTTTAAAAACGGTTTCAATAAAGCCTGAAATATGCTTGATTGTAAAATTAAATAAACTTAAATTTAGAATAATCCAAAGTTATCTGTCAAAGTGTGCGATTTGACAGATAACTTTGGATTATTCAGGTTAATTATCAGAACTTCAAGTCTGAAAGACTTCCTGTAGGAGTTACTGTTCCTCAAGGCAGCATTTTGGGCGCAATATTATATAATATTTTCACATCTGACATAGAACTCTCTCTGCTTCCAACTTAAACTATTCCATTTACTAAAAGCTTTTTATTTGAAACCTTCAAGTATACATGTTGTTACGATGAGATGGTTAGATGCAGTTAAGTATCTAGGGCTCATGCAAGATAAACAAAATACCTTTAAAAATCACATTGAGGGCATTTAAGCCAAATGTGACAAATGTATAAAATGTATGTATCCACTTATAAACACTAAATCAAAACTTTATCTTAAGGACAAGTTTTAGATCTTCAAACAAATTTTAGGCCATCCATGTTGTATGTTGTATCAATATGGACTAGCTGTTGCAAAACCAGGAAGAAAGCTCTGCAAAGGATTCAAAATAAAACTTCGAAAATGATTCTGAAGCTCCCTTCGTGGTATAGTACGAATGAGTTACATAGAACAATATTATCCAATGTTGAAACATTGAATCAAATGTCAAATAAAATTATTCATATTTTGGACAAAAATCAATTTAAATGTAATATGTTGTTAACAAAATGTTTACCAAATTAGGATGAAAGTGTTGTTTAACACAGGACATCTATTTATAAGAAAAGAATGTAATATATGAAATGATACTAATAAATGTGTGCTTTTCTTCAATTTTACATGATATATTTTACGTTTTACAAGAGTCGAATAAAAACTGTCTAGGCCATAATGAAAGACCAGTGAAAACTGATAAATGACGGATTTCACGCCAACTCGACAAAGGGATTGGCAGCACCCCTTCAGAATTCAATGAAACTTTCTGGGTGTGAAGACTATGTGAAACTAAGATACTTTACATACTTTGTTTTTTCAAAATCGATCTAGACTAACATTTGGAAAGGGTCAAAGTTTTTTTTACTTTTTTTTATATAACTCGAAAACGGTAAGACCTAAAAAAAGTGTTGTATGGGGGACTGTCGTGAAATTTCCTGACGTTTTAGAGAAAAATATTGAAAAAATAAAAACACATTTTCTACACTGAAAAAAATAATATTCAAAATTTTAAAGTCGATTTAAAAAAAACGACCATTTCAGATTTTGATCATCCTTAAGCAAAAAGTTTCGTAATTAAATTTACTAAAAGTCGTCCATACATTGCAAATTGGGCATGTCTAAGGGAAAAAAGTTTTTCTAACATCAAATTTTTAAGTCCCAATTTTTTTTTTTACTTTTTTTATAAACCCGTATAACTCGAAATCGGTAAGACCTACAAAAAAGTGTTGTATGGGGGGCTGTCGTGAAATTTCCTGACGTTTTAGAAAAAAATGTTGAAAAAAACACAATTTTTACACTGAAAAAAATATGATTCAAAACTTAAGAGTCGATTTAAAAAAAATGGCCATTTCAGATTTTGATCATCCTTAAGCAAAAAGTTTTGTAATTAAATTTACTAAAATCGTCCATACATTGCAAATTGGGCATATCTAAGGGAAAAAAGTTTTTCTAACAACGATTTTTTTTCAAAGATTTTGTTCTAAACCGTCAAATATGATCATGTTTTCAAGTGATAAATGAGTTTGAATCAGAAATAAATTGTATTTTTTTTTATTGAGAATAGTTAAAAAACGGAATTATGCAGTGATTATGTTTTTTAAATGAAGGCAATCTATGGATTTCGCCTCTGCCTATGAGAAAATCAACTCCGTCTAACAATCCGACGGATTTTTATGGTTCGAAAGATTGCAAACACTGAAAAGGAACAACCTGATCCATACCCCATTAAATTTTCTTCTAGAAAATACTTCTAAACGTACCTGCGTTACAAGCCAGATGAATAAGAAATAATGTTTGTATTGTTATCTACCTAAAATGTCCGTTAACGACCTGAGTTACTCAATAATCACCGCGTGAGTGTATAGAAAGATAGGTATTTAACTTATAATTGTCGTGCATATTGACATGCATATAACTATTTAAGCTTGATGTCAATAAAACTCTTTTCATTTTATCTAAGTCATTTGTGAAAAGAAGTTAAGATGGATCAACAATATTTATCGCGCATTAAAATTTCGAGATGTTGCGCCGGTATAAACAATCCTAAGTGCAGGCGTAGCCAGTTGCGAAACTTGTCACCAACAATGATCGAACACATACGTGCTATGGGATATAGTCATCAGCTTGATGAAACTATGCATATTTGTGAGTCATGTCGCTTAGTGATCAGGCTCCACAGAAGTCCGCCTAAAAAAAACGACGTTCGGGTGGAGGCGAAGTGAATCAAAATCCACAACCACCAACAAGCGGTCAGGCCTCCAATGAAATGCTAGGTAAGATAAATTTACTTTGCAGCACATTAAACGACAATGATTGTTTACATAGAACCCATATCAATATATTAATTCGACATTATTGTATATTTCAGAAGCAGTCCCGTCCTGTTCATCTTTGCCATCCGTCCCATCAGCGGATGAATTACTAGGCCCCTACAACGTGGAAAAATTCAACAGTATTATTGAAACTTTGAATTTATCCCCAATCTCGTCGAGAAACATGAATCGAATCGAATTATCGAATTATCGAACTATCGAATTAAAAAGTCAGTGAAGATCACCAAAGCTGTACGTCATGACATACTAGGCATGGATGCAATGGACGTCGACAAGGTGGAGGCATTCGAGGAAATCATCAATCAGTTGAAAGAAAAATTCAACTCACCTGGTATTGACAGAAATGACCAGTTGAAAATATTATCGGTTCTTCCTAAGTCGTGGTCGATCAACAAAATTGTCGAGGAGTTCGAGGCACCAATTTACATGGTAAGACAAGTGAAACAACTTGTGAATGAACAGGGCATTCTATGTACCACAAGGGCTCGAAGTGGGTATGGAATTAGTGAAACAGATAAACAGATTGTTATTGATTTCTTTGAGAGTGATGATATTAGTAGGCCTATGCCAGGAGCCAATGACTTCGTTTCTGAGTACCGAAATGGTAGTAAAGAACAAGTTCAAAAGCGTCTATTGATGATGTCTCTTAAAGAGGCGTACATGATTTTTGAAGAAAGATGCCAAAATGTAGAAATTGGTTTTACTTTGTTTACTATGTTGAGACCTAAACATTGTAGGCTTCTCGATAGCACAGGAATTCACAATGTATGCACATACCACGAAAATGTTAAATTAATGCTTAACAGTTTAGAAATTGTCTCTCAGGCAGAAATTTGTGAAAAACTGTTATGCGATGTTTTAGTAAGAACGACTGAATGTTTTTTTTCGAGAATGTGAAAAGTGTAATTCCAGCAAAGGCTCACCACCGATCGCTGTAATTTAGAAACTATAATAAAGCCTGTTGAAGAATTTGAAATAGTTTTATCATACAAAACGCTGCTCAAGGATATCACTGGAATAATTCCCAAGCAACGATACACCCATTCGAAATTTACCATAAAAAAGATAATAAATTGGAAAACGTTAGTTTTATTATAATATCAGAAGTGTTGACCCATGATACAGTAGCAGTTCAGCTATTTATTTCAAAATTGATAAATTTTGTTAAACAAAAAATAAATTTCTCAAAAGTTATTTTTATGTCAGATGGAGCTGCAGCTCATTATAAAATTAAAAAAAAAATTGCCAGCTTATGTAATTTCAAGAAAATATATGGATTGGAAGCAGAATGGCACTTTTTTGCCACATCCCACGGCAAAGGCCCCTGTGACGCTATTGGTGGCACTCTCAAGCGAATGGCAAAAAGAGCAAGTCTTGCAAAAGACTATGGAAACACAATCGCAACTCCGCGAGAACTATTCGACTGGGCAGTGAAACAAACTGATACATGTATCACCAAATTAAATTTCTGTTATATATTTAATGAACAGTATGTTAAAATGTCAGAGGAATTGTTGGAATTGTTTGATAAGGTTAAAACTGTCCCTGGTACCCAAAAATATCATTGTTTTATGCCTATTAGTGATACACAAATTGCAGCCAAACGGTATACCAATTCAGAGGATGAACCAAAAATATTCAATTTATTCAGTAAAGCCCAAAAATAATGTAAATATTCATGTGCAGATACTACGTTTTAGGATATATAGCAATAATAAAAATAATGATGCATGATAAAAAAAACCACGACTTTTTTTTATAAGCATAATATTGACCCTTTCCAGACACCTGTTAAGATTGGCTTTGACCAAATAAGAAATAAAATATTATTGTGATATCTTTCCAACCCTTAAAAACCCATCGGATTGTTAGACGGAGTTCATTTTCTCATAAGCGGTTTGGTGTGAGATCAATTGTATTTAATCAAAAAAAAAACTCTGTATAATTCCGTTTTATGTCTTTTAACTACTCCCGATAAAACAAATATTATCTATTTTGTGATTAAAACTCATTTATCACTTCAAAATATGAGCATACTAGACTATTTAAAGCGAAATAAAAAAAAAATCAAAAAATATTTTGGACTTGAAATATTCGTTGTTAGAAAAACTTTTTTCCCTAAAATATGCCCAATTTGCAATGTATGGACGACTTTTAGTAAATTTAATTACGAAACTTTTTGCTTAAGGATGATCAAAATCTGAAATGGCCGTTTATTTAAATCGACTTTAAAGTTTTGAATCATTGTTTTTCCGGTGTAGAAAATGTTTTTTTTTTTATTTTTTCAATATTTTTTTCTAAAACTTCAGAAAATTTCACGACAGTCCCCCATACAACATTTTTTTGTAGGTCTTAACGTTTTCAAGTTATACGGGTTTGTAAAAAAGTAAAAAAAAACTTTGACCCATTTCAAATGTTAGTCTAGATCGATTTTGAAAATACAAAATATGCAAAGTATCTTAGTTTCACATACTTTTGACATCCAGAAATTTTCATTGAATTCTGAAGGGGTGCTGCCAATCGCGTGTCGAGTTGGCGTGAAATCCGTCAAATAATTTGTTATCCTTGTGATAGCTCTACTTACCTGATCGCAGTGGTTGCATTTTTGCATCATAACACTGCTGATTGTATCACACTTCCGGCAGGTTGAAGCTTCCTCGTTGGGCTGCAACGATATATGATTAAAGCATTAGTTTTTTTTCTCTATTTCATACAAAACTGAAGTTCAATTTGATAAATCATTCGTCACTCAATTTTGTGCAGTTTTATGACATTATCAGTCCATTTTTGATTTTCTTCAAGTGAAACATTTTTATTAATTGGGAATGGAACCATACAGTATCGTAAGTGGTAAAGCATGTCAGCATGTTCGAACCCAACTCTATCTAAGTTCTATGATCGAAAAAACAAAAACTTACTGCATCACTGGAAGTAGCATGCGAAGCAGATAAGGTTTGCTTCGAATCGCCATTGGTTCCAGTAGTTGGTTGGCTCAAGACCTGCAGCACTGAATCAATGTACAGGTTGGACGGAAGGTCCGATAGCACAGCGGAAGTGAGTGCGTGCCTTGATTCGCATGTAGAACAAGCAATGTAATCTAAAGAGAAAAAAAACCTTAAAAATCGTAGATGGTAAAGGAATTTCAAAATACTTTCGATTTTTTACAACCTACCTTGCTGCTTCTGTTGCCAATATGCTATTTCCAGGCACGCAAGGCAAAATGTGTGTTGACATTGAAGCATTTTCGGTGCCTTGAGGCGCTTTTCGCAAATTGGGCAGATCACCAAACTTTCTAAGGCACGAACAGCGCTGGAAATATGTGTTTGAAATTTAATAAATTTTTATTGTTGCTATTTTCACATAATCTTACTCTAGTGATGGTTTAGCACTCGTTGAAGACTTTTGATCAACTTTGTTTCGAATTGATATTGGCTCAGCAGTTTCGTTCTCGTAATTGATAAGTCTTACTGAGCGGTTGCAGGGGGTTTGGCGATTCATCGTACAAGAAATGATGTTCGGTAGTTGAAGACGGAATGCAGACTGAACCCGATGATGAGAAATGTATTCTCCAGTACTAAAAGCATGATTCGTTTATCTTATCGGGAAATCCTCTCAATAGAGTCGGGTGAAACATTTTTTTCACAATTTATCATTTTTTTCCGACACTCTTCTTTTTTCCATTCATCTAACCCAAACGTGTGAATTCATAACGCTACTCTAACCTGCCTTCTATTGATAACGACGTAGCCTTCGGACTTCCAGACAATAGAGGGGAAGGCTTTCAAGTAAGTTTAAGAACTCAATCAGAGGCGTAACTCGCCGTACTATCCAACGTAAAGTGATGAGGGGTTGTATGGACGCCCAAAACCGAAGTTCGGTCCAAAACGGAGAAGTCCAGCAGATTTTGGGGTTGAGTTTTACGCATGAGCGGCCGATTGATGATGTGCCATTTACCTACTGCACAATTCGTCCCCTTGATGCTACAACTAGATAACTCGAAATTTGAAATTTTTGACTTCAATTTGTCAAAACAGTTTTTTTAATTAGATCTGCAAAATATCCACAGGTCTTAAGCGTGTGATTCAAAATATACAAGTTATAGATTATTTTTCAATCATAATCTCTGCGATTAACCATCACCTTGTTAAACGGTCATACTTTCAAAGTTGCACATCTCAAAATTTTGATTTTCGAGTTATCTAGTTGTAGCATTAAGGGGACGAATTATGCTCTGCGTACTCACTTCCAAAATTTTTTGTGCGATGCAAAAAGAATTGCTCAAGTGCAGTGAATTGGCTGGTTTTATCGGGTCGTCGTTGGTCCGTCATCCCCGCATTCCCTGCGTTACCTTCTCAGGAGGTCTGTTTGCAGATTTAACCCTTGTGAAAAAAAAAAAACGGCGGAACTGTTGGACATCATCCTCGAAAGCGCCGTAACAGCCGTAGATGCCCTTTTACAGGCATATTCAACGTGGCTAGCGAAGCTGAGCTCATCATCGGTCATTACCCCAAGATGCCTAAGGGGTCGCTTGGACTCTATGGTGCAATCACCTACCGAAATAAGCGCCCGTTGCTCGGACTTGCGGTTGTTGACCACCACCACCTCAGTCTTGTGACGGGCCAGTCCTAGTTTCCTAGACTTCATACATTTCTCAACTATGGAAATAGAGTGCGCTGCTGTCAACTTTACTTCTTCCATCGATTCGCCATAGACCGCTAGGATGATATCGTCGGCGAAGCCAACAATCGGAAGGAACAGCCTCAGCACGTCATCGTACATCGCATTCCATAACAGCGGGCCCAGGATTGAACCTTGAGGTACTCCCACGGTAATTTGAATGCTTTTCTGCCCCTCCACTGTGTCATACAGTAGAATGCTACCCAATTACTCCGGTACCTATAAACGGTGAAATGCGTAGGCTAATACTTCCCAGCTTGCACTGTTGAATGCATTCTTCACATCCAGAGTGACAACCGCGCAGTAACGGATGCCGCTTCTTTTATGCTCGATAGCCACCTCAGCTGTCTGAAAAACTGACTAGATAGCGTCCAGAGTAGATTTACCTTTCCTGAATCCAAAGTGGTTGTTGGACAGTCCGTCCGCACTTTGGTAGTAGCACCAATTTCTGTCGCTTCCATACATCCGGGAAGATTCCTTGATCTATGCAGCGTTGCATCGTGGTTCTGAACATGTCCTGATCCGCATTCACTGCCGCTTTTAAGGCAAATTTTACCATCAGATCCCGGTGCCTTTGACGCGAATGATCTCACGACTTCTGCCAGCTCTTCGTTCGTCTCCCTCACCAGTTCTTCTCCTTCATCTGCCGTATTCGGCGCTGGGGGGCCATGGGCTTGTCGTCGCTCGCCCACAAGGAGCATGCAACAGATTCAACGGATCCAACACTACTGACGCGTTTGTTTTTTCACCGGCACACCGGCAAACTCGAGGTGGTTTCTGAGTCTATTCGGGAGCTTATAATGGTAAAAAATGCGATATTTATAACAAGCATGATAGTCGAATGGTTACCTTGGCGCAAAAAAGTGCAAGTGGAGCTATAGTACATCGAATACTATGGAGCATTTGCCACCATTGAGGGGTAAATGATTATTTTAGAGCGTTTCCTAGATATCTTGCACTACCTTTGAAAAAAATGCCTTATTTTTGAAGGAGCTCTATGTTATACACTTATTGACATTCTCAAATGATAAACATGTCAAATATGGTTCGAAACATCTTCAAAACAAAGCGACGTCTCTCCAGGTCACATCCTGTGAACAATCGAAATTGTTATTCAATAATGAAGAAATAAAAAAAAATATTCGAGGAGTAATATGCAAACCTCATTTTTTTAAACTTTTGGCCAGCTGTGGGCCACTGTGCGTCGGTCTTCGTTTCCGAGATTGACTGCCAGAACAGCTGCAGGGCTGCATTACAGTGGTTTAAATTTTACTTTCGTTTTGGCTGCTTTGATACTCCGCTTGTGCCCGGACATTTGGGTCCGCCCGTTAAGTGTCCGTTGTGTGCTCTGTGGACACATATTAAACACTTAGTGATTTGCTTACAATCGCTTGCCCTATGCCCTTTGGTGTCGCATTTTCTGCAAATCTTACTTCTGTCGGGACCATTGCAATTCCCCGACTTATGGCCCTTCCCGAAACACTTGAAGCAAACTTCAGGAAGCTGTTGTATGCTCAGCCGGCAAACCGACCAGCCTACCTTGAGTATGCCTAAGTTCTTCGCTTTGTTGACCTCTACGACCAGCAGCCTGGTCGCCGCCACCTGGGTGCCCTGCGGGCGCTTTCCAAGGTGAATGGCCTTACTGGCTACTTCGATGTCACACTGCTCTTTGAGGGCAGCCGAGACCTCCGCTGAATCGGTGACATTATCCAGATTTTTACACTGGATAGTCGCTTCTGCAGTCAGGGATCATCACATCAACCTCGTCGCCAAGTACTTCTCGTGCCAGTTACTTATTGACTGCACTCTTTTGCTTGGCGTCCTTCTTTAAGACTAGGATTATTTCACGAATCCTAATCCGCCTTATGCTCCGTAGTCCTGCTTTGCAGCTAGGACTGATTGTCGCAATTTCAGTAGATTTACAAGCCGCTATCCATCTCCGCTGGAATAGTCGCCTTTGTGATCCCATCGTTATGTAGGGAGGCCATGCTAGATTTGACATAGTCCTTCATGGGTACTATGTTCAGAGCCGGATCGGGAGGGAAAAGTTGGAAAAGGCTCAGGAATAATCGGGAAAACAGGTGAAGACTAATGTGTCATTTTGTATGGGGAATTATATGACGTTTATAATAGCCTACTTGATGGTAAGACAAAGTTTGCCGGGACCACTAGTTATAAACAATTTTATTGGATATGTGTTCCAATGTTTCAACATAGGATATTCTATGAAACTTATTAGTACTACACCAGGAAGGGAGCTTCACAATCATTTTTAATACAGCATGGCCGGCCTGTAAATTTGTTTGAAGATCAAAAGCTTGTGTTTAAATCAAAGCTTCGCTCGTTCATTTACTTTTGTATGTTTTTAGGGGATGAACCCTAGCTATCTAGATTGATCAGGAAAGGAAAGCTAATATTTATGACTAGTGGTCCCGGCCAACTTCGTTTAGCCATCAAGTAGGCTGTTGAAAAACGATATTGATCGTCCCATACGAAATGACAGTTCCGTTCAAGCACGTTTTTCCAACTTTCCCGGTGACTCTCCTGGGATTTTTATACACACAAACACGTCGGAACCCTTGACGAACAAAACGGAGGTAGAATCATTCCAATCCGTTGACCCGTTCGTAAGCCATTTCGTGACATACAAACACCATTCCATTTTTATTTATATAGATTTTTTTTTAATTTCTTTATTAGTATCATTCCAAACATTACATTCATTATTTGTTATATCTAGGTGTTCTGTGTTATTAGACAACACTATCATCCTAATTTGGTAAAACAAATCTAAGATTTTATTAACATTTTGTTAACAACATATTACATTTCATCTGCCGTAGCAGTTCAGATTTTTTACAGGTGACTTGATTTCACCTGCTTATAAGAGAAAAAAAAACGCTTTAATAATAATTAACCTAACTTAACCTAAACATATAACGCATTAATCGTGGCAATAGAAGATTGTAACGATTTTTGCCTGAAATTATTGATTATTTTATTTGACATTTGTTTCAATGTTTCAACATTGGATATTCTATGTAACTCATTGGTACTATACCAGGGAGGAAGCCTCAGAATCATTTTCAAAATTTTATTTTGAATTCTCTGCAGAGCTTTCTTCCTGGTATTACAACAGCTAGTCCATATTGGTACAGCATACAACATGGCTGGTCTGAAAATTTGTTTGAATATCAAAAGCTTGTTCTTAAGACAAAGTTTTGATTTTCGATTAATAAGGGGATAGAGACATTTTACATATTTGTTACATTTGGCTTGAATGCCCTCAATGTGATTTTTGAAAGTTAAATTCTTCATCTGACCAATTTATTGGAACCCCTCTCATCGTGACAACATGTCTACTTGAAGGTTTCAAATAAAGAGCTTTTGGTTTATGTGGGAATATTATTAGTTGAGTTTTGGAAGCATTAGGAGAAATCTTCCATTTTTGCAAGTATGAAGAAAAAATATCCAAACTTTTTTGCAATCGACTACAGATGACACGCAGGCTGCGTCCTTTGGCGGAGAGGCCTGTGTCATCCGCAAACAAAGATTTTTGACATCCCTGAGGTAATTCAGGTAAGTCAGATGTGAAAATATTGTATAATATTGGTCCCAAAATGCTGCCTTGGGGAACACCAGCTCTTACAGGAAGTCTTTCAGATCTGGAGTTCTGATAATTAACCTGAAGTGTACGATTTGACAGATAACTTTGAATTATTCTAACAATGTATGTTGGAAAATTAAAGTTTTTTAATTTTACGATCAAACCTTCATGCCAAACACTATCGAATGCTTTTTCTATGTCTAGAAGAGCAAGACCAGTAGAGTAGCCTTCAGATTTGTTGGAACTGATCAAATTTGTTACACGTAAAAGTTGATGAGTGGTCGAATGTCCATGGCGGAATTCGAACTGTTCATTGGCAAAAATTGAATTTTCGTTGATGTGGGCCATCATTCTGTTCAAAATAACCCTTTCAAAAAGTTTACTGATGGAGGAAAGCAAACTGATTGGACGATAGCTAGAAGCTTCTGCAGGATTTTTGTCTGGTTTTAAAATTGGAACAACCTTAGCATTTTTCCATTTGTCAGGAAAATATGCTAATTGAAAACATATTTATAAAGATTAACTCTTGTCATGCCCAAGCAGCTTTGGTCTGATCTCTTTGGTCGCCAGCTGAATGTCACCATCGGTGACTGCACTTCTAAAACCTTTCTGCCAACATGGATATTCCATTTGGGGATTACAGTCGAAGCTCGTTTTAACGAAAACTTCTATAGTGGCAAAAGTTCTCTACAACGGCATATGAGCTTCTGTAAAGACATGTTTTGCAACCTTAGATTTGAAGTTGAGGGTCATTTCCTTGTCTATCGTCTTCCGCTTTTTTCCTCTCTCCACATGTGTTTCTTGAATCTAATATCGAGAGACAGCTTTGTTTGATCAACGTAGACAATGCGGCAGTGAGGACAACTGATTTTGTAAATTCCATCCTTATTCAGTGTAGTATTCGGATCCTTTGTAGAGCCTAACGAAGTCTTCAGTTGTTTGTCACTGCAGGAAAAAAAAAAAAAACAATTCGATTCCAAAATACCCTAACTCTTGACGAAGCTGACTAGTGACGTATTATCGTGTGAGCGTTGTCAATATACTCTGAGTATACCGTCTTTATCATCTTCTCCTTGCATTTGTTTATTCTTGCCATCTCTAATGTATATTCTTTAGTGTTCTTCACAGAGGGGTGATTTTGTTCAGTCCAGTATACTTGCATAGTTTTTAAACTTATGAGCATTTGTACAGTTGAAAGGGTTTTTGCCTGTTATACCCAAGATATCAGGAAATATATCTACCCGGAAATATCTTTGACTTGGGCATCGTTTCTGTCGTCTCCGCATTTGTAATCCACCCTCACTCATTCGGCTAACTGGAGACCCAGTTCAGGACTAATTAGCTGCCAGAATGCAGTGCGCATCGTACCTTCGTGCTGTGCGTACACGAATTCTCTCTGCTCTTGGAAGTTTTCTTAAAAACTACCTAAAGCAATAAAACAGTACTTTTCAGTGCTACAAAAACAGTACTTTTCAGTGCTAAAATTAAAAACGGTACTTTTCAGTGCTACTAAAACAGTACTTTTCAGTACTATTTTTTCTACTATTGATCCCTTTACGATCCTTGTTTGGACCCGTGCCTTCGATTTTTCGTTGGACCCGTTGGCGAAAGCTAGCGGTGGTAATCCTTCTTGGACACCGTCTTGGGAAAAAACCTCTCGAAGGTCACGTCTTCTTTCGTTTATTAATTAAACATGGTATCAACAACAAACAAAAGGAAGGGTGAATCTCTGAATTCACTACTTCCTTCCAAAAAAGTGGGTTTTAAAACTGTCACTACACGTGGCAAGAATGGAAGAAAGGACGTTTCCCCGGAATGCGAACTTTCTTCCAAGGGTGAAATGAATAATTGTATCGAAATGAGCAATCAGTTCGATGCTCTAGACAAATTTTCCGAACACCAAATCGAAGCAGCCTCTAGCCCAGGCTCTTTGATTCAAGTGAGGAAGCAAAGAGTGCCGCCTATCGTGGTCAGTTGTTCCGAATTTGGGGGATTTAGGCAGGAGATCTTGAACTCCATTAGGGGAATCAAGGTTTCCTTCCAAATCGCAAAGAAAGGAGACTGTCGCGTTTTGCCGGAAACTCTTAAAGATCGTGAGCTTCTTCTCAAACATCTTGAAGAGAAGAAGCACAAATTTTTTACTTATGACGACAAAACTGAACGTTTGTTCAAAGTTGTCTTGAAAGGTCTCTCAAGTGACTATAAATCACCTGAAGAGATCAAAAATGGAATGAATGATATACTTGGATTTTCCCCAGTCCAAGTAATCATTATGAAAAAGAGAACCCAATCTGGCATTGTTCGGAAAGGGCTTTCTCAAGAATTTTATTTAGTTCACTTTAACAAAAAAGAACTAAATAATATTAAAGCTTTAGAAAAAGCAAAACTTTTGTTTGATGTCCGTGTGACATGGGAACATTTCCAGAAACCTGGAGGAAATTACCAGAACCCCACTCAGTGCCGTCGGTGCCAAAAGTGGGGTCATGGTACAAAAAATTGTCGCATGGATGCTAAATGCATGATTTGCGGAGGTTCTTCTCACGCCAAAGACGTCTGTCCAGTGAAGGAAGATACCACCAAATTCATATGTTGTAATTGCGGGGCTAACCATAAGTCCAATTTTTGGAATTGTCCTTCACGAAAAAAGGTCATTGAGGCTCGTGCCAGGCAGATGAAAGATAATATCCGTTACGATAACGGTCGTTTCCGGAATTTGCCTGGTAGAGTATCGAACAATGCGCATTTTTCAGTTAACGATCGCTTGATCATGAATCATACCCATCAGAAAGATCATAATCATGCTCATTCACAAACTAATTTTATTCCGTCGGGTAGCCGTTCGAATCTTTCTATTTCGAATGTATCTACCCACGGTAAATCCTTTGCCGATATCGTAGCAGGAAATTCGAACTCCTCCCCTGTTCGATCCATGGGTACCCATTCTACTTGTTTCAAATCAAATGGAAAAAACCCTACCGCCACAGGTAACTCCGCTTCTTCGTCTACCGGAAATTCCAATGGGAAATCACATGACATGTCTGCCTCTGATTTTAATTTTCTAACTGAACAATTGAATCTAATGATTGATGCAATGTTCAAAGCCACCACTATGACTGAAGCAGTCCAAGTAGGTGTAAAATTTACAAATCAAATTGTTATTGGATTACGTTTTTCTAATGGATCCAAATAATAATTTAAATATTTTAAATTGGAATGCTCGTTCTCTGAATGGTAAAGAGGACGAGCTGTTTAATTTTCTTACGGTTAATAACGTGCATATAGCAGTTGTTACCGAAACGTATTTAAAACCTGGATCTAAACTCAAAAGAGATCCTAACTTTTTTGTTTATCGTAATGATCGACTTGATGGAGCATGTGGGGGAGTTGCAATCATCATTCATAGGCGTATAAAACATCAACTGTTTTCATCATTTGAAACTAAAATTTTGAAAAATTATGTGTTTCTGTTGAAACACAGTTTGGTAAATATACTTTCATAGCTGCCTATTTGCCTTTTCAATGCTCTGGGCAGCAAGTTAATTTGCTCCAAACTGACTTGCGTAAATTGACTCGCAATAAGTCAAAATTTTTTGTCATTGGTGACTTTAATGCCAAACATCGGTCATGGAATAATTCTCAAAGTAATTCCAACGGCAGAATTTTATTTGATGAGTGCTCTTCAGGATATTTCTCAATTCAATACCCTGATAGCCCCACATGTTTTTCCTCTTCTAGAAATCCATCTACGATTGATTTGGTCTTAACCGACTCTAGTCATCTTTGTAGCCAAATGATTACTCATGCTGATTTTGATTCTGATCATGTCCCTGTTACATTTCAAATATCCCAAGAAGCGATTCTCAATCCTATCAGCTCCACTTTCAATTATTTACGAGCCGACTGGAATATATATAAAACGTATGTTGACTCCAATCTTGATGTTAACATTTCTTTAGAAACTAAAATTGATATTGACAATGCTCTTGAAACTTTAACAAATTCCATTGTTGAAGCCCGGAGCATTGCAATTCCAAAATGTGAAGTAAAATTTGAATCCGTGATTATAGACGATGGTCTTAAACTCTTGATCCGTCTTAAAAACGTGAGGAGAAGGCAATTTCAACGCACTCGCGATCCTGTTATGAAAATTATATGGCAGGATTTGCAGAAAGAAATCAAGAAACGTTTTGCTCAATTAAGAAACAAAAATTTTGAAAATAAAATTTCTCAATTGGACCCTGGCTCTAAGCCCTTTTGGAAATTATCGAAAATCTTGAAAAAACCTCAGAAGCCAATACCGACATTGAAAGAGGAAAACAAATTATTACTAACTAATTGCGAAAAAGCTCAAAAACTTGCTATGCAGTTTGAAAGTGCGCACAATTTAAATTTAGGACTTACTAGTCCAATTGAAAATGAAGTTACTCAGGAGTTCGAAAATATTCTCAATCAAGAGAACGTTTTCGAAAATGCCTGGGAGACTGATTTGGAAGAAGTGAGAACTATTATTAAAAAATTCAAAAACATGAAAGCTCCTGGCGATGATGGAATTTTCTACATCCTCATCAAGAAACTTCCAGAAAGTAGCTTATCATTTTTAGTTGATATATTTAACAAATGTTTTCAATTAGCATATTTTCCTGACAAATGGAAAAATGCTAAGGTTGTTCCAATTTTAAAACCAGACAAAAATCCTGCAGAAGCTTCTAGCTATCGTCCAATCAGTTTGCTTTCCTCCATCAGTAAACTTTTTGAAAAGATTATTTTGAACAGAATGATGGCCCACATCAACGAAAATTCAATTTTTGCCAATGAACAGTTCGGATTCCGCCATGGACATTCGACCACTCATCAACTTTTACGTGTAACAAATTTGATCCGTTCCAACAAATCTGAAGGCTATTCTACTGGTCTTGCTCTTCTAGACATAGAAAAAGCATTCGACAGTGTTTGGCATGAAGGTTTGATTGTAAAATTAAAAAACTTTAATTTTCCAACATACATTGTTAGAATAATTCAAAGTTATCTGTCAAATCGTACACTTCAGGTTAATTATCAAAACTCCAGATCTGAAAGACTTCCTGTAAGAGCTGGTGTTCCTCAAGGCAGCATTTTGGGACCAATATTATACAATATTTTCACATCTGACTTACCTGAGTTACCTCAGGGATGTCAAAAATCTTTATTTGCGGATGACACAGGCCTCTCCGCCAAAGGACGAAGCCTGCGTGTCATCTGTAGTCGATTGCAAAAATGTTTGAATATTTTTTCTTCATACTTGCAAAAATGGAAGATTTCTCCTAATGCTTCCAAAACTCAACTAATAATATTCCCACATAAACCAAAAGCTCTTTATTTGAAACCTTCAAGTAGACATGTTGTCACGATGAGAGGGGTTCCAATAAATTGGTCAGATGAAGTTAAGTATCTAGGGCTCATGCTAGATAAGAATTTAACTTTCAAAAATCACATTGAGGGCATTCAAGCCAAATGTAATAAATATGTAAAATGTCTCTATCCCCTTATTAATAGAAAATCAAAACTTTGTCTTAAGAACAAGCTTTCGATATTCAAACAAATTTTCAGACCAGCCATGTTGTATGCTGTACCAATATGGACTAGCTGTTGTAATACCAGGAAGAAAGCTCTGCAGAGAATTCAAAATAAAATTTTGAAAATGATTCTGAGGCTTCCTCCCTGGTATAGTACCAATGAGTTACATAGAATATCCAATGTTGAAACATTGGAACAAATGTCAAATACAATCATTAATAATTTCAGGCAAAAATCGTTACAATCTTCTATTGCCACGATTAATGCGTTATATGTTTAGGTTAAGTTAGGTTAAGTATATTAAAAACGTTTTTTTTTCTCTTATAAGCAGGTGAAATCAACTCACCTGTAAAAAAAACTGAACTGCTACGGCAAATGAAATGTAATATGTTGTTAACAAAATGTTAATTAAATCTTAAATTTGTTTTACCAAATTAGGATGATAGTGTTGTCAAATAACACAGAACACCTAGATACAAGAAATGAATGTAATGTTTGGAATGATACTAATAAAAAAAAAAAAAAAAAGCTGCCAGAATGGACAACTTTAAAACACTACTGAACTTCACCCTAATCCTAGTTTACAGTAACAAATTTATCGAACTTCTAGATGATCATAGTTAAACGCTGAGATACTTACTGGCACAATCTCATAGCACAACTCAAGCATTTTAGACATCGGATCCAAAACATGTGACAGTTCAAAGAGAGCGAGAGAAGCTCTCCGTAATTTTTATGCTGCAACTGACTTTCAGCGCGCGCAAATTCAACTAAACCGGTGAAGATCTTCCGTGACGGTGAAAACCACGCTTTTGGCTGCGTACGTTGTTTATTTCACTCTCTTGCTTTCTGCTTTTATCACTGCATGCTCTATGTTAGTATGTTTTCATACATTTATAATCATTTTTATTCCATCGATGATTTTAGTTTAGCTTCGATCGTTTAGCTGTGCGGTTGCATTTCTGCTGTTTGTCTCTCTTTAGCTGGCTTAAGTCGGGACCAAAGAGCATCGTGTGCGTGTTGAGCCTGGAAAGGAGCGGTTGAGGAAGTGTCTGGGGCCAACAAACAGATAATTTGCGATAATTCTTTGCGTGTGAACTAGTTGTGTCGAAGAATCGGTAGCCATTGGCCGAAGTCCACGCAAAAAGTGATGTTAGTCTATTACTAACGGCCCAAGTGCGGTGGTGAATGGGTTTCCTTGCAGTTAGACAGTGTCCAATTTACGAAATGTGTTGAATGTACGGAACCGAAGTGGAATTATTAGAGTGATGCTAGTTTCTACGGATTAGAGCATAATTGGAAACAGTCGAACACTTGGTGAAATTAGCTGAAAACAGACAAATTCTTTGCAGTGTCTCAATCAAGGATAGATGAGATCTCTCTAACGAAAGTGTAAGTGAAAACCAGATATTCCGTGTCTATCAGTAACAACTTGTCGCCTTAAATAGGCGAAAAACGCGTCTGCGAAAGAAAGTAAAATCTTGTGTGGAATACTTGTCAAACGCACATCCGTATGTTATCTGTTACGATTTTACTCTTACTTTTGCTGCGCGGTCCATATGTGAGACATCTTGCCAATACTAGACACAGAGCGCGTGCCAGTCCCATGATCAAGAAGTGACCGTTGCATCTGTTCGCAATCTTCTTCTGCTGCAATTTGTGGAGGAAAAGTTGCACAAGCCTTCGCTCTCGCTTCAACCATTTTCCATGTACGCACAGTAGTTTACTTAACTAGTCGAATACTTTGTATACACCCTGTGATTTATGGTTCGACCTATTGAATTTATTATTTATTGATATGGTCAGTAGGTATGTATTACCACAGATAACCAGACGTAACAGCTAAAGCAATTGTCAACTTAAAAAATAATCCCTCGAACATTAACGCCCAATACTAGAAATATTGTTTGACCCATCCTGGAACCAGGTGGCGATAGTGCATAAACGTCAAACTTGAATAAAAGCGATACGAGCGCCACGAGTGAGCCAATGACCAAGCATTAGAATTGAACTGTGCGCTGAAAATGGTTTGAGTGTTTCGTTTGTCTGTGGTATTACATTTTACTATACGCTATTTGCTTGTGAAATTCTGCATTTCAAGCTTCTGAATTTGAACAAACCATTGAAACAAGTCGACTTCTGAAACAAAAGCTCTATTGAAAAGGGTAGATCAGTAGCGGAAATTAAAGTGAATGATGTTGCATCTGGTGTAGAGTTGCGGTTAGGAGACGTCGTTGGGATGGTCGATTGAAAGTGAAATGTCATTGAAATGGGTTTCTTTTAGCAATGTTGTAGAGAAGAGCTGAATGAACTATGTTGTTGGTGACGATTTTGTTAATGACATTCTGGAACATCATTTCTAGTATGAGTTAATATCTATTGACCATAATTAGACCAATAATTAGAAATACAATATGGTGCATACGGAAACATGCAATGCGACCTTTCTCTTGTTTCAGATTGTAGGTTAGGAAGGTTGGAAAAACACATTCCTCACTCGTTAAATATTTTACTATTTTACTATTAACCTTTCGGTTGTCGCGCGTTGTACTTTGTACAACACCCTTGGTTTTACATGTTCAAAATAAAATACCTTGCGATCTAGATTAATTATAGAAACTGCAACTAAACGGCGCACGTAAGCATGACACTTTTGTTTTTTCGGGTATCTCCTAATCCTGATCACTGACGTCTTCGTCATAGTTTTTCATGATTCGAGGATTATCATTGTTAAAACTAGTTGATTCAAAATGTTGCCACCAGACCGCGATAGTGAGCGAGACACTTTTGTTTTGCTGATATCTCTGGAGCCAGATAACTTATAAGGATGGTTTCTTCGGCAAAGTTGTTCAGTAGCTCAAGGGTCATCATTAGTCTAGCTAACAGCTATTGAACAACTACTGAGCTACTGAAAAACTTTGCCGAAGATGCCATCTTTATAAGTGATCAGGATCTTGAGATATCTGCAAAACAAAAGTTTTATTATTATTAGCGCCGCTGGTGGCAACATTTTAAATCAACTAGCTCAAGCAGTGCTAGTCATTAACTTTCTCATAAACTTTGCCGAAGACGCCATCCTTCTAAATGGTCAGGATCCAGAGATACCCGCAAAACAAAAGTTCCAGGCTCACTAGCGCCAAATAGTGGCAGAATCTCGAATTTATTGGTCTAAATAATGATAGCCCTTGAGCTATGTGGAATATGTGGAACTTAGAGGTGAAAACGAGTTGAAAACCCATTTCCAGCCGCTGGCAAGTGGTATATCTAGTATAAAAGACATCGAACTGTCATTGTCAATGGTAAACAAAAACCATGTGATTCGAGCAGTAGACCAGTTGCTGCAAAAATGGTAGACATTAAGATCAGGAGACTTCGACAAAGTTCAGATCGGAAGCAAAACATTTTTTTTTATAGAATAATTTTTTTCTGTCATTCTTTCCAATATTCATGTTGCATATCGATAGAATGCAATATTTTCGAAAATATGTTTTCCTTTCAAAAAAGTTTCTAATTCATTACATGAAAAAGTTTATGTCTTCCAAAATCCCTAAAAAAAATATTTTATGCTCGAAAAAACATGCGTAGTTATTTCCATTTCCTTTGTTCCTACTCTGGATAATTGTTGTCTTTGGTTCACTTCAATACAATGCCGATTGATGTATTGGTGGTCTAACTCTTTTGACAATTCGATGTCTTTATACCACCATACAAATATTAAAGTGGATGCCTTTTTTGACCTCGAGTTCCACTTATGTTATGTGCCTTGAGTTTCATAAAGAGTTGCTTCATATTCAACTCTTTATGAAATTTTATCTTGTTTGTTCAAGAATTGTGTTCCTAATTCGATGCAACTATGAAAACTTTGAACTTCTGTTTGACGTTTTTAGGCAAGTTATTGCGCAGTTCCCACCTTATTAGACCCCGCACTCAGAAGGGCGGGCGGGTTCATAAGTGCGGAAACGTCAAACCCTTTGTTTTCGCCGTTGGCAGGCAAGAAAAGGCAGTGAATCGTTTTCGCGCCAACGAAAATTGTTTACGTTTTATCAAAAGCATGTGCTCTCAGCAGGGTTGCTAGTTTGTTTGTTTTATTTGTTTCACGAAAACTTGCTTATAAAACATTTGTAAAAGTATGTCAGCCATTTGAAATAGGCTTGTTCGATTATAATTAATTGTGGCAATGATGCAATCAAGTGCAAATCTGCATTTGAATAGAAGAAAAAAGTGTAATTTGTCGCGTAAATGTACATTTGAAGAACTTTGGGTATGGATCCATTTGCTTAGAAACATATTTGGAGCCACTGCTTGGTGACCTTCGAAGTGCGATACACAACTTTCCCAATAATCCATTTATTAAAGCAAAGTACAATATGTATATAAATAAAATAATAACATTATAATCAAAAATAACCTGATTTCAACAGCTTTCCTTTGACAAGACCTGTGAACAACAACTCGTTTTGAATTTAATTGTATGCAGTTGCTACGCCATCGTTTAACTAAATATGAACCGATATTTTTCACATTACCAAATCATATATAATGTATATGATTTCGTAATGACCGAATTGATAATCAGTGTCCAATAAGTTTTATGTAGAATTCGAATTGCTTCCATGCGGTTATTATTTAAACCCAATTGGATCTTTATATAGCCTTCATTGGGCATTAATAAAATCCATCAAGTCTGAACTCCGATGCAAGTATATTTCAGGATTTTTCAGGTACATATAATTGGATTAATTGGTTCAGTGTATGATAGGTCATAGTGATCTTTTATTTACGAATTATCGTTTAATGGCTCCACTTGGGCCCAAAGGATTTGTCAAAAATTAACGATATGTTACACTCTTTTTTTCTACGATAATCAATCATTAATATCGATGCGTAAATCAATAATAAATTCTCAAGCAGTTTGAAGTCACCCAACTGTAAACTGTAATATATTTACGTGTATGTACGATTGGTATGATAATGTACAGCATTTAAGATTGATTTTAAAGTTTTAAGAATTTTAAGATTTAGTTCAATTAATAACCGAAGGAAAAAAAAAGTCTATTTAAAAATAAAAATAGCGTAGTCACAGTTCTCGACCATCTTCGATTTGCATTGAATTTCGCACATGGTTTCGGTATGATGTTTTGTTTAGATAAATCCATCATTCTTTTTTATTCACGAATAACTTTTGAAAATGGATTATGAGCTTTTGCATACAATTTATTTGGAAAAATAGAAATCTAGTTCCAAAACTGCTGATTTTAGACAAACAAATTGTAGTAAACGGGTATCATCGTACGTGTCTCACGATATACGAATGCGAACTTTGGCAAAGTAAGCTGTCAGTTAATAACTGTGGAAGTGCTCATAAGAGCACTAAGATGAGAAGCAGGTTTTGTCCCAGTGAGGACGTAATGCCAAGAAGAAGAAGAAGAGGTGCTAGACAAAAATAGTTGTTTGTCTACATTTAGTTTGAATGTACCATTATAATAATTATAATGTATTAATACTTTCAAATTATGATTGTATTCGATAATGCTGGGGTGATCCAAATTATTTTTCCGCATTAAAAAATGATTGTTATTTAGGAATAAATTTTTTGCGATATGTCAACTTCTTATCGGTTTTCGAATAACCTTTCTTCTTCAAAAAGTTGTGCATATTTCAAGGACGAGTTATTCTACAAAAACATTGCTCTCCACCGTAACTTTCTTTTCTTCTAATACACCGTCTTGATTCAAACATGATTTCTAAAGTTTTCGACGATGTGCGATATTGAGTGTGTTGGGGGATCATGATATGCTTTCCTATCTTATTTTAATTGGAAGCTGTTTTTTCAAATCTTCAAAATCTTCAATTGAAACGCATGTTTATCGACTTTCTCGTGTTCTAGTGTAAAGGATGAGCCATGTAGATGTCATTTACCCATGTTTGCAACACCTGCTGAGCCTTGGTTAATCCACTCGCCGGCTCGTCTAATAATCATGCGTTAAATCAATAAAAAGAAGCCTCGCCTGATCAAAGTTTTTCACTTTCGCTCCACCCGGGCACTCTTCCTATTCCACCTTTCGCCAGGCTCACCCACTCGGACTCATCGGCTGGGTGTCCATATTATAAACTACCTCTTGTTAATATGAGAAGAAGAGACCCCCTTCCCTCCATAAGTACCTTCTCGCCGCATCCACGAAGTTGGGTCAAGGTTCCAGTCAACCAAACGGCAGTCAGTGGGTTTCCGAGGCTGTGGGTTCCACTGTCGGTGTGCATTAGGGTGCGGCTTATTTTTTCGAAAGTTTTCAAAACTAGAAAATCATGTGCTCTTTTGAATTCAAATAGCAGAAAAGAGAAATCTCAAAGTTTGAATCAAAAATTAAGATTTAGAGGTGGTGCAAGGAGCTTGATGATGAATTTGCAAGTCATAATATATGACGTACAGTAAAGGTTACAAGGTTTGTTATTTTTACTCCAATTTCAAATCTTCATGTACCATTCGCTTCAAAATTTGATATGTAGAAAATTTGTAGAGCTTTAAATTTGTCTAACACGTCAAGTAGTATAAGTTGAAAGTAGTTTTCTATTTTTCCTCATTTTACTAAAACAAGCCATTAACCGGAATGTAATTTATCAGAATGAACCATTTACTGCAAAACTGTAAAACGGGGTAACTTTGATAGTTTTTTTCGAAGAAAACTTGAATATTCATGCATGCTGTTTCAAAGAATTATAATTTATATTTTTAAACAAGTATATTTTTAAATCAACTAGGCATCCTAGATAGATAGCCAAAAGATTTATTCTGAATGAATGTATAATTTTCCATGTAATCGAAAGTCGGTTTTCTGTTTTGGGGTAACTTTGATATTCGAACAAAATTGAATGAAATACGGAACATTTATAGAGCGTTGCATACCTCTAGGCGTTTAACGCTATATGGAAATTTCTGACTTCGATTACAAAAATGGTCCCAGTTTGTAAAAATGATATTCTTTAAGAGATTTGAGCCTGAATTCATGTTCTACTACAATTAGGCTGTCAAGGATAAGTGACAAACTCATTATGGCTTCATCAAATAGTGATCGTAGAACAGATTGTTAGTGAGCTTTAAAAAAATGCTAAAATCTTATAAATTTTTAAATATTTGCATATGTGTATGTATGTATGTACTTGTATGTATCTCAAATGTACTTGATTCCAACGAAAACAGCTTTGACGTGAAGTGTCATACTAATACTATTTACTTTTGCATTCGTTTTGCTTAACTAATTAACAGAAACTTTGATATTTCGTTTAGTATGTTGTGGGTCTGGCACTTTCAAAGTTACCCCGTATTACGGTACCCGGAAAGACTATTTACCGGAAAATTATTTTTCTAAATGTCCACTGGATTTTTTTTGGAATGACCACTAAAGACAATGTACATGTTCTTCTTATAAAATATGTAAGCATCGAAAAGGAGTCTAAACACTTGATCATGCCGATATGTTTCTTCTTCTTTGGCATTACGTTCCTACTGGGACAGTGCCTGCTTCTCAGCTTGTGTTCTTGTGTTGCACTTTCACAGTTATCATCTGAGAGCTTTCTTCGCCAATTTACCATTTTTGCATGTGTATATCGTGTGGCAGGCACCACACGATATACATATGGATTGGCTGTGCTACTTTTCCGCGATTGTCAGTTCTCCGAATGAATTTTCCCCCAAACCACATTTTCCCGAATCTCAGAATGACTACCCCTTTTCCGCAAATGACACATTTTTCCAAACAGTTTTTGACTCTCGTAATAAGAGAATAAGCAACATATTGGTAGAGTTTAAAGGTATTTGCTTGCCTTAGCAGAGATTTTTATTACCGTGAAACGGGGTAACATTGATCAGCAAAGTAACATTTATCGCCCTCCTAGTAAGAAATTCAAATTAACAATAATCCATAGAATATGTTGAATGTATGATGGTGCTTCTTTTTATTATATTCACAAGCTAACGAAAAATAAGGTTTTTGTGAAATTTGAATTTTATTCATGGGTAAAATTTTCAACTTTTCGAAACAATGATTTTCATGAGTACTAAAGACACTACCAAAGATGCATGTCCCTAGTTGTGTGTCGTCGAGGATTTTATAACATATTTTTTCCGTCATTACTAAAAATAACCTTTGAATTGTTCGACATTCATAATCGCCGTACTCTTTTTAATCTTTTACCAATATTCTTTCACCGCGTGATAATCATGGTGATTGTGGAGATGCAGAGATTTTCTCGGTCTCTACAGCGACAATAATTACACCCTAACATTCTTCCTCATCCCAACTTCCAAGCTCATCCCATCAGCTTAGTGTTCAATGAGCATTTCCACAGTTATTAACACAGTTAACCCTCTGATACCCATATTTTTATTTTCGATCTAAATATCATTTTTAGTTATCTAAAATCGTTCTAAACACGTTTTGGGCAATGATTTATTTTTATTCGCAAATCTTTCGGTTTTTGATTTTTATAATTTTTATTTTTGAACATCCCTCCCCTTTTTCATTTTTTCTTGAAGCCTCTTCTAGTTACTGATTTTTGGCAATAATAAAAATTCAAATTTTTACGGTAAAATTTTTCCAGATCGGTAGGGTGCCGGTGCCATTAGTGGACTACCTAACCTATAAAAAATCATAACAAAATAACGAAAAGCCTTACCAGATATCTTTTGGCGTCAACAGGAAGATTTCAGCCTCTACTATATGGGAAAAATATAAAAGTAGTGATAAAACTATGTTTTTAACATAAAATCGCTTGAGCCACTATTGGTACACGTGTTCCAGTAGTTGCGCTAGTGCTCCAGTAGTAGACGTTCGACAATGATACAAGGAATTTTAAAGAAAATGGTAAATTTTTACATAGGTTTAACATTTTTCCCTCGGAACAGCAACTAAAATCTTTCGAATGAAGCATAAAGATCATCTCTGGGACTTTTCTTCAATTTTATACATCCGTTTCAAAAACTGCTTCCATCCGTTGATCCACTACTGGAACACGACGGCAACTATTGGCGCAAGGGAGCAATTTTTTTGCGTAAACTTAATTATTTACATGACTTTTTGATAAAATAAAAAGCTGAAATTTGGCAAATCGACTAAACTAAAGGCGATCTATCCACCAAAAACAACTCAAGTCGTTTTTATCGAAAAATGTACGTTTTATTCCATAGTCCAATCTACTGGTACATTACAACCATTGGTACCGGCACCCTATATTTACAGAAAAATATAAAAAATTTGATATTTTTAAAATATTAAATTTTTTATATTTTTAAAATATAAAATTTTTTATATTTTTAAAATATTAAGTTTTTAATATTTTTCTAGAAATATTTTTATTTTCCGTGTATTTAACGGAAAAACAGATTTGAAATTCTTTGAATACCGCCAAGCTCTTCTTTTGTGATAGGTTGATCGTAGAAAAATATAAAAGGTACGATTTTTTATATCACACGTTAAATGAACCCTGGGCATTTGTAGGTTATATAAGAATACAATTTTCAAAAACACAAAAAAGTTTCAAAAGTCATAAAAAACTTTTCTTATATGCGTGTTATGAGTCAAGGTTTTAGCCAAAAATAAAATCATGTTGATTTCCGTGCTACGAAAAAATACACAAAAGTCCAAAGTGTACCCCGTCCAATGGTTAAGACTTCGACGGTGGATGCTATTCGGACAGTCATCGCGTGCACGGAGAAAGCGTCCAATCAAAAGAGAAGAGGCAATCGATACTGAGCAGTAGTAACAATAGACGTTGAGAACGCGTTTAACAGTGCTATTTGGGAGGCTATCGCCGCAACCCTACACAGGATGCGGATTCCCGAATATCTGTGTAAAGTTTTGCAAAGCTTCTTTCAGAAACCGGTACTGGTTTTCGACACAAACTAGGGACGGATGTCAACGAAAGTAACGGCGGGAGTTCCACAAGGATCTATACTTGGTCCAACACTGTGGAATATGATGTGCGATCGAGTGCTAACCTTGTCACTGCCGAATGGAGTCGAGATCGTCGGGTTCGCAGATAACGTCGTTCTTGCGATAACTGGACACCATTGAATCTTGGATGACTGGAGTCAAGCTGCAGTTGGCTCATCACAAAACGGAGGAGGTGCTGGTCAGCAACTGTAAGGTTTGAATCAACGTCGGAGGACACGCAATCCCATCAAAACGCTCTATAAAGCACCTTAGAGTAACAGGCTAAACTTCAACAGCCACGTAGACTATGTCTGCAAAAAGGCAGCGAAAGCAGCTAACACTAGCTAGCTAGGATCATGCCCAACATTGGAGGACCAAGGAGCAGTATGAGACGACTTCTGGCGACCGTATCATCGTCCATATTGAGATACAGAGTCCTGGCTTGGCATGCAGCGTTGGGAACCAAACGTAATCGAGAGAAGCTGGCAGGTACGTTCCAGCTCATGGCTATATGGGTGGTAAGTGCCTACCGCACTATACCGTCGGAGGTAGTGTGCGGTATCACTGGAATGATCCCCATCTGCATCACTCTGGTTAAGGACATAGCATGCTACCAGCAAAGGGACACAAGGAATGTGAGGAACACCATCAGAATGGATACAACCGCGAGGTGGCAGCAGGAGTGGAATAATTCGGAGAAAGGAAGGTGGATCCACAAGCTAATTCTTAACGTGCCGCTGTGGACGACCAGAAAACATGAAGAAGTTAACTTCTTCTTGGCCCAGTTTTCATCAGGCCATGGATGCTTCCGGATATATCTGCACAGATCCGAACACGCAGAGTTTTCACATTGTGAACCGGAAGTCTGTCCAAATATCGAGGAGACCCCGGAGCATGTTATATTTAACTGCCATCGATTCAGGGATATACGAAGCGAGATGATGCCAGAAACCGCAAGCGTATTAAATCCGGATAACATCGTGCAGAACATGTGCCAGCATGAAAGCGCTTGAAATGCGGTGAACAGGGGGATAACGCAGATTATTTCATTGCTGCAAAGGAGATGGCGTGAAGACCAGAGAGCTCCGGGTCGCGATCGGAGTAGGCTAGATCCTCTATCGGGGACTAGACCGAGTAGAGCGGGCGTACACATTCCAAAAAAAATCATGCGGTTTTACGTCTTTTGGATGCACATAAAAGAAGTGAAGCAAATGACGTGAATTTGTGTCTCATTTTAAATACGATTGTGTCTGATTCGATAAATGTCAATCATAGCGGCATCGGTTTTCATGACCTTCATCATGTAAAATTAAATTTTTCGTTCAATACATCTTTCAGAACCCATTTTTACGTCATTTCATCACTTACAACATCATTCAGTCATAATGTGGATTTTCATTATTTTTAAGAGTGTAGCATAGTATCGGTAATATGTTGTCGTGGCGCCTGCAAACCGGAAGCTCCAGCCGGAATTGCAGAATCGACTTTGGCACTTGGCCGACCAACGTCGAGTCGGAGTAGACTGAGTCCACCGCCGGTATCTTGCTGAGTAATTCACGAAACAGCACCAGCAAAAGGTCGTTGGGGCGCCTGTTTACCGGAAATTTCTATCCACCGGAATCGCAGGACCAACCTCGGTATCTGTCAGCACAGCTTCGGAGTAGGCTAAGTCCACCGTCAGGGACTAGTTGAATAGATCGCGTTGTTGCACAGCCAATTGATCGTCGGGGTGCCTGTGAACCGGCCAAACCATTTTTGGGTCGTCGGGGCGCCAGTAAACCGGAAGTCATCCTCCAACTGGAATCGCTGGACCGACCTCGGCATCCAACTGGTCAACCAGGAGAGCTCGAACAGCAGCAGCGGAGAACGAGTCGTCGTAGAGCACCGAAATGCACATGAGCGTCCAGCAGAAGTTCAACAGGGCTCTGACGCAAGGCCAGCCCAAGGGAAGTAGGCGTCTTCGCACAGAAAGCTGTCCAAAGTCCCGGCGAGATCTTCAACCGCCAATTGGGCAAAACGAGTAGTTGCAAAGACACCGTAGAAATGTCGTAGTGGGCAGCGTTTTTTGACGACATTAAGCTCTAACAGCGCACTAGCTGAACAGCTAGAGGATGAGACTGACGAAGTGCATGAAAACAGCCCTCCCCGATGAAGTTGTGTGATGTAGTTCCGGGGGAGATCAAGGCACAGGAGCAGTAGGGAAAGTTTTTAGTGGTTAAGCACGCCTAACGTGAGTCCCACACCGTGCCAACACACAACAGGCCTGGCTTTTGAAGCTTTTTTGTACCGTACTATAAATTTAAAAACAAAAGTTCTAAACTGAGAGCTCTCTTTGCCAAAGTTGCAAAGCATTCGTATATCGTGTAAACGTCCTGGGCCAACCGGGAATCGAACCCAGACACCTTCAGCATGGCTTTTCTTTGTAGCTGCGGACGCTAGCCACTAGGCTAAGGAAGATCCCTTATTGATCACTAATCACTGGCGCCGTTATTGATCACTAATATGGGAGCTGCTGAGGGGTCTTCCTTAGCCGACTGGTTAGAGTCCGCGGTCACAAAGCAAAGCCATGCTGAAGGTGTCTGAGTTCGATTCCCGATCGGTCCAGGATCTTTTCTTAACCCGTATAGCCTGAGTGAAAGAAAAATTACTAAAACTCTCACCGCTCAGTGAGTACTTAACGGATTTAAATTATTTTTTGTCAGTATACTAGCACGCATATCTAGTTTCTAAAAATGGCCAAAGGATTTCGGGAATTTTTATTTGTCCGGAGTTATTCAGATGGGTTACTGGGTCAAGTCGGCTGAAAATCGGCTATAATGTGGCCACTATATCAAGGAATTTCAAGAAAATCGCATCAGCGTAAACATTTTGAGAAACGATTGAGTTGGATAACCTTATGTCCTGCATTTGTTTGACTCTTGAAATAATCATTTTGGGTCCCCAGGGTGCCTCAAATTTACGACAAAATGGCCAATTTGTATCTAAACATATGTGTCAAGCCCATGGGAATGTATTTCAGTAAACGATTATGTTTAATTTCTACTGTTAGATAATTGAAACGGTATAGTATCCTACAAATCTATAGCCGGTTCTTTAGGGCATTAAGCCCGAGTGACCACATCCAGTACATTCTAAACGGTGCTTACCTCTTTATTTATAATATTGAATATCAGATCTTAATGAATTATGAAAATTAAAATAATTGCCATTGCAAATAAATAAAGACAATTTGGCGTGTCCCACAAAATAGCCCTTTTTTACCCGACCTGACCCAGTGACCCACCAAAATATTTCCGACCACAGGAACTTTTCCGAGATCCTTTGGCCACTTTTAGAACTAGATATGTGGGCCAGTATACTGACAAAAAACTATTTGAATCCGGTGAGCGGTAAGGGTTTTAGTATTGTTGCTTTCACTCAGGCCTATACGGGTAATGGAAATTTCCTTGACTTCATCGTACCTGCCACACAATATACGAATACGAAAATGGCAACTTTGGCAAGAAAAGCTCTCAGTTAATAACTGTGGAAGGGTTCATTGAACACTAAGCTGAGAAGCAGGCTCTGTTCCAGTGGGGGCGGAATGCCAAATAAGAATAAAAAGTAGGGAGCTGCTAAAAGTCCCATCCCTTATTCCTTTGGATCGAAGTGCAATTCTTGCCAGTTCCGATCAATCACGGACTAGAAACCGTTATACAGTCAGTCTATGCTAAACAATGCTGTGCTATGTGTTTTGATCACAATGCTTAAAAACAATCAAAGTTACAAAAAAAATTTGCAAGCATGCAAACAAATTTGGAATCGGATGAGTATTTTTCAGGATTTCAGTAAATGAGGAAAGAATTGTGAAATCTACTTTTAAATATTACTCGTTATAGTTTTATACAAACTTAATGTTCAACAAACTTTCTATACATTCAACTTTGAAGGGAACGATGTCGAAAGATTGAAAAGTGGTTGAAAAATAACAAAGTTACGTAAATTTTACTAAAGGTAATATTTCATAAAATGCTAATTTACCTTCAAGTGGCATGCGTCACTACCGTTCTATGCCACGCTGATGCTCAATTTTTCGTGCGTATATTTTTCGTCAAGATTTATTTTCGTATCTTGAAAAAACTTTGTTGGTTGAGCAACTATGTTGCTAGTAGTGTGCGCACTTATTTTTAAGGTTATTCAAATCTTACTTTACAATTAAAACCATAGAATGTTGAAAAAATTGCTAAATTATTATTTATTCATTAAAATCGTTATAGGATGTTTGACTGTATTGCCCAAACCATTTCATATACGCTTAAAAACTATATATGGAGTAGTTAAATCACGACATAACAATAAATCCAATATAACGCAATAAGTTCAAGCCTTTTACACTTTTACACTAATGCACGGTGATAGGCACCATACATAATAAATTCACCGTGCATTTGTGTTTCGACTGAAACACAATAAAAAAATCTTATTTGCATAAAATATCATGGTTCATACTATGAACTACATCTGTAGATACTATGAGTATCTACAGCGAAAACTTATTGAAATTATAAAAAAAATGATACTCTAACGTTAAGATGGAAAATGTGAATTTGGCGTTTCTCATTGGCGGAGGAACAGGGGGGGCCAGGGGGGCCTGGCCCCCTCCAGAATCATCCAGGCCCCCCCCAGAAATTTTGATGATACTAAAAATTAAAAAAAATAACATGAAGCAAAATCTTATGAATCAGGTACATGACTCTTGTTATGGACAAAAAATCTCTTCAGAAGTTACGTTATTTGAGAGAAACCTGCGCTTGGTTTTTACAGCATCAGCGTGGCGGTTCTGACTTCGGTGAATTGTGCGACAACCGAAAGCTTAACTGTCCGGCTTTCGATCGAATGATTATTGTTAGAACTAGCTTCTTGTTGTATGCGATGAGCGCAATTTTTCGCCATCTCCGTTGCAAAAAATACCGTGATACAAAAAAACGTAAATGTCCTGCTGTTTCAGCATAATTCCATGATTTCTCATTTTTTTCGAGGATACCCTGCTCGAGGTGTCCGGTGAGGATGATTTCCCTTATGAGAATTTGCTAAAGAAATCCATACATTAACTTCAATTCGTGTAAAGACCGAAAAAAGAATTGGTAAAATAGACAACATTACTAAAGGCATTTCTCAAACAATACATAGCGGGATTTTTTATCAAAAAATAAGACTTAACTTTTAAGAAATTTCGGCATGATCAAGTTTTCTTCAGTCGAATGGCAGAAATTTAACCTGGTTTGAAAAATGTAACAAAATCGTTCATTCTAGCAATAAATTCTCTCTTTGATGTTGATTCAACTTTTCAAGTATTTTCGCATGAATAAATGTATTGCTATATTATTTCAGGAAAACTTATTATTTCATAAATTATTTGATTAATTTTCAACAGATTTGTAGTACAATTTTTCATAAAACTTTTCGATATTTTTATAGAATTTTACTCTAATCAAATTCCTTAAGGAATATTGAAGGGTAGCTTTAGAACTTTTGCAAATCATTTGGAAATTAGTCAAACAATATTGTGGGACTTTCAAAGCGAATTCGTCCTGGTGGTCATGCATTCCTTCTAGTTCTACTTTTTATTAGCAAATTGATTCCGGAATATTCTCCCGGATTTACCTGAATAATGTTAATTATTCTTTCAAATGTTCAGTTTTCCCTCGTATTTCCTCCAAAAAATCATTGATTCTGTCAAGTCTAATACAGAGATTTCGCTGGAAGTTCTACTAGAAATTCTTCTGTAAAATTCTTAAAATAGTTTTCCCACAAATTTTATTACAAATTCTTCCGTGAAGTTCATCAAAAGTCCTCAAGAAATGTTTCAAATATAAATCACAAATTGCGTCATAAATTCTTCTATGTTTTTTTTAGAAATTTTGCTTCCAATTCCCGGATTATTCAAGAATTGGAAAGATTTTTTTTTTTTTGAAATGTCCCTTGCTTTCGAATCATAAGAAGAAATTTGTTGAAAAATCCCAGGAAAACTTTTGCTTCCGAACATAGTTGTAAAGGAATCTGTAGAGAAACATTAAACATGAAAAGAAAACTAGGAAAGAAGAAAGGACTTATTAAGATATTCACCAAGGAAATTGTTTTTGATTTGAATTTTTGTACGATACGAGGGTGGAATTTCAAGAGGCTTTTTGCAAGAATTCTAGGAATCCAAAAATCAAGGAAGGATATATTCCAAGGATAATTTCTAAAGAAGATCTTGATGGAACTTCTTGAGAAAATTGTTTTATTTGTAGATCCATTAAAAAGGGTTTAACTATCCTATAATTTACCTCTAGAGGAAAGATTATAAATTATCTTTATTGCCCATCTATTTTACCTGCTTCAATATTTTGTTGTTTCTCCTTCTTTCACATGACGCTTTGAGAAACTTCGTACAAAAATCTTTCCATACTCCAAAAAGCAACATTTTAAATAATCTAAAATAGGGTATATTATGAGAGTTTTAAAAATTACAGATTTCTTCTTCGTATGGTTCCTGATTTCTGAGTGTCCATCAGGAATTCCTCAACAAATTTTCAAAGTAATGCAAAAGTTTCACCCATGGTTTAAATGCATGAAATCTTACATTACGAATTTTACTACAATATATCTTTGGTAATGTGCTTAAAACTTGTGGTAAACTTCTATAGAAATGGACCCTTCAAAAAAAGTTTGTTTGGAATTTCTAAAGGTAGTAAAAAATAGGTTCTAGATAGATAGATAGCTACTAGACTTCTACATCAATATATTCACCATCATGAAACATTGGAGTGCATATAAAATATTATCTAAGATTTAAGTTACAAACCTTTTCAGTAAAAATTCGATCCTTTTCAACACCAATTATTTTCTATTATCAAAGAAGAAGAAAAAAGAACAAGAATTTTTGTAGTAGATCCTACAAAACCACTTAAGCTTTTCAGTGAGGTATATTGTCAACTAGTTTATTTTACGTTTAAATCCAACTAGTTAAATTTTACGGTTTAAATCTTGAATTTCATTACAGGAATTCAGATTTCTTTTTAAATTATATTTAAGCTGCAATTATTTAAGATATTACCACCAAATTACTTTTGAACCTTTTTCTTATGTTTTTTTTTAAATCTCATATGGAGTGAAGTAAAGCAATCCATGAAAATATTGAGATATTCCTGGAGTAGTGTTTGAACCAGAAAAATGAAGAGTAGATAAATTTGTAAATCTCAAATGAATCGTTAGAGCGGCTAGAAAAATCTCTAGAAAATACTTAGATGAATATCAGGTATTTTCTCGGGACAATCATAGGGAAACAATGATATAATTCTCTAAGAAATCCCTGAAGTAATCACGAATCTTTGAGTATTTTCGCGGAAGAGCTTTTGAAACAGCAGTTGAACTATTCATCTAAGACATTATAGGAATGATAGACTTCTTGAAACATTTCTTAGTCAGTCATTTCCAAAAAATATATATATATTTTTTCGATAGAGTTTTGAAGAAATGCGAGATGTTGCTCTTGATTTTAAAGAAGTCAAAAAATATATATCTGTGAAAAAATACAAATAGATCTGCACAGAGTATTTTTGAGAAAACATGAACAACATTTTCACAATTGAATTCTTTTTGATTGCTCATGAAATTCATGTGGAACATTACGAGGAGTACTTAGAGTAACATCTGGAAGATTATTTCTTGCAGGAAGTCAGGATAATTTTTGCTGCGATTTTTTTTAAACAATCCTGTAGAGAAACTTTAGGAAGAATTTCAAAAGCAACGTTGGAAAAACTGTTGTCGAACTCTCTTTAGAATTCGTGGAAAGAATCCTTGGATTACAAAAGGAATGAATCTTTTCCGTAGCGAAAATTGAAATTTACAAATATCACTGCCGTGAAATAAGACAAAATAACGAATAATTAAAATCAATACCAATCTGTTAAAACAACGAAATATGTGAAAATGTTGAATTAACTACAGATATAATTTCTGTTAAACAAGTATTTGCCAGGCCCCCCCTAGGCCCCCTCCAGAAAAAAATCCTAGCTACGCCAATGGCGTTTCTACGAAGAGTTTTGAAAAATCTTATTATTAAACAGAATTCACATGATTTTGACTACATAAACTAGGTTTTTCAAAATGCTTTATGACAAGATCGACTTCATATCATTAGTTTTAGGCGGCATCCACAAATTACGTAACGCACTAGGGGGAGGGGGGGAGTAGGCTCAAGCATTACGGCTCATACAAATGTTTGAAATTTTTCATACAAAAAGCGTTACGGAGGGGGGGAGGGAGTCAAAAATTTTCAATTTTAGCGTTACGTAATAAATAGACGCTGCCTATCTCATTTTGGCCATAGGATAGTTTGTAAAAAATGTATGAATATTCTGTAGGAATTTGTATATATGCACGGTGAATGGAAGCCGCACGGCATACGAAGAGCAGAAGAGCACATGAAATTCTGGTTTTGGAAACTTTCGAAACATAAGCCGCACCCTAAGTATACATGGAAACGAAGAAGACATCGCAATGACCGACGATTTTTTCTGAACCTGAAGCTGACGACTGACGGTGTTGATGGTGGATGGTGGACATCTCCGAGGGATTCAAGTGTCTCATGTAATAAAACTTGTTTTCTTTAGTAAATTTTGCGCATCATGAGGTTGGCTCTCGTGCGCGCCGTTCAAGTTCAGGCAGAAGTCAAGCAGGTGTGCGGTGGAGCAGGAGATATGCAACTCGGTAATTCCATCGGCACACCACTCCGAGACATGTAACCAGGCTCATTCTTCGTTCAAGACATACAGTGGCTCAATCTCATTTTCGTACGGGGCACTGTTTTCATATCAAGTTGGTATAAATCTTTTAAATGGTGCATGGACTTCGATATACTTTATGAATAATGAAGGTTATAGGTGTCATCTATTGTTTGGTAATGACAAACTGTATTCATTTGCTTAAATCTTTGGATTAATGGAGAAGTATTGAGATTGTGTCTATAATTGACCCAATTCCATATTCGTACACCTAACAAAAAAGAAATATACAGCATTCAAAACTAATTTTTAATGGACCAGATGATTACTTAAGCTCTTCGTTGTGTTGTTCAGATTCAGTAGAATACATTTGGAAAATTTAAAGGCGGACATATTTGAAACTTAAGTAAATTTAAGAAAAATACCAGTTTTCCCATGTTTTTTGCTAAAATATTCGGTAAGTCGAACAATAAATTGCATTTTTTTCAACATCACTTCCTTAAGAATGATAACTGCGAATATTGCACAAGTTTCAAAAAATTATAATCAGTTTGGGAGTAGCTAAGAGTGGATATCGACAACTTATACTTTTGAATTTTAGGTAGTATAACATTTATAACAAATCCAAAACCAAAAATTTTAGTCAGTTTATTTATGTTTGGCTCCTAAATGTATATACATAATCAATAGTTAATGTTCCTATCAAAACATTGCGTATTTATCATTTGTAATTTACATTTTACTACCAAACATGATTATAGAGATTTAAAGAATAAATATTATTGCCATAACCGCAACACAAACGTTTTTTAAAATGATGAAAACAACAGGATATATTCTATTAAATAGTATATCAATGCTCTCTGCTCATTCAAGTTATTTTGTATTTTTCTTATAAAATCAATAAATTGCAAAATAGGGTGCTATTTGGAATATAATTTGAATATTATTTCAAAGATAATTGAATATTAGGATGACATCAATTATGTGGAAGTATGTACAGCGTAGTTTAGGGTACTTTATTGTAAAACGAAGTTCGTAGTTCAAATTATTTTTACAGACAAATTCAAAATTAACATTTACCTGTCGTTTAGAATGAAAATTTGGTTTACATTGATTAAAAATATCATTTTAGAAGAGTTTTGAACTTATGGCACAACAATTTTCTGAACTCAAAAGGGATAAAAACTGTTTATGATTTCTGTAAACTATATATATTTCAACCAAATTTCTATCAGAGCTTACGAGTATAATCTATAGATTGGATCCAATGATAAAAATAAACGTTATTGTTCGAATTATAGGATTTAATAGCAAAAATCATTGGAAAATTGGCATTTCTCATAACTTTACCTTAATTTCATATATGTCCACTAATAAATTGTCCAAATGTATTTCACTACATCTGAACATCATAAAAAAGCATTTCAGTAATCAAATAGAGCTTCTCAATTTAGTGTTGAACGTTGTACGTATGAATTTTGGTAGGTGTACGAATATGGAATTGGGTGAATTTTAGACATCAATTCAATACTTTTCTATTAATCCAAAGATGAATGTAAATGGAAACATTTTGTGATTGGCAAACAATAGATGACACCTGTTACCTTCAATGTGGATAAAGTATTTGTAGCTCAATACTTCATTTAATAGTTTTTTACTAACTTGATGTGGAAACAGTATCCTGTACGAATATGAAATTGGACCACTGTATATGCCAGGGGTTTTTGCAAATTTAATATGGCGCATTATGGTTCACTTACACTCCCGTGAAAAAAAATGGGTTCAAGACCTTAAAAATATACAAAAGTGTTTTGTCCATATCTCTGTGATTGCACATCCAATTGAAACTATCTATGGCGCATTCGAAAGGCAATTAGCTTTTCTTACTTCGTAGGTATTTTTTGAGTTTTGTGTACACAATTTTTACTTAAAGTTGTGACATTAAAAAAACTGAAAATAAAACTGACTTTTTCAGTACTGGAACGACCAAAAATTTTAAATCAACGTGTCATTAGAATCGTAATCCTATATTCTTTGAAGAGCGCTCACGAAATTTTGGCGGAAAAATCTGAAAAAATTATCAAAATAAATGAAACAGTCCTTCAAGTCATCGTGCAACAGTTTTGGTTCACCACCAGAACTGGTTTGGCTTATGTAAGTGTAAGTGTCCCTTCTTCGTACTTGCAAAAATAGAAGATTTCGCCGAATTCTTATAAAAGCGTTTTTTTTCATGCTTTGTGCATCACGATCTGAAAACCTCTCTCATATGCTCACACTGTAGGAGACTGGAGGCAGGCATGATCGCGAAATACCATATGGGAAGAAGTAAACGCTTTCAATTACTTCCGATCGGCTAGTGAAGAAGATGCTGCTGGGATGCCTTTTCGATTTCATGAGGTATGTGCATTTATGGAATAAGGCTCGGATTGTTTTTAGGTCACTTTGAGCCAACTACGCCAGGGGCATCTTTCCATGTCTTTCTTTTCTTTTCTGAGACGACGCTGCCAGGTGGGAAAGTTCATTGAACTATCGATTATGAAAATGTGACCCAATCAGGAAGAGTATTAGAAGAACAGCGGAAATTTATTTTTGGTGAAATTTCATCCATGCATGACTAGGGAGAAGAGTTTCACATGTCAATGTGAACATGTGATTAATCGTCGACAGGAAATATTTTAATGTACAGAGAATGATTGATTAACTTTAGTTGGCAAATGTCGTTACTTCCTATGTATATGAAAGCGAAAACTTGTTTTCAAATTAACCCTTCTAACGTAATCATCGTTTTCCTATCCCTAAATACTGAAATCGCATTTTTTACCCTTTTGCGCAACTTTTGACAAATGGTGGTAGAATATTTTCTACTGTTTTCAAAATTTAAATTGATCATTATTAGAAACATCGTTTCGGAGATATACCGATGCTTCTTGTTTATAGTGAATTTATAAAAAAAAACAAAAATAAAACATGGTGCATCAGATATTGAGGAGCTTCTCTAAATTGCTAGAATTTTATTCTAAAATTCTCAGATTCTCAGATTCTCAGATTCTCAGATTCTTAGATTCTCAGATTCTCAGATTCTCAGATTCTCAGATTCTCAGATTCTCAGATTCTCAGATTCTCAGATTCCAAATCCAATCCAAATCCAATCCAAATCCAATCCAAATCCAATCCAAATCCAATCCAAATCCAATCCAAATCCAATCCAAATCCAATCCAAATCCAATCCAAATCCAATCCAAATCCAATCCAAATCCAATCCAAATCCAATCCAAATCCAATCCAAATCCAATCCAAATCCAATCCAAATCCAATCCAAATCCAATCCAATCCAAATCCAATCCAAATCCAATCCAAATCCAATCCAAATCCAATCCAAATCCAATCCAAATCCAATCCAAATCCAATCCAAATCCAATCCAAATCCAATCCAAATCCAATCCAAATCCAATCCAAATCCAATCCAAATCCAATCCAAATCCAATCCAATCCAAATCCAATCCAAATCCAATCCAAATCCAATCCAAATCCAATCCAAATCCAATCCAAATCCAATCCAAATCCAATCCAAATCCAATCCAAATCCAATCCAAATCCAATCCAAATCCAATCCAAATCCAATCCAAATCCAATCCAAATCCAATCCAAATCCAATCCAAATCCAATCCAAATCCAATCCAAATCCAATCCAAATCCAATCCAAATCCAATCCAAATCCAATCCAAATCCAATCCAAATCCAATCCAAATCCAATCCAAATCCAATCCAAATCCAATCCAAATCCAATCCAAATCCAATCCAAATCCAATCCAAATCCAATCCAAATCCAATCCAAATCCAATCCAAATCCAATCCAAATCCAATCCAAATCCAATCCAAATCCAATCCAAATCCAATCCAAATCCAATCCAAATCCAATCCAAATCCAATCCAAATCCAATCCAAATCCAATCCAAATCCAATCCAAATCCAATCCAATCCAAATCCAATCCAAATCCAATCCAAATCCAATCAATCCAATCAATCCAATCCAAATCCAATCCAATCCAATCCAAATCCAATCCAATCCAATCCAAATCCAATCCAAATCCAATCCAAATCCAATCCAAATCCAATCCAAATCCAATCCAAATCCAATCCAAATCCAATCCAAATCCAATCCAAATCCAATCCAAATGCAATCCAAATCCAATCCAAATCCAATCCAAATCCAATCCAAATCCAATCCAAATCCAATCCAAATCCAATCCAAATCCAATCCAAATCCAATCCAAATCCAATCCAAATCCAATCCAAATCCAATCCAAATCCAATCCAAATCCAATCCAAATCCAATCCAAATCCAATCCAAATCCAATCCAAATCCAATCCAAATCCAATCCAAATCCAATCCAAATCCAATCCAAATCCAATCCAAATCCAATCCAAATCCAATCCAAATCCAATCCAAATCCAATCCAAATCCAATCCAAATCCAATCCAAATCCAATCCAAATCCAATCCTCGCTATTCAGAATTTCGTATCATTAAACATACAGCTTTGATAAACTTTCATTTTCACTTTAATTAATGGCTAGTCTGCTTACACCTGCTCTTTTGGTCAATGAATAGAATCAATGCTCTTTGTGCAGAAGGCGAGGGCCTTGAAAACGACCTGTGGCCTAATAATGTGCTGGCAAATTTTGATGATTTCTCTACATCTCACTTAGCCATTTGGAGAATGTAACAACGACAACTCACTTCAATCGCTGCCGTTGCAACATCAGTGATATTATTTTGCGTTCCTACTAATTACTTTTGCGACCTGTTCGTTTCGTTATATCCTATATTGACATCTTTGGACGTTTGAGACGGCGAAAAATGTGCTAAAGGCGAAATAATTCGAAGTAGAAAAACGAATAAAATGGAACGTCTTTATTTTGCCGTCTAATGATCGTAATTCAGTCATCTCTTAATCATAAACTCGTAACTCATTTGGGATTAACTGCAAGATGTTGTATTTCAACATTGCAGAATCATAAAACATAATTACATCATTGATTAGTCTTGCATAAAAACGTTCCCAGTAAAATCATTGTCAATAAATTAATAAATAAGCGTGAAAGAACGCCCATTTTGCAACTGATCCACCGCACCATGGACTAAAACTGTACGTTTTTTCCCAACTGCAGCGCATCGTGAAGTTTCGACTCAGACGAACAAATGGGAACATGTTTGCGGAAAACTCGAAGTGATGCATGCTTTGTACTCCCCATTGTAAAATGAAGATAAACGACTAGCCAACCACCTACTAGCTACTAGCAGCCATCTATTCACGTGACTTGACGAGAAGTTGGTTTTATGTATCATAATTTGGTTTTCATGTGTTTAATGATGACCCATCCAAACGAACGATTCTGGCTTAATTATTTCTACCATATTAAAAGCTTCTATGACAGAGAAAGCTAATGCATGTCCACAGCAATCAAAATTCTACTCACACATCGAGGACAATCGAGTCGTTTTCACCTTCCATTTCTATATCACACTTTGTATGTCATTAGACGATCATAAAGGTATCACCAAGTTAAATATAAAAAAATGATCCACTGACTTGCTCACGCGATTGAATGGCTGCCATATTATTTATTCACATTGCGAGGTACTGCTTCGATGAAGTGGAATGTATATCAACTGAGTGAAAACCATACACGGGGAGAAGTTTTGCTCAATGCAGTAAGGTAGCGTCCATTTCTTACGGAACGTTCAAATTGATAATTATTCTCTCCTTCCACTTCCTTCCACTTCCTAAAGCGTACGTAGTTAAGTTACGTAGTTTGTGGACGATACCTAAGGAAATCAATAACGAAAAAATTACATTGCGCTGCGTACCCTCGTGGTGTGCGTACACAAATTTTTTCTGGTCTTTTTTAAATTTTTAAAACTACCTAAAGTACTATTGCTTCTTAGTGCCATAAAACAGTACTTCTCAGTACTATTTTTCAACTATTGATAAGGGATCCTTGTAAGGACCTGTGCCTTCGATTTTTGATTAGACCCGTTAGTAAAAGCTAGCGGTGGTAATCCTTCTTGGACACCGTCTTGGAAAAAAAACCTCTTAGAAGCTCTCTTTTTCTTTCGTTTATTCACTAAACATGTTTGCAACCACGAACAAAAGGAAGGGTGAATGTATGTATTCACAACTTCTTTCCAAATAAGTGAGTTTCAAATCTGTCACTAAGCGTGGCAAGAATAGAAGTAAGGACGTTTCTCCGGAATGACAATTTTCTTTTTAAATGGATAATTTATTTTTGTTTATAATGTTGATAATTGCATCGTAATGAGCAATCAGTTCGATGCGCTAGACAAATTTTCCGAACACCAAATCGAAGCAATCTCTAGCCCAGGCTCTTTGATTCAAGTGAGGAAGCAAAGAGTGCCGCCTATCGTGGTCAGAATGCATAAATAATTTATTTGGATTTTCCCCGGTCGAAGAAATCATTATGAAAAAGAGAACCCAATCTGGCATTGTTCGGAAAGGGCTTTCTCAAGAATATTATTTAGTTCACTTTAACAAAAAAGATTCAAATAATAATAAAGCTTTAGAAAAAGCAAGACTTATGTTCGATATCCGTGTGACATGGAAACATTTCTAGAAACCTGGAGGAAATTTCCAGAACCCCACTCAGTGTCGTCGGTGGTAAAACTGGGGTTATGGTACAAAAAATTGTCGCATGGATGCTTAATGCATGATTCGCGGAGGTTCTTCTGACGCTCTGACAAGTGAAGGAAGATACCATCAAGTTTATATGCTTTATTTGTGGGACCAATCATAAGTCAAATTTTTGGGATTGCCCTTCACGCAAGAGAGTCGTTGAGGCTCGTGCTAGGTCAGGTCTTGTTACCTCTGAGATAGGTCCCAATATTTATTTTCTTCTTTTTCTTTTGTAAATATTTATTCTTCGTTTTTGTTTTGTCTTCTTCTTGTAAATACATATAAATAATTATCCCCTAACTATAAAATTTGTAAATATAAAAATATAATAAATGTAAATAAAATTTGAATTCAAATTCCCTCCCATAAAACCCTACATCGTTATCCTTCCTCTTGCACTAAAATAACATGGCGCGCATTACCAACTGCGCAAAAACAAACCGCTCCCGGGAAATGTTCTGCAAACACAGATTTTGCAACATCAAAAATTCCTTAAAAGCCAATGTTGGAGAAGGCCAAGGCCTCTTTTCGGTAACAAAGTTCAAATCGTTAAAACCTTAAGTTGATTTAAAGAAAGTTAATCCTCTTCGCAGGAACAAAGTTTCAAGTGTTGTGCGACGCGAGTGGTCCAAAGTTACAGCCCTCGCGGGGTTTTGACCAGTGATAATTGTGCCGATTAATCAGCCCTGGAACGTACCGACGAAACCGCCTACCACCCCTCAACCGTTCGCGACGAAAGGCCGTTCGCTACCCCTCGCCCGTCAAGAAGTGCGCCCGGTGCCCAGCTCGAGTCGACATTGAATCGGGTCATCACGGAGTGTTCGAACGGCGATTCGTCCGACAAGACCCCCAGCAGTAGGCAACCGGCAAATGATCCGCCAACCGGCGCCAGGTGATGTGCAGTGCAAAAAAAATCCCAAATAACCCTATTCCCATTTCCCGTAAATTACTAAATAAACTAAACAAATGAATTTGAATTTTATAATCTTTAGAGTGTAATTATTTATTTTGCTACGATTCCCTTATTTTCTTTCTTTTGTTGTGTGAATTAAATTTCGTTGAATTAGTGTGGGAAGTGAGTCCGCCCAGAAGATAACCGATTCTCCCGGATAGACCCTGAGAGGGATTAAATGTAAATAATCATATAAATTTCTTAGTGTTAATTTTTTATTTAGTGTAATTTTTATTTGAATTTTTTTCTTAGCTTTAATTGAATTTATTTAAATTGAATTTGAAAAGTAAAGTGTGAATTAGACAAATGTCTTACAAATGGCGCCCAACGTGAATTAGTGATTGAAAAAGTTTCTACTTTAGGATTAAATTAGAATCTTTTTCAAATGTGCTCCGGGAGAAATCGAAATTCGTTAAATTTCTATTCTATCTGAAATCAGAAAAAGTTAGTTACAACAAATTGCGTTCTTTTGTGTGCAGAAACAATAGTGAAACAATTGGATTATAATTTGTGAATTGAACAATTGCCATTATGAATACCTATTGATACAATGACCCATTATGAATAGACCTTTATTGAATTATTTGTATTGAATGATTTCCATTGAATTATTAGTGAACAATAGTGACCTTTAGTGAATAGATTTAAATTGAATTAGTTTCTTTTGTGAATTACTTTTCTTTATACTGCATTGATTATTTTGTGAATTACTTCTTCATCTATCGATATATTTTGTGAGTAGCATATTTTTTTGCAATGGCTATGGTGCGTCCAGATTACTTGCATGCAAGTGAAATGATTTTAGTTTGGTACCATGATATAAGGGTGGACCATTTAGAAAACGATGAGCTGCTTTGTGAATTGGCTTTGCGAAATATAGTGATTCGTGATGATGCGTCTTTCTCACGCAGACGTAGGAGCTTACGTGAGCATCTCAAGCTTGAAAAGCAAGAGAAAAAGCATTTGGATGCAGGATTTGTGGGAAATAAAGTAGAGGAAATGACAATCTGTGAAAAAAAGTTTCAGGAGCTTTCTGAAATGGTGAAACAAAATGATCGAGTTGTACGAACCAAATGTAAAACCAGGCTTTTACATTACGGGCATAGAGTATACCAGTTGTTAAAAGTGGAAAATATTAGCACAGAAGAGAGTAGCTTTTTGAAAGCTCTATTGGTTGACATTACCGAAATTTTACAAAAAGAGTTTTACACAGAAAATGCAAACCCTTCTAATACCGAACATGAAGTTGACAATGAACAGGCTTTGATTAATTTGTTCACTGTGAACCCAGAGTCTTCAAACCGCCATATTATCACTCAAGAACCTGCCCAAGCATCGAATCAAGTTTCAAATCAGAATCTGGATTCTGTTTCAAATCAGAATCTCAGTTCTGCATCATTTCAAATTCGTATCGAACAGCTTGAAACTGAATTAGCCAACTTACGCTTATTAGCAACTCAAGCTACAGTTACAAATTCAGGCAGGCCCATGAGTCACACAACACCACAGGTGGATTCGAACTTAACTCCGGCAAATCAACCTTCAGTTGGGTTCACAAACCCGCCTTATACATATTTTTCAAATTCCTATCAAAATATTCCTCAAATTAAATCGACAACGCATTCCATCCCTCAAATTCCGTCAATTGATTCCAGAAATCATCCAACCAGTTCACAGTCTTGGTTCAATCCTAGTTTTCCAACAATGGCACCTCAAACTAATAACCCACCTCAAAATACTTACCAAACTCATTCACATTACCCTCAAATTCCTATTCCATTCTCGCCTTACCCAACGTATCCATCAACAGCATCATCTAACCCTTCACGTCACACCTTACCTGTTTCGCAGTGGAAAATAACCAAATATGAGGGAACCGATCAGGGTATCAATCTCAATGAGTTTTTAGAAATCGTTCAGACCTTTTCGCTAGCCGAACATGTGTCCGAGGTTGAGCTATTTGAATCCGCTGTTCACCTTTTTGCGGGCCCTGCATTAAAGTGGTATATGACCATGCGCACCACAGGTCGTTTGCTCAATTGGCAACATTTGGTGCTGGAATTGAAGCGGACCTTCATGCACCCCGATTTGGACGCTCTGATAAAAATGAAAATTTATCAGCGGCGCCAGCAGAGAAGTGAATCATTTCATGAATTTTATTATGAGATGGAAAAACTTTTCCGATCCATGTGCGTACAAATTCCTGAGTATGAAAAGGTTCAGATCCTACTCCAAAATATAAGGATAGACTACAAGAAGCAATTAACTTTTCTCCCAATAACTGATTTGCCTTCTTTGATTGCTGCCGGTCAAAAGATCGATGCATTGAACTTCTCGGCATACAACAAAGTTTTTGGAATAGAAAAAACAGTAAATGCCGTTAGCCAAGGCAAATCCAAACCAAATTCGGCCGAGGTTAATCAAAACCGACAACCACCGTCACAAACACCACCTAATCCCCGTACCAACCATCCCAACAAAACGAATAGGCAAAATTATCAAAATTCGCCCAAAAATCAAACACAGGCACCCACGCATAATCAGTTCCAACAGAGACCAAGATTAACGTTGGAAAGTCTCATAGATTCGTATCAACCTCCTCCAGAAAACACCTGTTATAACTGCGGCATATACGGGCATTCTATCAGAGAATGTCGTGCCCCAAGGGCCGTTCTTTGTGAAAATTGTGGTTTCCGTGGTTACCCTTTTCGAAATTGCCCATACTGTTTAAAAAACGCCATGTCAGCGAGCGAAAAACGCGGCTCGCTGAACCCCTAGGTGCGTGCAAATTTCATTATCCATTTCCTTCCAATTGCTTCGAAAGAGCATCTGAGGATATGTACTCACGAGACCCTATTACATGTCTGATTACTTACCCGTACCCTAACGACAATCGTCCATACACTACCGTAACGGTGTATGATCATAAAATCCGAGCTCTTTTAGACAGCGGTAGTAACCTTACCATAATTGATGATTCGGTCTATTCTAATTTCAAATCACATAAAATTTCACCACTTCAAAATCCCATAACATTACGAACCGCAGGAGGAGAACAGTTGCAAATTCGTGGTCAGCTTGACTTACCCTTCACTTTCAACGGTGTGACCAAAATTGTCCCGACCCTAGTGGTACCAAACCTAGCCATCCGTTGTATTTGCGGTATGGACTTCTGGGCCAAATTCAATATTCAACCCACTATTGGTGAGTGTGCCCTAGTAGACGATGAGGTTTATGAACCGCCCTCTAAATCTTCCATTTGCATCCTCACTACCGAGGAGAAGCAAGAAATCGAAAGTATCAAAGCACTTTTTATCCCAGCTCGCCAAGGACAGTTGTCACTGACTCCATTGGCTGAGCACCGGATTGAAATTCAAGAGGAATGGCGAAACAAACCTCCAGTTCGCCAGTTCCCTTATGTAATGTCACCTAAAACTCAAGGGTTGGTGGCCACGGAATTGCAACGACTGCTTGATACAGGTATTATCGAACGCAGTAATTCAGCATGGTCACTGAACTGCGTGCCTGTAATTAAGCCTAATAAAGTTCGCCTCTGCTTAGACGCTCGCAAAATCAACGAGCGTACTGTACGCGATGCGTACCCCTTGCCACACCCTCATCGCATTCTTAGCCAACTTCCTAAAGCTAACTATCTTTCAACGATAGATCTCTCGGAAGCCTTCTTGCAAGTACCATTGCATCCGGCTTCGAGGAAATATACAGCGTTCAGTGTGCAAGGCAAGGGGCTGTTTCAATACACCCGAATGCCTTTTGGTCTGGTCAATAGTCCAGCTACCTTAGCTAGACTAATGGACAGGGTACTAGGCCACGGTGTATTGGAACCGTATGTCTTCGTCTACCTCGACGATATCGTCGTGGTGACGGAGACATTCGAGCATCACGTGCAGTTGCTCCAAGAAATTGCGCGCCGACTAAGAGATGCGAACTTGTCAATTAATCTGGAAAAATCCCAATTTGGCGTTCCAGAAATACCATTCCTTGGATATCTGCTCAGTACTAATGGTCTGCGAGCCAATCCAGAAAAGACTCGACCCATCGTCGAATATGCGAGGCCAAACACCATTACTAAACTGAGAAGATTCTTGGGAATGGTAAATTATTACCGCCGTTTTATATCCGATTTCAGTATGATCACGGCGGCATTGACCGATCTTCTGAAAACGAAATCGAAAATTATAAAATGGAACGAGGAAGCAGAGAAATCCTTTTGCACCATCAAAGAGCGACTGGTCAGCGCTCCAATTCTGGGCAGTCCCAACTTTACTAGGGAATTTACAATCCAGACGGATGCCAGCGACGTCGCCGTGGCTGGTGTCCTGACTCAACAGCAAGATGATGGCGAAAAGGTCATATCTTACTATTCGCATAAACTGACTACTCCGCAGCGGAACTACCACGCAGCCGAGAAGGAAGCACTGGCAGCTCTGCTTGCCATAGAAGCCTTCCGAGGATATATTGAGGGTTCTCACTTTAAACTGATCACAGACTCCTCTGCCCTAACACACATTCTCAATACCAAATGGAAGGTGGGCTCAAGGTGCAGTCGGTGGAGCTTGGATCTACAGCAGTTTGATATGTCTGTGGTACACAGAAAAGGCAAGGAAAATGTAGTCCCAGACGCATTATCAAGAAGCATAGCTGTAGTCCAAGATACACCGGCTGCCTCCTGGCACTCCTCATTGGTCGAGAAAGTTAGGAATAAGCCAGATGAGTTTGCTGATTTCCGCATAGATGATGGAATTCTAATGAAATTCGTCACGGCAAAGAATGAACCGTATGATTCACGCTTTGAGTGGAAAATTGTTCCATTACCCGAAAATATACCTACCTTACTCCAGGAAAACCACGACACCAACTTCCACCAAGGCTATGACAAGACTCTGAATCGTATCCAAAAACGTTACTATTGGCCGAAAATGGCCTCAGAAATACGCAAATATGTTCAAAACTGTACAACGTGCAAAGAAACCAAAGCTTCTTATGTAGCGATCACGCCAGAGATGGGAAAAATGCGCCAAGCATCACGGCCATGGCAAATTATATCCATCGATTATGTAGGTCCTCTCCCTCGAAGTAAAAAGGGGAACCAACACCTGCTAGTAATCAGCGATTACTTCTCCAAATGGGTGATGATACATCCCGTTCGGAAAATCGACAGTTCAGCTATGTGTTCAGTTCTGAAGGATCAGTGGTTTTATCGAAATTCCGTTCCGGAGATAATCATCACGGATAACGGTAGCGTCTTTACATCTAAGGTGTTTAAAGACCTACTAGATCACTTCCGCATTAAACACTGGCTGAACTCGCGTTATCACTCGCAGGCAAACCCTGTCGAGCGAGTGAATCGTACGATAAATTCTGCCATCAGAACATATGTACGTGAAGACCAGCGAATGTGGGATACAAAGCTCTCTGAAATCGAGATGATTCTTAATACATCCAAACACACATCCACTGGCTTCACGCCCTATTTTATCACGCACGGCACTGAATTATCCGAAACGGGAAATGACCATCGTCTCTCACGTCATCATCAGGAGACCTCTGAAGGTGAACGCGAGGAGCAACGTAAACAAAACTTCACAAAAATATATGATATTGTCAAAAACAACTTGAACAAAGCACACGAATCATCCACCAAGCACTATAATTTTCGGAGTCGGCGATTTTCCAAAGCTTTCTCCGTCGGTCAACTTGTGTACCGGAAAAATATGAAGCCTTCCAGCGCTGTAGAGAACTACAACGCAAAATACGGTCAGCAGTATCTTCCCTGCAAGGTGAAGGCCAAGGTCGGATCCTCATCATATGACCTCGAAGATCTGACAGGCAAGCCACTCGGAATTTGGCCGGCGATTCATTTAAAGCCCGGTTAGTTCAATTAAAACAACTGTCGGATCCTCCTCTTTATTTTTCCAAACTTGTCTCTGCCAATGTACCTGAAAATAAACAAAAACAAATGAAACTTACACCCGCACATACGTTTGTCGATATCGATTCGTATCACCGTTAGTTTATGATGAAACCCGTGCAGCAAACCGTGAAATCGTGCAAAAATATCACGAATCATTCACTTTTACTTGCATCCATCCAAAATGTAAACACGCTTTGACGTTTCACACCCACACAAGAGCCTTTTCATTCGAGTCGACATGCGCAGGGTAGAGCAGAAGGCTTTGCGATACCCAGGTGGTCGATTTTATAGTCACTAAAAACTCCTCTCATGTTGCTTGCAATATGTTCTTGCATGCGAGAACGGGAAATAAGCAGCATCGAGAGTGATTCATTAAATTTAGGTTTCAAAATCACCCGTTCTCTTGAAATGAGAGCAGCGAGTGTGAGCATCGAAACAATTATAGAATTAGGGCGCCCTAGAATCATAAAAAAAACATCGTAATTAGTAAATTTGGTCCAAGAGTTTTCTTGAGACATGTTACCGAAAAAGAGAAGTAATTCGTAAATTTATTCTCATTAGCATAACTAAGTAGTCATAAAATTATTTGGTCAACAAAGGTTGATATGGTTAAAAAAAGGTCTTTTTAATAGTGGGAAAGTGAATGGCAATTCGATAACTTTGTGCACGATCCATGGTTTTGCGTCTTATGGCATTTCAAAAACTGCATATTTTGTTGTGCCTAATTAAAATACTTCGGGACAAATCACCTGTCCAGATCCAGCGACAAAGAATGACTCATACTGTTGATAGTGAGCCTCACTAACTGAAATTCAAATAATTTAGAGGAAAAGCACTTGACGTTTAGGAACAATCATTGCTCTAAATTACTCGGAATTTCAGCAAGCAGAGAACTACAATAGTATAAGTCGTTCGTAGTTGACGAAATCTCGACACGCAGATCCCTCTTAATCGTATTGATTACAATGATGAACGGATTCAACTACTAGTGAGCCTCACTATTCAAAATTCAAATAATTTAGAGGAAAAGCACTTGACGTCTAGGAACAATCATTGCTCTAAATTACACTGAATTTCAAATAGCAGAGAGCTAGTAATCGAAATTGGTCTCATAGTTAATCAATTTTTCTGATATTTAAGATAGATTTGGAACTCATGGTAACTCGCGATCTAAGCTAAATGAAATGAAGGCTAGGATTTTTGTCCAAGCAGGCTCACTCTTGGTAATTCAAATGATTTGCAGGAAAAGCACTTGACGTTCAGGAACAATCATTGCTGCAAATCAATATGGATTAGTAAGAGAAGATAACTTTGTTAAAAATCAACAGCCTTCGAATCCCATTGATAGCTTGACGTTAGGAACCAGAATTTCGTGAGTTTCGATATCGAAAAGAACACCACATCACGCAACAGCCAGCCTCACTCTTCCAATTTTGCATGATCCCTCGGAACAGCACTTGCCGCATTAGGAACAATCATTGCGAAGGATCAGTTAAAATTTGAAGAGCAGAGAACTGTTTTGCGACCATTCAATTCAGACATCACTGGAATTCGATAGTTGAATCAGGAAACCGAATAAGAGCATTCTGATAGAAGCAGGCTTACTCTTAGAGATTAAAGTGATTTTGCGAAAAAGAATTGCCGTTTAGGATCAATCATTTCTCTAAATCAATGTAAATCTTTAAGAGGAGAGAACTTGTACTAGAATATTGTTCTGTAAACTGAATTTTAGAATATTGCTATTCCTAACAAAAAAAAAACTTTGTTTTTTTTTCACCCGGTCCGGGATAATTGTTACCTCTGAGATAGGTCCCAATATTTATTTTCTTCTTTTTCTTTTGTAAATATTTATTCTTCGTTTTTGTTTTGTCTTCTTCTTGTAAATACATATAAATAATTATCCCCTAACTATAAAATTTGTAAATATAAAAATATAATAAATGTAAATAAAATTTGAATTCAAATTCCCTCCCATAAAACCCTACATCGTTATCCTTCCTCTTGCACTAAAATAACATGGCGCGCATTACCAACTGCGCAAAAACAAACCGCTCCCGGGAAATGTTCTGCAAACACAGATTTTGCAACATCAAAAATTCCTTAAAAGCCAATGTTGGAGAAGGCCAAGGCCTCTTTTCGGTAACAAAGTTCAAATCGTTAAAACCTTAAGTTGATTTAAAGAAAGTTAATCCTCTTCGCAGGAACAAAGTTTCAAGTGTTGTGCGTCGCGAGTGGTCCAAAGTTACAGCCCTCGCGGGGTTTTGACCAGTGATAATTGTGCCGATTAATCAGCCCTGGAACGTACCGACGAAACCGCCTACCACCCCTCAACCGTTCGCGACGAAAGGCCGTTCGCTACCCCTCGCCCGTCAAGAAGTGCGCCCGGTGCCCAGCTCGAGTCGACATTGAATCGGGTCATCACGGAGTGTTCGAACGGCGATTCGTCCGACAAGACCCCCAGCAGTAGGCAACCGGCAAATGATCCGCCAACCGGCGCCAGGTGATGTGCAGTGCAAAAAAAATCCCAAATAACCCTATTCCCATTTCCCGTAAATTACTAAATAAACTAAACAAATGAATTCGAATTTTATAATCTTTAGAGTGTAATTATTTATTTTGCTACGATTCCCTTATTTTCTTTCTTTTGTTGTGTGAATTAAATTTCGTTGAATTAGTGTGGGAAGTGAGTCCGCCCAGAAGATAACCGATTCTCCCGGATAGACCCTGAGAGGGATTAAATGTAAATAATCATATAAATTTCTTAGTGTTAATTTTTTATTTAGTGTAATTTTTATTTGAATTTTTTTCTTAGCTTTAATTGAATTTATTTAAATTGAATTTGAAAAGTAAAGTGTGAATTAGACAAATGTCTTACAGTCTGCCCAACCTTATTGGCTCTTTTTCGTCATAAATGGTTGGTGCGCTCGCAATAATAAACCAATATGAACAAAATTAGTCTCAAATGAAAGCTTTGTAGTATATCTGTCTAATCCATGCTGAAAGTTTTAAACTTATATCAAACTCTTCGCTAGCGATGCTGGCAAAAGAAAAAATCAGTCCGGCCCGCGGGCCGGTTCATTTTTTGGACTTAATTGCATCGGTAGCGAAGTGTTTGATATAAATTTAAAATTATCAGCATGGATTAAACAGATATACTACAAAGCTTTCATTTGAGACTAATTTTGTTCATATTGGTTTATTATTGCGAGCGCACCAACCATTTATGTCGAAAAAGAGCTAAAAAGGTTGGGCAGGCCTGTGCTAGGTAGATGAAAGATAATATCCGTTACGATAACGGTCGTTTCCGGAATTCCCCTGGTAGATTATCGAATAATGCTCATTTTTCAGTTAACAATCGCTTGAATAGAAATCATACCTATCCGGTGGATTTTAATCAATCTCATTCATAAACTAGTTTTTTTCCCGTCGGGTAGCCATTCGAATCTTTCAATTTCGAATGTATTTACCCAAGGAAAATCCTCTGCCGATATCGTAGCAGGTAATTTGAACTCCTCCTCTATTCATACTACAAGTAACCGTTCTAATTGTTTCAAATCAAATGGAAATAAACCCTGCCACCACAGGAAACTTCTAATCTACCTCTTCGTCTACCGAAAATTCTAACGAAAAATCATCAGATAATGTACTGACTTCAAGTGATATGTCTGCTTCTGATTTTATTTTTATAAGAATTGGATGAAATGATTTATGCAATGTTCAAAGTCACCACTATGACTGAAGCAGCCCAAGTTGGTGTAAAATTTACTAATCAAATTGTTATTGCATTACGATTTTCTAATCGATCAAATGAACAATAATTTAAATATTATAAATTGGAATGCTCTTTATTTAAATGGTAAAGACGACGAGCTGTTTAATTTTCTTACAGCTAATAACCTGCATATAGCAGTTATTACTGAAACGTATTTGAAACTTGGATCCAAACTTAAAAGAAATCCTAACTTTTTTGTTTATCGTAATGATCGACTTGATGGGGCATGTGGGGGAATTCCAATCATCATTCATAGGCGTATAAAACATCATCTGTTTTCGTCATTTGAAACTAAGGTTTTTGAAACTTTAGGTGTTTCAGTTGAAACACAGCATGGTAAATATACTTTCATAGTTGCCTATTTGTCTTTTCAATGCTCTGGACAGCAAGTAAATTTGCTCCAATCTGACTTGTGAAAATTGACTCACAATAAGTCAAAATGTTTTGTCATCAATGACCAATTGGTGACTTTAATGCCAAACATCGGCACGCTATGTCTAAACCAGACGATTATAAAAATCGAATGTACATCGGATTTTTTCTCGCTAGAGTTTAGTATTTGGATTATATTTTCATAATCGGAAAGTTTTAAAATATTCCATCGGTGAAATTTTGATTTTTTCCACTTTTCAGCCATTTTTTATACTAAATCCCATTGAAAATCAAGTTTTCGACGCATTTCCGCCCATACAAAATGTATGGAAAAATTTTCACCGATAGAATATTTTAAAACCTTCTGATTATGAAAATATAGACCAAATACTGATCTCTAGACAGAAAAAAATCCGATGTACATTCGATTTTTATAATCGTCGGGTTCAGACATAGCGTGATCGGTCATGGATTAATTCTCAAAGTAATTCCAACGGCAGAATTTTATTTAATGAGTGCTCTTCAGGATATTTCTCAATTAAATACCCTGATAGCCCTATATGTTTTTTCTCTTCTAGAAATCCATCTACGATTGATTTGGTCTTAACCGACTCTAGTCATCTTTGTAGCCAATTAGTTACTCATGCTTATTTTGATTTTGATCATGTCCCTGATACGTTGCAAATATCCCATGAAGCAATACTCAATCGTATCAGCTCCACTTTCAATTATTTTCGAGCCGACTGGAATATATATATGAAACATATATTGATTTTAATCTTGATGTTAACATTTCTTTGTAAACAATAGTTGATATTGACAATGCTCTTGAAACTTTTACAAATTCCATTGTTGAAGACAGGAGCATTGCAATTCTAAAATGTGAAGTAAAATTTGAATCCGTGATTATAGACGATGAGTTTAATTCTTGATCCGCCTTTAAAACGTGAGGAGAAGGCAATTTCAACGCACTCGCGATCCTGCTATGAAAATTATTTGGCAGGATTTGCAGAAAGAAATCAAGAAAAGTTTTGAACAATCAAGAAACAAAAATTTTGAAAATAAAATTTCTCAGTTGGACCCTGGCTTTAAGCCCTTTTGGAAATTACCTGAAATTTTGAAAAAACCTTAGAAGCCAATACGGGCATTGAAAGAGGAAAACAAATTATTACTAATCAATTGCGAAAAAGCTCAAAAACTTGCTATGCAGTTTGAAAGCGCGCACAATTTTAAAATTTTAATTCAGGACTTACTAGTCCAATTGAAAATCAAGTTACTCAGGACTTCGAAAACATTCTCAATCAAGAGAACGTTTTCGAAAATTCCTGGGAGACTGATTTGGAAGAAGTGAAAACTATTATTGAAAAATTCAAAAATATGAAAGCTCCTGGTGATGATGGAATTTTCTACATCCTAGAGTTTCCATTTCCCGACCATTTTGCTCATCCCGGTATTCGGGACATAAATCTAAGCTTGTCCAGGGAAAGCCCGGGATCCCGGGATTTATCAAATTTTAAATAAAACTAGCATTTTGGTTGAATTGGAAGTACAAATTAAACAATCCATTTTTTTTTCTTTCTATGAAATAAACATATAATGTAACTTTCCAAGATAATATGTTAATTATTCAAATCAAATTTCAGATAAGACTTTCTTATTTTGATGAAATAACCTAAAAAAAATCAAAATTTACGGGTTTGCTATTGTTTTTTTTTTCAAATTCGCTATAAAACTTATGAATGGAAGTATGGTAAAAACTGAAGTCATAATTTTAAAACATTTGAAAAGACATTTCAACTTTAGATCAAAAGAAACGATAAAAGATCATTGAAGGTAATGTAGAGCATGCTAAAAGTTAATTTCTGAAAATTATTGACTGAAGTTTAGCTGTACTTTTAAATTTGCTATCTCAGCATAGGCTTATAAAAACGGCTAATGTTGAAAAGAAAAGCATTAAAACTTTGCAACTAGACAAATAAAAATGTGTGTTTCTTTAAATTTATGTTTTCATGAAAATAATTACTCGTTTATTTTCTTTTTCATGATGCTTTTCTATTTTATCAAATAAAACGTAATAGTGATAAAAAAAAGTTTGGATATTTTTTCTTCATACTTTCAAAAATGGAAAATTTCTTCTAATGCTTCCAAAACTCAACTAATAATATTCCCACATAAACCAAAAGCTCTTTATTTGAAACCTTCAAATAGACATGTTGTCACGATGAGAGGGGTTCCAATAAATTGGTCAGATGAAGATAAGTATCTAGGGCTCATGCTAGATAAGAATTTAACTTTCAAAAATCACAATGAGGGCATTCAAGCCAAATGTAACAAATATGTAAAATGTCTCTATCCCCTTATTAATAGAAAATCAAAACTTTGTTTTAAGAACAAGCTTTTGATATTCAAACAAATTTTCAGGTCAGCCATGTTGTATGCTGTACCAATATGGACTAGCTGTCCATTTTCAAATTTTGAAAATGATCCGGAAGCTTCCTTCCTGGTATAGTACCAATGAGTTATATAGAATATCCAATGTTGAAACATTGAAACAAATGTCAAATAAAATAATTAATAATTTCATGCGAAAATCGTTACAATCTTCTATTGCCACGATTAATGCGTTATATATTTAGGTTAAGTTAGGTTAAGTAAGTTGAAAACGTTTTTTTTTCTTATAAACAGGAGAAATCAACTCACCTGTAAAAAATCTGAACTGCTATGGCAAATAAAATGTAATATGTTGTTAACAGAATGTTAATAAAATTTAAGTAAATAATCTTAAATTTGTTTTACCAAATTAGGATGATAGTGTGGTCTCGTAACACAGAACACCTAGATATATGAAATGAATGTAATGTTTGAAATGATACTAATAAAAAAATGAAATAAAAAATGCCATGTAACAAATTAGCGTCTCTTCTAGTGGTTATCCAGAAGATCAGTCAAGTTCAAACAGAGGAAAACCAGTTTTGCAGTCACGATTCGACTCCTTGCAATAAGAGTAACCAACAAGAATTGACACCGGTGACTTAAGCGTGCCTGGGAAACACCGCCGATGATAGCGAGAGTTTTTCTGCTGGATTATGATAGAAAAAACCACTTTCATCTTCAGTATGAGTTCACGAGTATCGTTACAACAGACAAGTTTCATTTCTCTAATTGCTCATCTTGGAAACACTCTGGTTGCTTTACACTATTCAAAATGTTTGAATCTTATATATTTTGCAGACATAGAGAGACTAAGGGCATAATTGACACATTAAGCAAATGCTTATTTTAAGACCATAAAATGACAACAGTTTTTTTTTATTACCCTCGACAAGTAATCAAGTTTAATATTAGTACGACTTACTACATTTATTCATGATGCTGAAAATCATATAAAATGACAAAAACGAGATGAAAAATTGGGTCGAAAAACAAAGGCTGGTAAAAAGATACAGTGGCAATTTTTTTTCATGAACATAAGTGATTACGATATTAACTATTAAAGATTGTCGATCGTTCTGATCTGCAAAGCGGGTTCTTCTCAATCATACTACAGTCAATTCTCCATACCTCGATATTAAAGGGATCATCGAGTTATGGAGGTATCGAGTTACAGAACACAAAACCAGTGCAACTGCGATCCAAGGGACTATCGAGCTAGCCATGAAACCCAACTTTTACTATGGTTCTGTAACCTGATATCGAAATATGGAATATCGTGTAAGGGAGAGTTAACTGTAGCTAATAAATGCGTCTTTGGGTTCATTACTTTGCTTCAAATTTAGACGCACTGCCTAGTGAATTTAAAGCTGAGAAAAAATTAAGAATAGTCAAAGGACGATTGAAGCAAAACATAAACTCTCATACCTACCGTCAAAAAGTTCAGATACAATACAGATTTCATGCAGTGTATGAAATTTTTATGTAGATGTATATACTCAGAGAAAAAAGGGGTGTATATTTCGCCCTGTGTGTTCATGATGCACCTAATCCACCTACATGCAGTTCATATACGTATGTTGTGTCTGAATTTGCAATAAATTTTAATGCGTACAGGAATCTGCAGGGAGGAAAGGGGGCGATGTGCGACGTATCCGATTTATCGGCGAATCGAAAATTGTACGGTCTTGAATCAAAAAGTTCAAAGTGGAACACGCATCCAAGGAAGGCAGGGAAAAAGGGAAAACAAGTATTTAGGACACAAGATGCGCACTCAAGCACCAAGCAATATGACGCAAATTGTGTCCTCAACAGGTTGACCCCGAAATTATGAAAGATTTCACTTTTTCGTGTTTAATCGTTTGGTAGAGTCCTCTTTCGAGCTGAGAACAAGTCAATGGAAGGATAGCTTGGCTGTAAATAATAATCAATAATAAGCTAATTAATGATGAAGTAATTAGTTACAGATTTTAATTATATAAACGCGTCTTTTCAATTGATTAAAACTAATATTTTTTCGATAACTTACATTTTGCTCTGTTAATCCGTATAGGCCTGAGTGAAAGCAAAAATACTGAAACCCTCACCGCTCACAGAATTCTTAACGGATTCAAATGATTTTTTATCAGTTCACTGGTCCACATATCTAGTTTCTAGAAGTGGCCAGAGGAACTCGGCAATATTCCTGTGGCCGGAGTTATTCCGGTGGGCTACTGGGTCAAGTGGGGTAAAAAAGGTCTATTTTTTGGGACATGCCAATTTACCTTTATTTATTTGCAATGACAATCGTTTTAATTTGCATAAATCATTAAGATCTTATATTCAACATTATAAATGAAGAGTTTTGTAACGTTTAAAATATACCGGATGTGACCTTTCCCGGATGTGACGTAATGCTCGGAAGAAACGGCTATAGGTTTGTTGGATACTAAAACGTTTCATTTCTCGAAAAGTAGAAATCAAACATAATTGTGCACTAAAATGCGTTCCCATAAGCATGGCACAGATGTTCAGAAACAAATTGGCCACTTAATCGTAAGTTTGAGGCGTCCCGGGACCCGGAAATGGTCATTTGTAGAATTCATCAAATGCAAAACTCATAGTTATCCAATTTGATCGTTTCTCAAAAAGTTTACACTGATGCAATTTTCTTAAATTTCCGTCATGTAGTGGCCACATTATAACCGATTCCGGAAATTATCTGTGACTTGAAATTTGCCTACCTCCAAGGGCACAAACGCACAATACCCTTCTCACCGGACCTGACCCAGTGATTCACCGGAATAACTCCGACCACAGGAATAGTTCCGCGTTCCTCTGTTCAGTTCTAGAAACTACATATGTGTGCCAGTATACTGACAAAAAATCATTTGAATCCATTAAGAACTCACTGAGCGGTGAAAGTTTTAGAATTTATGCTTTCACTCAGGCCTATACGGGTTAAAGGTTGTGTGTACGACCAGTTTGAAATATAAAGCATTATTTGACATATTTATAAGAATTAATCGCATACATTTGGTACATCGCCATTCAACTTTCTTGTCCCTTACAATTTTATCAGATGAGATGATAAAATAGGCTGATATATGGTCATTGAACACATTTCTCATTAGAGGGGAGTGTGCCTCGGAAGTCTGCTTACTGATAACTGATAACGTGATTGAACATAACTCTGCAGAGTCATTGATCAATAATGGCACCGACCAAGTCCTTGCAGTTAAGTGAGAGTAAAGAAAGAAATGTTACTGTGAAAACATAACTATTTGTAGTATGTGTTACCTATTATTTTCATTTATGGTCACAAGAAGGATCGTTGGGTCACAGAAGCACATTGATAAGTTTTTTTTACTACATTCGGATGGCTTTCTCAGTCGATAAACGATGTTTTTTTTCATGTTCCCGCGTTTTGGCCGATGCGTTTTGGTCTTTGTCAAGGGACGTAAGGACTATCGTTAATTCGTTCATTAATTTATTGGTATTACAACAAAACCGTGTCAAAAATTCCACGCTATACTACTCGGTTCGCAGCTGCCTCCCTCCATCCTCAACTGCGACCCACACTCGCCAGATTTTGCAGCACTTGGTCAGACCACCGTGCTTGCTGTGCTCCTCGCCTTCTTGTATCTGCCGGATCGGAAGCGAACACCATTTTTGCAGGGTTGTGTTCCGACATTCTTACAACATGCCCCGCCCAACGCATTCTTCCAGCTTTTGCTATCTTCAGGATGTATACAGCGCGCTCGTGATTCATCCTTCGCCGCCACACACCGTTCTCCTGCACACCGCCAAAGATCGTGCTAAACTCTCGACGTTCAAATACTCCGAGAGCTTACAGGTTCTCCTTGAGCATCGTCCACGTTTCATGCCCGTAAAGGACCACCGGTCTAATCAGCATTTTGTACATGGTACATTTGGTGTGTGAACGAATCTTTTTGATCGCACGTTCTTCTGGAGCCTTTAGTAGACACGACTTTCTCTGATGATGCGTCTCCGTATTTCACGGCTAACATTGTTGTCTGCCGTCAGCAAGGTTCCGAGGTGATGAATGCATCTACCTGGAAGGTAAAGGGCGAACACGAAATTATTGCGACACCAAAAATGCCATGCCAATTTTTTTATAATGTTTAGAATCAAACCAAAATTTTAGGGTAGTTTTATACACATATTTACTTCAAAAATCAAAAGAAAAGTTAATCGATGGAGCCTTGAGTGTAAAATTGAAGGCATTTTCGCTTGATTCCCTCCATCGAAGTCTTTGCAGTGTCAGTCGGTGTTTTTTTTTCATTTTCTTAACATGTCCTTCTCGTCTTTGACTGTCTTCTTGCTCTTCCGAAGTTCCCGCTTCATAATTGCCCAGTACTGCTCCATCGGGCGTTGCTCAGGACAGTTTGACGGATTCATGTCTTTTGGAACAAAATGGACAGAGTTGGCCTAATACCACTCCAGGACACTTTTAGAATAGTGGCATAATGCAAAATTTGGGCAAAATAGCGGAGCTTCGTCATGCTGCTGCAAGAACGGCAAAAGGCGCTTTTCGAGGTACTCAGATTTGTAGATCTCGCCATTTACTGTGCCCTTTGTCACTAAGGGCTCACTTCTCAGTCCGCAAGAGCAGATGGCCTGCCAAATGAGATATTTGGAGGCGAACTTCGACATTTTCTTTTTCTTAAATTTGTCATCTACATCGAACTTGCTCTTGCCGATCAAAAACTCCAACCCCGAAAATTGCTTAAAATCGGCTTTTATATACGTTTCGTCGTCCATCACACAGCAGCCATATATTGTTAGCATCTTCTCGTAGAGCTTCCGTGTCCGAGTTGTAGCCGTCCATTGTTGCCGCTCATCGCGGTTTGGGAAGTTCTGTACCTTGTATGTATATAGTTCAGCTCTTTTCTTTGCATTCTGGGCGTAGCTCTGCGACATACCGATCTTTTCAGCCAAATCACGGCTTGAGACGCTGGGATTTGCTTTAATCATCCGCTTCACCTTTCCCACCGTCTTTTTGTTCTCCGGTCTCGGGTTTCTTCCAGCTCCTTTGCTGTGGTCAAACGTCAACCGCTCCTGAAACCGCTTCAACATTCTGGAGACGGTGGAATGGTGAATGTTCAACATTTTTCCCAACTGCCGGTGCGACAGGTCAGGAAATTCCAGGTGTTTGGAAAGAACTTGTTCTCTCCTCGCGTTGGTTCACCTTCATTTTCATTGAATCGAAAACCACGACTTCGAGTTTGACAGCATGTAAACAATACACATCAATGAGAAAGTGTGCAAAATTTGGTTGATTTTTACACAATGGTAGCAAAGTTATGCCCTGTTGAATGTATCGCAATAATTTCGTGTTCGCCCTTTATGTAGTCAAAATCATGTGAATTCTTTTTGATAATAAGATTTTTCAATAATATTAGTAGAAACGCCAAAAATTCATATTTTTCAATTTAACGATAGAATATGATTTTTTTCAAAATTTCAACAAGTTTTCACTGCGGATACTATTAGTAGGATATATTTCATCGTATGAGCAAATAGATTATATGCAAATTAGAATTTTTTATTGTGTTTCTGTCGAAACACAAATGCACGGTGAATGAACCCATCTACTATATGATTTCTATTACCGTACATTAGTGTAAAAGGCATGCAATTATTGGGTAGTTTTTGGATTTATTGTTATGTCATGAGTGAACTTCTTCATATTTAGTTTTTGAACGTTTGGACAATACAGTCGAACCTCCTATAACGATTTTAATAAAAAAAATAGTAATTTAGCACATTTTTCATTTATTTATGGCTTTTATTGTAAATTAAGATTTGACCTTACAAATTAGTGCGCACACTACTTGCCACATAAATACTCCACTAGAAACGTTTCTTCAAGATACGAAATAAAAGCATGACGAAACATATACGCACGGCAAATGTTACACTAGCGTGCACGGTAAATGGGGACATAGAACGGTACGAGGCTCTTGAAAATTCAAAGTTTGGCTTCGTTTTATAATCACCTTAACATAGCATTTGTAAACTTAATTTTTGAGCATTTTTTGTTATGCATCACTAATTTTAGATTTTTCTCTGAATTATGATATAATGCCACGGTTCATAGTGATGTTCTTGTTCATTTTAAATTATTAGGAAATATGGTAAAATTTTGTGCAAATTTTTCTCAAATGTACAGTGTTATATAGATTCCTTTATCACTTTTTTGATTCATGAAAAATAAATAGAACAAGAATTTTCAACTAAATTTTTTAATGATTTTTTACTACGACTTCTGGCAGACATTTTTCTTAAAATCGGCAGACGTATCTGAGAAGAAATTCATTGAAACCATTTAGATGAAAATAAGATTCATTGTTAATTTTTTGGTATGGTTGAAGTCAAGATTTGTAAAAGATTTTTTTCGATATTCAATAAATTTGTTGAAATTGTGAATGTTGTTTGTGGTATTTGGGAATATTTGTGGGGAAATCAGATACAGAATTAAGGGAAAACTTGCTTACCCAACGTGGCTTGCCACGTTCTTATGAAATTCAGAATAAAATGTGGGTGTGACTTTTTAAAGACTGATTATATCGATGTCCACGAGCAATACAACTTGGGTTAATAAATTTCTCTGTTAATAACTATGGAAGTGCGCTTAGGACACTAAACTGATGTGAACATATTTCCTTAATGCTGTTGTAATGTTTAATCTCGATGAACTAAAGCCTTAAATGTTGTCTTAGAGTTCCCTCCGTTTCATATGATCTAGAACATTCTGCTTATTAAAAAGAGGGATGTTACCAAGAATTCTCAAATATTCTACTGAATTGCTGATGTTGTTTAGTGCTGTTTTGTATTTAACATTCAAATAAACTGTTATAGGGTATTAAAATGTGTGTTCAATGAAACATTTCGGTGAAACATTTCAAAGCGCTACAAAGCCAACTCTGGGATATTTAATTATTTTAACAAAATAAGCAAATTGATTAGAATTTTGATGATACAATCTGATTTTGGAATATATTTTAAGCATCCTCATAATAGCAACCCTCATATTTTAATTAACCCTCACAATTCCAGGCTAACTACATGTCCATATCCTTGTTTAGAACTTAAAGTTTATGGATATCTGCCAATTCCACACATAACATCATTCTAAAATTTTACGTTGATTCATAGAAATAAAAAGAACATTGATTAACTCATAAAACTTCACAACACATAATTCGACAATAATTTTAACAAACAACGTTCGTTTACCACATGTTTCATTGATATTGATGCCTAATACTGCATCACATAAAATCGTGACACAGTGATCAATCTCACCCTACTGATCAATTTCACCTGAATTAACTATACATGATGATGATAGAATAGAAGGTATATTTTAATCTCATTGAAGATCTCCAAGTGGAAGTGTTATTGATGTTTTATTGAATTACAGGATGATCTCTTTAGTAAATTTTTGAAAAGTTCCTAGAGGTGCAAAGGTGCAAAAAGAAACGAAATATGTATCATGTAAATTGTGGTTTCAAGTTCCGGTGGGTACAAATTATTTTAACATTATGTCACCATAATTACGTTTAATGTTGGCTTACACCTCTCCATCTGTCGATATTGAATACTTTCCCCTAGATTTTGTTTTCATTTCATATTCGGTATCTTGAAGAATTTCTAAGGGCTGGTCCCCTTGTTTCTACGTCAATGCCCACGACCCTCTGCAGCCCTGAATAGCTTCGAGTTTACCGCCTCGGCTATCTAGGTCCCAAATGTTTCATATCATATCATCTGTGTAATGCTTCGTTCGCGTTTATATCTCTCATTTACCTAGTCAAATAAATTATTCTGGAGCGCATTTTGCTTGAAAGATTTTAATTTTAACAGAACACAACTTAGCCTCCTGAAGCTCAAATACCTAATTTCAATGCAGAGGTAGTTAGTGTTTTCTATGAAACCAAAAGTACGCAAACATTTTTCCCTCTGTGGTTGAATAACAAATAAACAACAAGCACCAAAAAAAAAGAAATCTACGATAGTCAAATCAGCAAACAGAAAATTGATGTAAGCCTGTCCCCAAAAGCCGCTTTCGGTACGATCAGAATGCAAAATGAACCGCACAAGCAGACGACCCTTAATTGATTGCACCAATGATACGGCGTTGAAGACGTTAAATGCATGTTAATCACGCGTTGCATGGTGAAAATTTATTTCTCATTTATTATTCGCTTTTGAAGGTGAAACTTAATTTTCTGGTGTCATCGGTAATAACAGCTTACTATGTGGGTCGTGGTGATTTTACCGGAATACAGGAAGAACATTGTGATAAAGGGGAATACCATAGAAAAGGACATAAGAAATCGCACATGATGACTTTGATTTGCCTGATTTCTTCCAATAAATTTTGTTTTTTTTTCTTTTTCAGTTCCCCGACTGGACCCTTTCTTACTGACCACCAAGTGCTAAAATGGAAATACGATGGTGCTGGATAGCTTTTGTCCTGCTAACAGTAATATCTCACAAAGCTGGGACTCACAATATGGCTGGTAATCATCCTACGGACAGTGCAGATAATACTAGTAGCACAGTTAAAAGTAGTAGGAGTAGGAGTAGTAGTAGCGATAGTAATAGTGATAGTGATAGCAATAGCAACAAGTCCTCCAATCCAGTCATCATTAGTGATAAATTAGAGAAACGATATGTTGCGCCATATCAACCAACAGTCAAGACTAACTCAGAAGACACACCAAACGAGTTAAAACAAGATGTTGAATCTAATAACAATTTTGATGAAATAATTGCCAGTACGGAGGCAGCATCGGCCAAAAGCTTGAAGAAATATCTGCTGAAGGAAAACAAAAAATACAGAAAAAAGTATGTGTCCAACGACGATTATCGGCAGGCAGGCGCGCTTAACCGTGAACCCAGGGAAGCTCCCGTAAATGAAGACGATGCAGAAGCACCAACGACATCGGCGCACAAAGTTAGCAACGAATCGGAGAAACCCCATAGTCGTATGAAGCGATTGATTTGGGTAACGGACGACGGCAGGCTGGCACTTCCCCCGGGCACCTCACTAACCATCGCACCGACAATTGCTCTTCCATTCGTGCGCTATCCTCCAACGGGATTTCTCTCCAACATTTCTATCAGCTTGCCAGTAACGAGTGAGTACCTTCTACCACAAGTTTTTTTTGCTTAGCTTGTCACATCAGTATTTTAACGAAATAATTGAGTATGAAAATGGAGAGGTGTCGATAGTAACCAGCCTCGAAATCCAGATTACGAAAACCAGATAGTAATAGTCTCCTCAATAATAGGTGATATATTTTCGCTAACTTGGGCTTCGTAAAGTTCAATTAAATTATGTAAACCTACAATTGTGTCCAAAATAATAGTAGTAAAGGTTGATTTGATCGTTGACCCCCCAGGCTCACGTTTGGCCCTCTCTATAACATCTTGAGAATGATTGGCAGATTGACAGGACAACACTGAAAATATACAGCGATGTTCTGAGTAATAGCAGCGTATGTCGATTTTCATACAAAATGCTAAACTTTAGCATGCTCTAGTCGTGTTCCGTTTAAAGCAATCAAGATTACATTTGTCCTTACAACTACATACGTTCTCTATTTTGTAACCGCAACATTTTATTCCAGCTCCTGCTGTAATGTGATATACTAAATGTAAAATTTCTCAAAATAATAGTCGTTTTTGGTTTTAAAATTGTTGTTCAAAAGATTTTTTAGACATTTCTTATGATCAAACGTACAGGTTATTCAAATAGTAAGCAATCAAAAATATAAGAATCAATGCCAAACAGAAATATTTTGTATGTCCATTGGGGCCGATACGCCATCTTCCAGAGAGAAGTAAATGATTTTGATTTGGAAAGGAGTTAAAATTACTGAGAATAATAACTAACATTTTCTCCTGGAATAACATCTCTAGTAACATTACCCATTGAAAAATCAGCTAAAAGATGCTTGTCAAATAGCTATGTTTTAAATTTACATATTATTCCATCAGTAAAATTAAGTTATTATTCCCAGTTATTCCATCTTTTATTTTCATCACAACAATAACAAGTTTAGCTTTTCCGATATTTAAACTCATTTACGCACTAATAAATCGTGTTCAAATGAATAATTTCACGAATAAATTCATCTGCGCAACTTTTACTGGTCTCGAACTAGAGAATCATTACTACTCCCGAGTTAAATAATAGATAGGAAGACGTTAAAATTGAATTAACTACCATTTCCTTGTAATTTGATGACATATTTCAGCGAAACATTTCAACCAAATCGCCATACAAAAGCCGAGTGTTCGGATCAAATCGGCTAAAACAAACGGTTTTTGCAAATCAACCTTTTTACGGGTAGATCAAACTGTAATTAAATCAAAGTGTTTGTGTTTGAATGAGTACAGATTTAGAATCATACAGTTTTGTTAATACAACTTACAATTTTAGTTTGCCTTCGTCTATGTTGGCTTTCCTGTCCCAAGCGATTAGCTATGTCTTTTTTTAAACTTCTATCGAATTTCATAAATGTGTTAGATGTTTAAGTTCATGTCTAAATTGATTACAACTTACAATTCTTCCAGTGGTACAATGTTCAAACCCGATCGTCTTACTCAATGTTCGTGCGTATGTTGTCTGTTATCAAATCAAAGATCTACTTAATTTTTCCGTCGGTATTTTTTGTTGTAATTTACCTCTCTGTCCTACAGTCTGTACTGATGGTCTTGTTGCTTCGTTTCTCGTCTGTCCAGTAAATTGTCCAGAAGGTTTGTATTACGTTGAGTACTAAAAGTAATATACGGACTCTGTTTTTCTAGGTTCGTTCCTGATTAAATTCGAACTTACGGCTGTAATAACCTCGAAACGTCCTGCAATCATCCAACACCTTTTTTCCACTAACAACTCTCGCCTATTTTCTAGTATTTCTACCGGTAATTTATCGTTCAACTAATTTGCGCACTATTCAATCCTTTCAGTCACCTTTATTTCTTCCTGTTTTTGTTTTTATTTACATCTACTTTACTGATGACAGTTTTAAGACATCTGTCATCTCCCCTTCTCTTTCTTTCTCACCTCTCACTATCAACTGTCACTCACGGCTCACTTCTCATAGGGGCGGCAGGGCTGCCAGAACATTCCCCGGCCCGTAACTCTGTCCCGGAAGCCACATCCGGCTCAGGGTTACCATCCTGTACTTCCATTCTGGCCAGCTTTACTGTCGCTCGCTTGTACCTTCCGGTGCTGGTACGCACCCACGCTTGACGGACCCTTCCGTCACCAGACTTGATGGCTTCCTCTACTACTCCACGGACCCAGCACTTCCGGTTGGCACCCTCGACTACGTACACCAGATCTCCTGCCCGTAGCGGTCTGGCTTCGCCGAACCATTTCGTCCTCTGGTTCAACAACGGCACGTACTCCTTTATCCACCGTTCCCACATCACGCTAGCCAATTGTTGCGAACGCTGGAACGCGTCCCGCAAGGCCACCGCTGGATGGGGAGGTGGTAGCGCCACGCATGGCTGGTTCGGTGAAACGCCCCTCAGAAAATGGTTCGGAGTGAGTGCTTCTGCTTCATCGGACTGCTGCGACATGTACGTCAACGGACGGGTGTTGATGATGTCCTCCGCTTCAACGATGGCCGTCTGCAGAATCTCGTCGGTCAACCGTCTTCCGTCGTCGAGCGCCCGAAGCGCCTCCTTCACCGAGCGGACCAACCGCTCCCAGACGCCTCCCATGTGCGGTGCGGCCGGAGGGTTGAACGTCCACTTCGTTCTCGCGTTCGTCAATAGGTCTGCGCAGTCATCTCTGATGCCCTGCGCAGCCTCCACTACTTCCTTGCTGGCTCCTCGCAGATTCGTCCCGTTGTCCGAGAAGAACTCGATCGGCCAGCCCCGACGGCCGATGAACCGGTGTATCGCCATCAAACACGATTGCGTTGTCAGCCCGTGCGCCACCTCCAAATGTACCGCGCGTGTCACCATGCAGGTAAACAGCGCGATCCACCTCTTTTCCGTCCTACGTCCTACTGTCACATCGTACGGTCCCAGGTAATCTACGCCAACATAGCTGAATGCACGTAGATTTGGCGTTACTCGCTGCACTGGAAGCGGGGCCATCCTCGGAGCTTCAGGACGACAACGATGCACCTTGCACCACATGCAGGAAGCCGACACCTTCCTTACCACCGCGTCTACATGGGGAATGTAGTACAGCTGTCGCAGCTCGTTCTTCACCGCCTGGCGGTATCCGTGGCCGCTCCTCTCGTGGTAATGCTGAACTATCAGCCTCGTGATCCGGTGGTCGTCCGAAAGAATCACCGGAAACCGCAAGTCGAACGGTAGAAACTCCGCACGCTCCACTCGCCCTTCCATTCGAATCAGGCCATGCTCGTCAACTAGCGGCGTCAGCTTGTACAGCGGACTGGACTTCTCGATCGCCATCCACTGGCTTGCCGGTCGAATTTTGTTCCTCGAAAACACCTTCAGTTCATCGACGAAACTCTCCGACTGCGCAATCCTCAGCAAGCAGCGCTCCGCCTTCTCATACTCGTCTTGCTTCAGTGGCACGCGAACTGAAGCTCCCGCGTTTGGTATCAGCACCTTCAGCTGACTTCTCGTTGCCCGCAGCGTCTCAATCGGCAGCCTCTCCCTTTTCCGCCTGCAATTCGAAACGAATCGGATCACACACGCCATCGTTCGAACCAGGACCGTCCACTTCGAAAATCTGGTCGCGTCCACTAGTACCGCTGGAACCTTCACATCATGCAGCAGTAGGTGAACCCGCAACTCCTCCATTGTGTTCGCCGGTGGCAAACTCTTCTTCGGCCATTCCTCCTCACTCTCGTACAGGAACTGCTGTCCTCGTACCCACGCGCTGTTCGGGTCTATTTCCGGGTTCTTACCCCACTTCGTCAGCTGGTCTGCCACGTTCAATTTCGTCGGCACCCATCGCCAGTCAGCCAGCCTTGTTAGGCTCAGGATCTCTCCGATACGAAAACCGACGAACTGCTTGTAGCGGCGCTGATCGGACCGAATCCACGACAACACCACCTCTGCGTCGATCCAAAAGACCACCTTCGTAATGTGGAAATTGTGGTTTTCGTACACCGTCTGTGACATCCGTGCGCCGAGCACGGCTGCTAGAAGTTCCAGGCGCGGAATCGACAGCTGCTTCAACGGTGCCACCTTCGCTCGGCTCATCACGAGCGCACACATCACCTCACCGCGTACTACGGCTCGAAAGTATGCCACGCATCCATACGCCGTCTCGCTCGCATCCGCAAATATATGCAACTGCACATCCTGGACCTCTTCCGATCGCGCACTGCCGAAATAGCTGCGTGGCAGCTTGAAAGCTCGAACGTCTGCCAGAATGTCCGTCCACCGTTTCCACTTGCCGAACGATGCTTCATCCACAACTTCGTCCCATTGACACCCTGTCCGCCAGAGGTCCTGAATCAGCATCTTTCCTAGTATGATGACTGGCGCTAGGTACCCCACCGGATCAAACTGCGCCATCACGATGCTAAGCACGATTCGCTTCGTCGGACGTTTATCACCGCTGTGAACTTCAGCGTACTCCGACTTCGATGCGCTGGCGAAGCAGAAAACGTCTTCAACCGTATCCCATACGATTCCCAGCACACGCTCGTACTCGGTACTCTTGTCCAGGCTGAAATGCACCGACGACTCGCTACTCCGCTCTCCAAGGTTCTCCAGGAACACGCCTGAATTGGACACCCAGTTCCTGATATGGAAACCTCCGCGGGAGTGGACATATTTCACCTCGTTCGCTCGCTGAACCGCTTCTTCCACTGTGTCCACGCTGTCATAGTAGTCGTCGACATAATGCCGCTTGACGATCGCTACCGTAGCCTCCGGGTACTGATCCGAAAACTGCTCGGCGTTCAAGTTCTTCACGAACTGTGCTGAACTGGGCGAGAACGTGGAGCCGAAAGTCGCTACGTCCATAACGTACACCTGTGGAGCATCGTCGCTGTTGCCTCGGAAAATGAACCGCTGCGCCTGCTTATCCTCCGTTCTGATGCGGATTTGGTGGTACATCTCCTGTATGTCCCCACCAAAGGCGACCGGACGCTCTCGGAAATTGCAAATTACCCGCGGGAGGGGAACTAGCATATCCGGACCCTTGAGCAACTCCGAATTCAGGGAGACTCCATTCACCGACGCTGCAGCATCCCAGACCAGGCGTACCTTGCCCGGTTTCCGTGGATTAACCACAACATTCAGCGGCAGATACCACACAGCAGCTTGTGGCGTCTCCGTTAACTCGGCGTCGGTTGCTTTGTGTGCGTACCCCTTCGTCTGGTACTCCTCAATTTGCCGACACACGTTCACCTTCAGCGCTGGACTGCGTTCCAGTTTACGGTCGAGGGCTTTCATCCGTCGAACGGCCATTGGGTAGCTATCGGGAAATCTTCTCTCGTCCTTGCGCCACAGCAATCCCGTTTCGAAACGATCGCCTATCCGCTTTGTCGTCGTTTCAAGGATTTCTCGAGCCCGCTTCTCTTCCGCCGGTTCTGGAACAGCGAACGACGAACACGCTGTTTCGTCCAACACGTACTGGTGCCGCATCAGGTCGTGAAGCTCCTGGTTGCTCACCGGTGCGACGGAGTGTAGATTCAAATAAGTCTGCACCGTGGGCTTTCGCTTCTCGGAACCGTAGATCGTCCAGCCCATCTTCGAGCGTACAGCGATTGGTTCGTTCGGTTTCCCTACACGTGACTCCAACGGAGCGAACAAATGAAGGTTGTCCAAACCGATGAGAATCGTTGGTACCCCGTACGGAAAGTCTTTTGTCGGCACCCCTGCAAGATGCTTGTATCGCTGCACCACTTCTGCGTACCGAACATTCTGCTTCGGAAGCTGCAGCTCAGACACCGTTCGCGTGTTGAACAGCGGAAACTTCTCTCTCGAACCTTTTGCCGACATCATCATTTCGACACTGCGAGACTCGTTCTCAAATCGGTTGATATTCCCGGTCCACGTGACGATCAACGGCTCGAGTGTCCCTTCTGCCTTCAGCCGTTTTGCGACCACGTCGTCCACCAAAGTCGCCGACGATCCTTCGTCCAGGAATGCGACGGTATCGTACTGTCGCTTGTCGACGTAGAGCGTCACCGGCATCATCCGGAAAATCACCGTGCAGTCCGATTTCGCTTTCTGCAGCTGCACTGATTCTTCTACCCGGTGCAGCAGAGGATGATGAGCTCCCTGACAATTCCGCATCACACACCGAATTTTGGAAGGACAGCGATTACCATTGTGCTTGTTGAGGCAGACTCCACAGAGTTTCTGCCTCTCGACTTCTCGCAGACGCTCTGCGATGTTCATTCGCCTGAACTCCTCGCAGTTCCGAATCAGATGATCCGTTCGCCTGCAAATCCAGCAAGGTCGGCTGGCCACCTCGCTACGATTGACTTCACTTCGCTTCGGCTTAGACTCGTGCACATGCACGAACTCCTTCTTCCGATTATTCTCCTTCCCAGGCCGCACCCGGTCGTTCATCGACAGTGTGGTGAATTCCGCCACCTCGGAGACGTCGGACACAATGTCAGTCGCAAAGTTCGTGAACATCCTCAGCGGACTGTCCACTCTGCCCCGCTTGTACCGGACCCAGTCCAGCTTGTAGCTTGGCGGCAGCTTGTCTACTAACTCCTGCACCAGCATCGGGTTACTGAGGTGGTCGGTCAGTCGTGCAGCTTCTAAATGGTCGCACAGTTGCTTCACCGTGATACCAAAATTTATAAACGTCTCCAGCCGATCAGCTCTCGGCGCTGGAGCGCTCCTCACCTTCGTCAGCAGCGTCTTCAACAGCTTCTCCGGTTTCCCGAACAAGCTTCGAAGGTCCCGAATAACATCCGGAACTGAATCTGGCAGAACTAATCGGCTCCTGACTGCCTCGAGCGCTTCTCCTTGCAGACAGTCCTGTAGCCGCTTCAGATTCTCCAAATTTGTGAATCCACACGCCGCTGTGGTGTGTTCGAAGCTGCTGATGAACAGCGGCCAAACTTCCGCTTCTCCACGAAACTTCGGAAGGTGCTGCGACACCGCTTTTCGAGCGGCCAGCTGCTCTCTCGTAATTCGGCCGACGGCTCGCTCCGACCTATCGCCAACTTCGCTACATCTCGAGCTTCGACCAACGCTTCGCCCCGGCCCGTTGCCGGCTTTGTTGCTATGACGACTACTTCTCACTCGATCCTCCGACGAATCGCTGCTTTCTTCTTCGTCGCTTGATTCCGAATCGGTCTCGACCACTTCCCGCACCTTCTTCATCAGTTTCGGCTGCTCGACTTTCTTTGACTCCGCTCGCAGCGGATCACCTTTGGGGTACGCTCCCCGAAAATCGGCGGCCGACGGCAATTTGCCAATCTCCGTCTGCTCGTCCAGCCACTCGTGCACTTTCTGCTTCGGATTGTCTGCCGAAGCTCCACCAACAGCGCCTTCTTGGTCCTTCAACGCGTTGACCCTATTAACGCTGCTAGCAAACTGCTTCCGGATCGCATCCCGCTTCTTCATAAAATCCCTCTCCGCAGCCAGTTGAGCATCTAGCATCTCTTGCTCGTGCTGCAACTGCTGCTCCTCCATCTCGCGTTGAACCTGGAGTTCCAGCTCACGCATCTCCCGTTCTTGCTTCAGCTGCTCTTCCTTCCACGCCTTCTGCCGAGCGAGTAACTTCTTCCGCGCCTCCATCTGCTTCGCGAAGGCCTTCTCCTTGGCAAGTTGTTCCTCTTCCAACTGCTTCTCAACTGGATCAACGTCGGAACCAACTCCCTGATCGGACCCTCCATCGCTTTTCTTGCCGGACTTCTTACTCCTCTTCTTGTCGGCCGCATCAGGAACTCTCAGCTGCTGAACACTACTAGGGACACACTGTGGGCAAAGCCAATGACTATTGACAATCCCTTGGTCAACACCAGCGCACGAAAAATGGGCCCAGTGTTTACACTTCCCACATTGGACCCAGTCAACGTCCTCAGACATTGACTCCGACATCGAGCAGAACAAACATAGCTCGTTCTTGGAAGGTGAGGAAGCCATCTCGAAGAATCCGATTTAAAATTTTTGATTTTGTTCGGATCAAATCGGCTAAAACAAACGGTTTTTGCAAATCAACCTTTTTACGGGTAGATCAAACTGTAATTAAATCAAAGTGTTTGTGTTTGAATGAGTACAGATTTAGAATCATACAGTTTTGTTAATACAACTTACAATTTTAGTTTGCCTTCGTCTATGTTGGCTTTCCTGTCCCAAGCGATTAGCTATGTCTTTTTTTAAACTTCTATCGAATTTCATAAATGTGTTAGATGTTTAAGTTCATGTCTAAATTGATTACAACTTACAATTCTTCCAGTGGTACAATGTTCAAACCCGATCGTCTTACTCAATGTTCGTGCGTATGTTGTCTGTTATCAAATCAAAGATCTACTTAATTTTTCCGTCGGTATTTTTTGTTGTAATTTACCTCTCTGTCCTACAGTCTGTACTGATGGTCTTGTTGCTTCGTTTCTCGTCTGTCCAGTAAATTGTCCAGAAGGTTTGTATTACGTTGAGTACTAAAAGTAATATACGGACTCTGTTTTTCTAGGTTCGTTCCTGATTAAATTCGAACTTACGGCTGTAATAACCTCGAAACGTCCTGCAATCATCCAACACCTTTTTTCCACTAACAACTCTCGCCTATTTTCTAGTATTTCTACCGGTAATTTATCGTTCAACTAATTTGCGCACTATTCAATCCTTTCAGTCACCTTTATTTCTTCCTGTTTTTGTTTTTATTTACATCTACTTTACTGATGACAGTTTTAAGACATCTGTCATCTCCCCTTCTCTTTCTTTCTCACCTCTCACTATCAACTGTCACTCACGGCTCACTTCTCATAGGGGCGGCAGGGCTGCCAGAACACCGAGTGTTCGGAATTTGAGACAAAACAGTAAATGTCAATATGTTTTTTATCAATTTAAACAATGTCCTAGTCACAAATATTCTAGTCCTATCATATAAACTGTTGGAGTATAAGTTAATTGAATATCAGTGTTGGTAGACTCACACTCAAATCTCAATCGTTGAGCTCTTACACGAGGGCAATCTCATTTGAGTTTTGACGCCATGAACGTGAACAAGTGATTTTGCATCAATGCGTGAGTTTTTCGAAACAGATCTCAAATGAGAAAACGAAGTTTGGGTTCACCTGAGACACACACAAATAATTTTCTTCATTAAATTTGCCATTATTCAACCGATTAAATAGCTGATTTAACGAAAAAAATATTATTATTATTATTATTATTATTATTAGTCAAAAAATGGTGCGTACATGATTGGTATGAGATTTCATAGAATTTCCGTGTTTTAAAATTAAGTTCTAGTGAACCTAAATGTTTGCATGATACACCATATTAAAGGTTGAACGCAAACTTTTGCACTATGACTCTAATGACTATTTTATTAATAAGTTAAAGTGTACCAGTTATGGCTATAGTGGGTCCCTATTTGGCCATATGTGTTTTCTCGAAAACTTTCACATTTTAAATATTGTTGTATGTTCTAACATCAAGATTCATTTGATAGTAAACTACTAAAACACACAGAATGATAAACAATATTGAAAATAATCAAATTATCACGTATGGCGCAATAGGAAACCATTATGGTACACCTACCCTATTAAAAGTTTTCAGTAGTTTACGCCGAACTTTTGCAAGTGCTTCTCAAATAATTATTATAAATACGATTCTAATGACACATTTATTTAAAGTTTTGGTCGATCCAATGCTCAGAAATTGTCAGAAAAAGACATGTTTTCAGTGTTTTTTTTTGAAGAAGTCACAACCTTAAGTAAAATTTTGTAAACAAAATTTAATAAATGTTTTCGTCAAAATACCTACAAAGTAAAAATAACTCATTGCTTTTTGAATGTGAATTCCTGGATGAATTATCTTTTGAAATTCTGTAGAAGCTTCCTGATGGAATACCTAGAGTAGAGAAACAAAGAATTTCTAGTTCAATGCTTCGCTGAATTCCTGGTAGATTCACTAGCGGAAATATTGATGATTTTTCAGAAAAAAATCTTGTGGACGCTTTGGAATTTTTTTTTTGGTTGATTCCTTGGATCCCAGTAAAACCTAGTAAAATTACTGGGGAAATAATTAGAGAAACTCTGAAGGAATAACCAGTAGAATCATAATAGGAAATTGGGATCCCTATAGCAATTCCTGATAAAATCCCTGGATTCCTGCTCATATGGCTGGCGGCACTCCTTAACTCTTAAAAGCCCGAGGCGGACCTTGAATTTTTAAATGACCACACTAGTAGAAGACTAGTAGATCAATTATTTTTTAATTTTTTTTGGGATAAATGCGGTTAGTTGTGTGGAATTTGGATAATCATCCCGCAGAGGATTGCCCAAACGATGCCGTATACTTACTACACGACCTAGCAGCGCACGTCTTGTCGGGTCGGCTGTTCGCTGGAGAAAGAGGCCGAGTTCATGTTCGGCATACACACGTCGGTGTAGTTCACGTGGCAATGAATGTTAACGGACTGGATGAACGTCAATTGTCTATAAACCGAGGGGTATATATTATAGCATAATATACCGGCAAATAGGGCATCCCACATCCCACTCCTTCTCTAAAAACAAATCTCATGGTGCCGAGAATGAAATATGTAAATTTACTCCATTCCTAGACTTTCTGTTACATATGTTTTTTATAGTTCAAGGTAAAACAAATAGACTAGCAACCCCGCTGACTGCAAAACCATGTTAAAACAAAAGGACTGACAAGGTTGTCATACTGCATACAGGAGGAAGCACCAAATACATAACATCGATTTGGTACTGTTAGTTTCTGGCAATTAAACATATTACATTGAATCGTCGAATTTGACGGATTTGCTGGCTTCAAGAACTAGACGAAGCCACTATTCTACCTAAACATAACTTCTTTTCACTCATTCAGACTCTTCCGTTATATAACCCAAATTTGAATTAACCGGCATATAGTTCTCAGTAGGTGGTTTTCGTTTGACAACGGCGAAAAAAAAAAACAACCCAGTGAGGTTTTGTTTTCTATCCAGCGATAGCTTTCAAAGTCCTCCTAGTGGATTAAAACAACTTTAATTTGGGTAAACCCCTAATGTTGGCTTTATTTGATTCCACGGGCATTCATTGCTGATTTGATGCATCTCTCTTTGTTTTTGACGACATTGCTGTTGAGATATCAGATACTGGATGTGCCTAAGTGGCGCTCAGTGTTGTAGATTGTGGGCTGTCACGCAGAGAAAAATTCCTCCTAGTAGAGAAAATAAACACACTGTCCATGACAAGAGATTAACTCTTGCGTACAATTCGATGCAAGAGAGCGAAAAGTAAGAAACTAGAAGTCTTCTGTAACATTTCACGTTACTGTTTTTCGCCTTTTTTAAGACGCTACACACACGTTGTTAATGCTTCCAGTGGAAGATTTGCCCTTTGAAGGAAGCACCACACAACGGACTAGGATGCAACGCCTAGTGGCACAGTCGAAATACATTACTGACGTAAATTTTTCCGGACTGAAGCGGGAATCGAACCCACACTCATTGACTCGATGCGACTTAAGCTTGGTAACACTATCCGCATGTCCACGAAGCCAACGGTATCGAGCTCTCGCCAAGCGATGTCTTGAACACGCACATTTTTTGTTTATATTTTTCACTAAAACGCCCAAGTGGTGAAGGTGGCATGAGTGTATAAATATACGCAACGCCACTGAGGGCAGAAACAACTATTTCTACACAAACTGTGTCACACTGATTGAACTCCATACATTTTATCCGTGTGTTTAACATTATAGATCGATTCATGAACATCTATATCGATTTGTTGTGATTTTCTTACAAACTTCGTGTGTGTCACACATTCAATTCTTTAGTTTTGATTCATGTACTGATTCATCAACCGACAACATGAATTTCACAGTTTTCCATATAAGTTGCTGAAGCTTTCCATTTCAAATTCGTATGCTTCAACCAATGGGTGCATAGATCATCACCCTATACGGATTCAGTGTGTTTTGCTTATGGTTATCTTGTGTCATGATCATCATGATCAAGTTGGTCGATTTGAAATCAATGAGCTTGCTGTCGATTTCCGTGATCCAAATTTCTAAATTGTTGGTGATCAACCCATAGCGAACCAAATTGTGGTCGGACCTCGTGTCGAACGACAGTCATCATCATGTTCCAAAGAGAAGAAGCAAAGTCTGAAGCTGAAATTGTTAGAGGAAAATATTGCAGATTCGTTTCCTTTTTATTAGGGAAGATATCCGAGTGAAGATGAGAAGTTCATTCGAACTTTCACTAACAGATTTTCCTAGTTTTCAGCTTCAAATAAAAAGAAATATGCTCATTCCGGGCTTCCCAAATTATGGATTTGCGGCGCCCTGCTTGTTGCTGGCTCACTTTTCAGTTCACATCCCTCGTCTTCTTCTTCTTTGTAGCTTTACGTCACAAACAACTGAGACAGAGCCTATTTCTCAGTTATGAGCACCTCCACAGTTATTAACTGAGAACTTTCATTGTCAATTGACCATTTTTGCATTCGTATATCGTGTGACAGGTACAAAGATACTCAATGCCCTGGGAAGTTGAGAAAATTTCCTACTCGAAAAGATCCTCGACCTGAGGTATTCGAACCCACGACCCTCAGATTAGTCTTGTTGCATAGGTACGTGTTCACTACTACGGCTATCTAGGCCCCTATAACATTCCTCTGCGAGTGTTATATTTACCAATAAACGATGCGTAGTAATTTCATTGGCTCAAGATCGTTTTTTTTTACCACCATTTATCCCCCCGCCCCTTTTTATTTATGACAACAGGGCAACAGGCTTCTTTTTTCCTTCTATCAGGTGACATGCAACTCTGAGCAGCATTTATTCAACCTCATGGCAATCTGATTCAATTTCATCTCCTAAATGAAATTTTTAATCTCCACTAAGCGTCCCGACTTGTGGCAGATTTCAATGTCGTTCCTCTGAACGTCACATAACCGATGCACCGTAAAACTCAAGCGGTGTATTCTACTTCGTGGAAGATAGACTCGAATATCCCATATCGATCTTCATTCTATCGAACGTCCCATTCGATCTGAAAAAAAAAAACTCCACCTAGCATCCCGACTCGTGGCAGATTCATATATATTCCATCAAGCGTCCCGTCTTGTAAAATATTCAATTCGAAATCTCCACCCTGTGGATTTTGTTTCATTGAATCCATCGAGTGTCCCATCTCGTGGATGAAGCGCTTATTCTGCATCGAGAGTCCCTACTCGTGGCAGATTCTCATATTCTTCATTGATTCACCGAGCATCCCGCCCGTGGAACCAACTCATCACAGCGAAAACTCAATTTGAGCGATCACTTTACATTAGAAAATATACTGTCGCGCGTTCATCACTAACACACGTTGACAGCAATCTTTCACAATTTGATCACTTTCCAAAACACTTTTCTTCTTTTTGTCACTCGCACACACACTGCCTGCTACCGAGAAAACGGCTTGGTTTCCACTTCCAGTTCATCAGATCAAATTTCCATTATGTCGTGGCTTCATTGTTTGACATATTTGAGAAAATGATCCATCGTTCTCGTGTCCAGAACAATTATACAAGGCACTGGCAATTCGCAGAAAAATGACACTTTTTTTCCACATCCATTTTCACTTTTTATTTTGGCATGTGGGAAATCCTCTCGCTGATTACTAGTTCCAGCGTTCGCTTTTTTATTAGCTACTTATTATGTAGCTAACCTGGCAGGATCGCCATTGTGGAATTTGGATAATCATCCCGCAGAGGATTGCCCAAACGATGCCGTATACTTACTACACGACCTAGCAGCGCACGTCTTGTCGGGTCGGCTGTTCGCTGGAGAAAGAGGCCGAGTTCATGTTCGGCATACACACGTCGGTGTAGTTCACGTGGCAATGAATGTTAACGGACTGGATGAACGTCAATTGTCTATAAACCGAGGGGTATATATTATAGCATAATATACCGGCAAATAGGGCATCCCACAAGTTGGTCTTACGATCCTTGGGTAAGACATCCCCCCTGAACCCTTCCCCTTCTCTTAGTAACGGGAAAAGCGTGGACAGGAGGGGTCCAAAATTAGTTTCATACGGATTTCTCAACATCCAAATGAGCTAGTAGGTTGGTGTCTTTGGCAGTGTTGTGAAAAACTCAATTTCTTATATCTTGAGATTTTTCATGCGTGAGTTGTCAATCACGCAACTCAGCAGTCAAAAAATCATGTATGAGTTGGCTCACTTTTTTGACTCATTGTGTCGTATTTCCACAGTTTACTCACACACGGCAATAATTTCTTGTTAGTCTGGTAAAATTATAGTAATCCTTTCTAACGTGAACAATAAGATTCGGCTTTCACGTGGTTTTGATGGGTTTTCCGACTGATTTTTTTTTACGGTTTGAGTTGATTGAGTGATTTTGTATCAAAATCTCAAGCGTGAGATTTGCGAAGTAGATCTCTAATGAGCTTGCTCTCACGGGAGAGCGTATTGATTGAGATTTGAGTGTGAGTCTAACAACTCTGGTCTTTGGGAAAGTTATCCAGCAGATCAAAAACTAGATGGCGATGAAAAATCTGATTGAGAATTCATCCGCTATATGGCACAAGGGGTATACAGTAATGTCCTGATTTTGTCAGCCCCATGCTGCATTTAGGGTTGACAAAATTGGAAAAGAGCTAAAATCGGGAAAAAAATCGACTGTTTCAAGTTTAATTTTAACTTAATGACCTAGTTTTATGATTTTTTTAATATAAGCATTGATTTTCATTTCCATTTTCTATGTACCGTAATCCAAGGTAACATTGATCAGTTTCTTGGATAATTATTAAAAATTGGGGACGGACCTGGTGTAGTGGTTAGAACACACGCCTCTCACGCCGAGGACCTGGGATCGAATCCCATCCTTATGACGTGAAAGTTATAGTGACGACTTCCGTCGGAAGAGAAGCAAAGCCGTTGGTCTCGAGATGAACTAGCCCAGGGCTAAAAATCTCGTTAATAAAGATAGAAAAAAAATTCAAATTTCTACAGTTCGGTATTTAGATGATTGTATAGACGTGGCCAAGGTCTCAATTGACTTTATGCACCCAATATTGCCCACGCTTACTCTGACGAAAATATATATAAATTTTAGGTTGACAAAATCGGGAAAAAAAATGCTAAAATCAGTGGTAGACGAAATCGGGTCAAAAAGGTGCTAGAATCGAGGGTAGATAAAATCAGGGGTAGATAAAATCGGGGGCTGACAAAATCGTGTCATTACTGTATTTTATTCAATCATATGTATCTCAAGATCCTTATTAGCTAGAAGGTTGGTGTCTTCGGCAAAGCTGTTCAGCAGATCAAGAGCTATCTGGCGGTGAAAAGTCTGATTGAGAATTTTCCCGCTATGTGGCGTTAGTGGCAAATTTTCTTCAATTATCTGTATCTCAAGATCTTTATCAGCTAGAAGGTTGGTGTCCTATTAAATGGGGCGACTATTGGAAAATATGGGAGAATCGTTGGAACGGGACGACGAGTAGGTAATGGAAATCGATGTCTGACGCTAATTTAGAATTCAAGATGGCGACTTCCGGTTTGTGAAAATCCCTTCAAACCCATGCAATATGGGTATTTTTGGAACGGGGGCGACGAGTAGATGACGGAAATCGGTGTACACCGTCATTCAGGAATTCAAGATGGTGACTTCCGGTTTGTGAAAATCACTCGAAAACTACGCAATATGGGTATTTTTAGAAAGGAATTCTTAAGGCCTTTTGGTGCGTCATCACAAAATGGCTACTTCTAAAATCATTCACATATTGTGTTTATAGTATTCGTATTTGCAGCGTCTATGAAATATAACTGCAAATCACCTGATTCTAAGGATAATTTAAACGAAGAAAAATGCTTCAGGTGGTATTTCAATATTTAATCAACATTTTCAGATACAGAATTAACAATTTAGCGACAATATACATGAGATTTATATTCTCAAAAAAAAAAAAAACTCCGATATTATGCCGCATTTTATTGCCTCACAACTACACTTGTAAATAGAAAGTGCTTACCTTTTTCATTGTAATTCTAACATGTAACATGGCTATAAAGTAAAAAGAGTCAAATTGTGTACACTTTGAGCATGTTTTGCCAACACACTGCGTCAGAATCACTCTACAATCGCTTACACTCTCTTTTCTGCTACGCGCCCTCATTGTGTTCGTGTTGTTACACTTAGCGCGCGTCTGTCTCCTCTTTGTGCAGTGGTTATATTCTGCTCTTTGCGCGCATTGTGCGAGTTGATGCCAGCCCTGGTTATAAGTTATTCCTTTTCTTGTAGTCTTCAAAAGTTTGAGTACAGCGCGCGATACTCACGATTATTTGAATTTTTCACTCGATTATCCGGAGTATGTTTTTCTGTTTCTGTTGAAATAATTTAGTATTGCATTATACAATTTGAATGATTTAGCTAGTTTGGACTTAGGTAAAAAAGGGGATTTTTGTGTATGCTGATCAAAAACATTGTTTTCTTCTCAAGACCCCTAATGATCCTAGAAATAATTACTGGCTAAGCCACTGCATCATATAAATAAAACATCGAGAAAAGATACAGTCGACTCTCCACATCTCGAAATCGAAGGGACGATCGAAGGGAGAGACCGAGACTCTCTTTTAATGAATACTACATTGAAAACCGATCTGTTGTCAGGAAGATAGGAAAAAATTATAATGGGCTTATTGACACACGGAGAAAAAATCGGGAATGAAAATCACATCGAGATAGGGAGATATCGAGATAAGGAGAATATCGAGGTATGAAGAGGGAAATTGTATGCAGAATAAAGAGACTGAAGAAATCATCGACATAGGGAGAGATAACGAGATGTAGAACATCAAGATTTGGAGAGGCAACTAAAATATTTAAGTTCGTTCTTCGCAGATTTTATTTATTTTAGTGATTCGATTATCCGAAGCATTTGATTATCCGAAGTGAAAAAAATCGATATTCTGGATAATCGAGTCCGACCTGTTCTATGAAAACTTATAAATAATCAGACCGTTTATTGTTTGCAAATCTGGTGAAAATGATCAGAATGAATTAAAAAGAATCGTCTTGTTCAAACCTTTTAAGGGATATGTGGCGGGACCATTATCATTATTATCATAATCACCTAGCGAATAAATTCTCAAATAGATTTTTCACCTCCACAAACCATTTCTACTTGGGATGTATTAAATTTTATTCAATTGCATGTATCTTAATAATATCGAATCACCGCCATATAGCCCTTGCTATGCCGAGCAGCCTCGCCGAAGACATCAACCTTCAAGCTTTTAAGGATCTTGAGATACAGACAATTGAAGAAAATTTGTCACTAGCGCCACCTACCGAAAAAGTTCTCAATCAGACTATCGCCAGATAGCCCTTGATCTGCTGAACAGCTTTGCCGAAGACACCAACCTTCTAGGTAATAAGGATCTTAAGATACAGATGATCTAATAAAACTTGTCACTAAGGTCACCTAGCGGATGAATTCTCAATCAGATTTTTTATCGCCAGATAGTCCTTGATCTGATGAATAACTTTGCCGAAGACACCAATCTTCTAGTTCATTTGGATATTGAGATATCCGTTTAAAACCAATTTTGGACCCCTCAAGTCCACGCTTTTTCCATTAGCAAGAGATGGGAAAAGAGTTCAGGGGGGATGTCTCACCCAAGGATTGTAAAACCAACTAATCACATTTATTTCAAAATTCATTTAATTTAAAAAATCAATGTTCGTCTCGGGCTTTTAAGGGTTGAAAAATCCCAAGAAAAAAATCCTGATGGATTTCCTTGAGGAACCCTTGATATAAATCCCTAGAGGTACTCACAATGGAGTCTCTGGAAAAACTCCTGATAGAATCCCTTCTTAATTGAATCCTTAGAGAAGCGTATAGAAATCCTCCCGTGATGCACGCTGAGCAGAGCCGGAGGGAGCGTAAAATTGTGGTGTATCTATATGACCATTTTCAACAAATTCACCTTTTTTTTTCACCAAACTTTGCGGAAGGCACCAAACTGATCGGACAAACCGTTTCTAAGTTATAATTTTTTGAAAACTATTAAAGGTTTTTTTCTTAGGCCCTTCTCAAAAGTAAGGCTAGAGTCAAAATGGCGAGCCGATGATGCAAAAAGGCATTTTTGGGCATAAAGAAAGCATGTGCAAAATTTCATCCAAATCAAAAAATACAAAAGTAAACCGACATTCGAATTCAAATGGAACCGCTCAGGAACAGTGAATTGGGTAGTCCCGGTGGTTTGTTGAGTCGATTGGTAAGACGACGACGGACCTTGCGTACGATACTGTTGAAGGCTGGGGGACGCCGATAAATCAATCTTGTAGGATTTAAGGCTCCTCCAAATCGACGCGACAGCGACAAAAAATCGTCGCGATTTCGTTGTTGTGTCACTGCAAGCACTCTTCTATGGAACCATCTTGACTGACACGATACGAATCGCTGCGAAATCGCTTCGCTGTGGCTTAGACGCACTCATCAAACAGTGCTTGCAGCGAAACATAAGCGAAATCGTGGCGATTGTTTGTCGCTCTCGCTGTAAAAAGTCGCTTAGGCAGCATCCATTTATTACGTAACGCTAAAATTGGAAATTTTTGACCCCCTCCCCTCCTTCCTAACGCTTTTTGTATGAAAAATTTCAAATTTTTGTATGAGCCGTAACGCTTGAGCCTTGTGGATGCCGCCTTAGATCTGGGGGAGCCTTTACTGTTGTTTTTCGTCGTCGGAGCAGACTGTTCGCTCCAACTCAGAGGCTTCGGAAGCTTGGGAAAAGTAGCCGACGAAGCGAGCGATGGCGCGGTAGCAGTTACCAGTATCGTGCTCGATGGGTTCACACCGGACGATTTTTTTGGTGACGGACGATTGCTACCCTGTTTTTCTACGTTGGCGTAGCTCTCCTGCACGAGAAGTTTTTTGTTCAGGACACATGATATGCCAGACTGTGCCTGCTCTTTGCAAGCTTCCTGCCCCTCGATGGTGACCCACAAGCCGATGTTATGAAGCAGTAGCATTCGTACCGACCATATACCGAGCGGTACGCCGGCGAATTCGTAGCTCTCTCCCCATGTTAGCTCGTGAATTGAGACCACTTTACCGAACGCGCGCAGCAACTCCACAAACTTCTGTTTTGTTACATCATTGTAGAGGTCATACACCTTCACTTCGACACTTCCATCCTCGATGGTTATGCGAAGCTTGTGCTTCTTCCCGGCGTCAGGTCGCCGACCTTTTTTTTCCTTCTAAACAATGGGGGGATAATCTGCTCAACAGACTCCGGACCGAGGTCCGGAAGTGTGGGGTTGGGGACCATCTACTACGTGCAAGCAGTAAACAGGAATACACCCCCGACGCACTAAACCATTTCCATTGCCGCCAAACCCTTCGTCTCTCCGGGACCACCAAGAAGGCATTGCTTCGGAGAGGGGCTATTGCACATCGCATCCTCCAGGTTAGCTGCGTAGCCATGCAGCAACGAACATCGATTGCACGCTTAGGGGGGTCCACCAAGGTAGCATGTTGGCGCGTTGCCAGCTTCCCGGGTGGTCCTCATCTCCCGTTGTCCGCTGAAAGCGGGCAGGGTCGACCACCAAGCCCGCGCCCGGCTGCACCGCAGGTATCAAGAACTGATACTGCGGGCTTCGCAATTTGACCTACTGAAGGCTCAGGCCCTATCAGCTAGCACCAGCTGGGATTGCTGACGAAGGGGCCTCCACCTGCCCCGAACAACCAGAGGCTCGTATCCAAGGTCGCCGACCTTGACGAACGCACATTGTTCACCCCTATTGCACTGGAGTCATTAGGGGTGAACCATGACCGAGAGCTATGCGGCAAAATCCATGGACCTTTTCGAAAGTTGGTTTCACGGGGAAGTTTGAGTAGTCGATTCGGAAGGTGTTTTCTCACCTCATTGCGAAATTACTAGACACGCGACGCGGCACAAGAAAACAATGGATAAGCGATCAGAAAACAATGCCCGACTAATGAGGAGCACAATCGTAAACACGTCTGTGCGTCTCAGAAGCTGAGCGATAACTGAGCTACCATGCGTCCACATCGTTTTCATTTCAGTGAATGTTGCTGTGAACGCATTGTGATTGTTGCCATAAGGCTAAGGCACCGTGTTGGAACCAATTTGCTGAAATCCTACAAGCTACGGATTTCCATCTACGCGTTACCAATTACTGTCCTACATGGGAGGGCAGCTGTACCTAGGTACAGCTGTGTCCTTCAGAGTTCATCCAAGTTTTCTTACAATTCATTTATAAATATTAATCGTATAACTAAAACATATATGATTTTAATATTTTATTTCCAAACAGTTGACTTCGATAAACTGGGATTGACGGATAATCAGAATCCGTTGGGTGTCCTGCCGCCTTTATTGGCTCGCTCGATGGGACGGGCCGCCGGAAGCATTCTGGCAGATTACGTATCGGATTATATGCGCACTAGGAGACGGAAGCGGAATGCGCCGAACTTTTCCGGAAGTGAAAATTTCAAGATAACCACAAACTTCATCGATGGCGAGGACAATGAGCAGAAAGCGCCAGTTTTACCGGATGAGCATAAACATGCGTTCCATGGAGGAGAAAGGTGATTTGTGTGAGAATCTTCCCAATAATTGTTTGATATTTATTCTCGTCATTTTAGGGCTCTTCTGTACACGGTAGTAGAAGACTTCATTGCAAATTTTGGACTAGATGGAAAAGCCTGCATGCTGCGTGCAATATGTGAAGTTCATTCGAAGCCCGTCGAGAGATTCGGGCTGATAGGCGAGGTGTTGAAGCTGTTTTTTACGTCAGTCTTAAAACATACATTCTTGAAAACAACTTTTAATAAAACCAATTTGATTATATTTCAGTGCATCGTTGTCTCCATATTCAGAGCACCTAGATGAATACGTTTCAGCAGAAAACGTCGGCAAAGGAGAATCTGGTCCAGGAGAATGTTTCCCATATTACAAGGACTGCCCCAAGAGTCTCTTCCAGATGGGAAATAACTTCCAGCAGCGTTATAAGGATGAACCGTCTCACGAAAGCTTAGACAATAACTTGTATGAAAATGAGATTGATGACATTGCACGTGACATACGCAGTAATAGTAGAAGTGAATCCAAAGATGAAACGGTGATACAATTCGAGAATGGTGTTAATAAGATGGCAATGTAGGATCGTTAACAAATGTTGATTATTGCCATATAACCACACGGAAGGATCTGTTTTCGCTCGTCTCGTTAAAATTAGTTTTGAGAAGTGCATATAAATGCTAAATGCTATATTGTAAAACGATTCTTCCGCTATTTCATGCTACGCGATAAACGATGCTAGTGTGAAAATGTTATCATGGCATTTTGATCGACAACTTTTACGGAATTGAGGAAGAGCGTAGTTTGTTAATAATGGATTGATTTCATTGTAACCTGAAGCCCGACTGATATTGATATGCAAAAATGCTGTATGATTGGCGTAAATAATGGTGCATTTATTTATTATTATTTATACATTTATTTATTCGTTGTGGTATTGCTGCTTCGCTTTTTTACGTATAAAAGTGCAAATAATTCTGCATAAATTGTTTCAGTCGAACTGATATCAGATGAATGCTTGTAAGTATCGCGTGTGAAAAAAGTGCCTTAGAATAAATAATATTGACCAACTTTTTTGCATTTTCCACGAGCTTAAAGAATTAAGGACTATATCGAAAAGTAATTAGCACCATTTTCAAAAGTCCCTGGAAAAACGGGACGAAATTTCAAAATTTTTGAAGGCTATCAGTGCTTGGTTAATCTATGTTCAATGGTTATACTATTTGAAAGTCTTCCAATATAACTAGGTACCATAAGGTATATATGTTATATCTTCCAATATAACTAGATACCATATGGTATATATGCCTGAAAACATACCTCAAAATGTTTAAAATAGCCAAAATTGTGCAAAGTTGTATAATCTTAAACATGTTTCCAATCATGTTCCAAAATTGATTTTATCAAGAAAAAAAAAATTATCCATAAGAAAGTGGTATTTTCAATATACTCATACTTAGCAATTCCATAGATGCACATTTATGTCAATAGCGACCGCAAAGTAGGATTTTTTTTTTAAAACACAAATGATTCTTAAAATACATATTAGGCATTTAGAGAAATAAACGAATCTTTAAACTATGTTTGTTGTTTAGAGCAGTTCCTCAAGGATCGATTAAATTCGTTTGAGTTTTTTCGGATAACACTTTTTATTTTAAATGTGTAATATGTTTACTTGAAGCTTCTATTACAATTTTGATATATATATATATATATATATATATATATATATATATATATATATATATATATATATATATATATATATATATATATATATATATATATATATATATATATATATATATATATATATATATATATATATATATATATATAAATATATTTTTAATTGATTTTTGTAGTTAACATAATTGACATTGGTCATTTTTTTCATTTAAATTCTGCTTGCAGTAAGTTCTGCATTTTGTGTAGATTTAAAATTAAAAGTGTGGGAAAATCATTATCTCTTTTTAAAGATATTTTAAGAAGCTTATTGCCCTATCATAGACAACATATAATATTGAAGGTCTGCTTAAAAAAATCAGTATAAAAATGCGTTCAGCTTGGAGAACAAAGCATCGTGAATGTTTCCAACTACTTTTCGTAACAGTCCGTATTCATTTAAACCAAATCCAAATAAAAAACATGCACTTTTTCTTGCTTATCAATCTCTGTGCAATAGTTTGAAACAAACAGTTAGATTTCAATTGTTTAAGGAAGCCTTTCAAAAACTTCTAAATAAACTTGCGGGCTTAAGTACATTAAATTTCTGTGGCATTTAGGATGCATGTTCTTGAATTTGTGGAAAAAGAAATGATTTCACTAAATATCAAACTCAATCAATATTAGGGATTGTGTTTAAAAGTTCACATAATCATTTGGGAGACTCAATTGGTTAGCTGATTAAAAGTTATGATTTTCAATTAAAAGTTTATGTTGCATTCTGCGGATAATAGGCTCAGGAGTTTCACAGTTCAACATTTGGTTGAAATCATGTGCCCCCAAGATTCAGTAGATACATATTGCCATGAAGAAGAAAGAAAGGTGCATATCGTTCTGTTAGAATGAATTTCAGTGGGGGGTAACAGTAAATATATCGAGTGTCCATATTATTATAGAATAAACTAACTAGCATGCTTTAGGATAAGCTTCTCTATTCAGGGTACGATGCTTGTCGTTGTCAGAATAAAACGATTCAATAAAGAAACAAAATAAAAAAACTTTTAAATCTAAAAGGTAAATAAAAAAAAGTGTTAAATATGTGTGTATAAAGCTGGAGGTGTTCAAAACACAAATATAAACAGTATAAAATTGATTGTCAGTTGTTGGACCGTTGTAGGGAGTAAGCACAGTGCATTAGAATTGTACAGATTGTAGATTAAAACCTATTGTATTAATTTTGAAAATCATCCGAAATCCATCGATTGTGTACCTTAAGAGGAAAATAACCATCATCGTTTTACAAATTTGCAAAACCAGTTTTTTTGCTCAAAATTTAAGCAATATTCAAGAAAATCTATCATTGCATTGACCTTGCTATCTGGATTGCGATGAAAGATTTTTATGAGGATTTCTTTAAATTTGAACGAAAAAACTGGTTTTTCGTTTTTGATGATTGCTGATGATTGAATGATGGATTCTTGAGCCTTAATGGTATCCAAGTTAATGTACAAAAATGGGCGCTATTTTCATATCGTGTTAAGGCCGGTTTGCTACTGACAAGAAGGAATCGCCTATCTCGATGCGTGGAAAATTTCTCCCAAGAAATGGTCAAGAAAAGTGATTTTTTCTGATCGCAGTACGCAATTGAGAAGAAATGTCACTTCAAAGGGGGCTCTCTGTAGGAAATTTCTTGACCCTTTCAGTCAAGGAATTTCTTTACTTTTCTTGAGCGAAATAGCATACTTAGCTTTACGCGGAGCTGTGAGTACTTGGTACAAGAGTTGACAAATATATTCCTTAGCCAAGTGGTTAGTGTCCACGACTACAAAGCGAACCCGGGTAGAGGAGAATTGCAAAAGAATAACAAAACTTACCATTAAAATGGAATGTTTGAATAGCAAAATTTGTTCTTTGTTTGTTTGAAATAACAGATAAAATAACAAAAATAATAACTAAGTTTATATGGCATAAAAACTAAATAATATCATATTTTGCCATTGTAATAACAAAATAATAGCAAAAATATAGGCAACCGTAAATAACAAAATATGTTATTATTTAGTTATTGATAACAAAATAATAACTAAATAAGCTATTCACGAGTAGATCGAAATAATGGTAATTTTAGTTCTTTGACTTTAATATCTAAATTTAGCAAGATTGAAAAATAAACTTTTTGCTTTCCTACAAAAAAAACATTTGCTTTTTAAATCTTCAATACAAATAGTAAAATGAGCTATTATGGCAAAATTTGATGTTGGTTTGTTCTCATGAATTATTTAAATAAAGTTTTCAAATATCAAACTAATGACATATTTTACTGTGATGGCAATGTTTGTTATTCTTTAGATATTTATTGTTTTTTTTTAGTATGTTCGCACAAATAACAAATTTTACCATGATAGTATATTTTGTTATTGATTAGTTATTACATGACTTTCAAGGATAACATACCAATGACAAATTTTGTTATGATTGTATGTTTTGCTATTGATGAGATATTTATGTAATATATTAATAACATAATAATGGTTAAACCAGATATGATTGCAAAATTTGTTCTTATTTTACCATTATTTTGTTATTCACCTCTACCCGGGAAGTCATGCTGAATGTGTCTGGGTTCCCGGTCGGTTCAGTATCTTTTCGTAATGGAAATTTCCTTGACTTCCCTGGACATGGAATATCATCGTACCTGCCACACGGTATACGAATGTGAAAATGGCAACATTGGTAAAAAAGCTCTCAGTTAATAACTGTGGAAGTTTCCATAAGAACACTAAACAATATCTATCCCAGTGGGAACGTAATGCCAAGAAGAAGAAGATGAAGATTGACAACTACTCCGTAACATGAAACTTAGGGCCCTATTTTATAAGTCAAGTCGAACAAAATGAATCGACTGGAGTCACTATTGACCGAACAGTTCGCTCGACACAGCTCTGTCATTCGGGTTTCTCGACTGTTGTCACTCTATGTGACTGGATTACTATGGATCAATGCACAAGTTCACTAATTTGACGTTTGAGCGGTGCCGAATTCACTCGTTGTCATGGTGACGTAAATAATACGGCACCGCTTAAACGTCAAATAGTGAACTCGTGCATCGGTCCATAGTAGAAGCATTAGCCGTGGAACGCAAATGTCGCGATTGTTCGTGTGACCAACATCTAGTTCGCCACGCTCTAACAGCTTGAGTGCCGGGTCTATAAGTGTCAAATCATTTTTTTTTTTTCAACCAAAATAAAACATTCTTTACATCATGGCACTAAACAAGCAATCAAAAACTTCAACATTAAGTAATAATAAAATAATTCTATATTGTGATAACAGCGCCACTAGCGTTCTACTACTTATATTTCTATTATTACTATGGGAGTTGATGGATGACATCTGAAATATTGTCAGTTCAGACATAATCAAGAACGAACACTAACTTCGCTCAACTATTTCGCGCGACCAAAACGTCGCAGGACGCTGGCGACCTTTTCATGTTAGTGCTCGAGCGAAACAGGCTATTTCAATGCGTCGCTGGAGCACTAAACTGCAAAGCGCTCAACAGTCCAGCGACGCGACAGTTGAGCGACGTTGCAGCGATTACTCGGATGCACAATATGCATGCTTGCTTTGATCGACAATGATTACAGACGAGTCACATGAATCAGCTCGATTTACAAAGTAGACCCCTTAAATGAAATATCCTAATGTTCAGGTATATCGACTATATCCTTCACACTTAGATTTTTTTCACGAGCTCGGCTGTACAAATCCCGGTTTTTCAATTTTAACCAAGATTCGTCTAACAAATTGTCGGTGTGCTTTGTGACGAAGCACGACTGATACTCGCCTTTATTTGCTTGGATTTCGTGAAATTTGTTTTCGGCTGTGTATCACAGTTAAAAATAATGAAGTTCACACGTCATGTAAATTTCATTTATGCGATGTAAACATGACGTCATGTAAATTTAAGTCTGAAATCATGTAATACTGTGTTATATGTCATGTAATCACACAGAGTCCTGCTGAATTACATGACATATAATTGAAGTTTACATGACATATCATGTAAATATCCACGATTTTCCACGCTTCAATTATGTGCATTATATATCTCAGAAATTTACACGTTTCGTTCGAACTGTGTATAATTCGGTAAAAATAAGCCAAAATTCGGCATATTGAATTCATTGTGATTAGAACTTTTCGATTCAATAGATAAGCAAAAAAGGTCAAAATTGTATTACGTATCTAATGAAGAGCCTCAAAGTTTTAAAATTGAATTTAAGATTGTTAGAGTTTTGTTTCACCAATTTGAAATTTATTTTCCACGAATTTTGAATATATCACATCACATACATGTTGGTTCATAGAAATCCCATCCAATGCTTCCCACTATTCGGATAACAGGAACGAAACGTTCACATTAATCTAATACTCTATTATATTCCACAGCAATGCTGACTTGCCGCAACGATCGATACAAACCGATCTACAAGTATATTTTAATTCAACTAGGGTAGAAGTACCAATTATGGCTATAGCACCAATTATGGCAAAAGTGGGAACAAAAAGAGATTTTTCTTATTGTTGCACTAGAATATAACGGCTTATATTTACAGGAATGATAAACCTGTTTATTTTTGATGGTAACTAAAGCTTTATAAGAACATTCGTGCAATAAGCTTCGAAAAATGAACATTTGAAAATTTTGCCTCACACATATGTCACCTTCTTAGCAGTTTGCTAAAGGACACCTCTTACGAAATGTATGTTTTTATCCGGAAAAACTGCTTCAACCTATTAATGTATGTTGCCTAATGAGAACAAATGAATAAATTTAGCTGGTGAGCAACCAAATCTACTGTTTTAAGCTGGAAATCGTGTTATTTCCACTATGTCGATAACTGGAACAAGGAGTGTATGAGAACCCAATTATGGCGATACTCTGGAGGCAGATTGTTTACATTTTTTGATAATTGAAATAGAAGAAGTGAAGCTATCTTACGGGTGACTTCCACGACGGGAAGGTTCGGTAAGGCATGATCTTCATGTTTTGTACTCAATTGCTAAAATTTATCAATCACACGTTCGAAAACGTTCGCAAGCGGAAGATGTTAATTTCAAGGTAGAGGGGGGTTTTCAGTGACACTCGATTTTTGAATTTTCCCTCTTTTTTCGTTAAAATTAGGCGCTGAAAAGGTAATGTGAGTTCATTAATGCTGTTTTGTATCATAATTTGCGTTTTCACTACATTTCGACTCCTTTTCGAAAGTTAATTTGCTCCCATGAACCAATTGCCATAAATTGATTTAACATGTATTTAACAGAAAACTTTTGGAAAACTTTATGAGCAATCACTTCATTACATCTTAGCGTTGCATTATCATTCGCTCTGGATGACGTTTGAGTTCATTTCGTGCAAATATTCGATAGTCCATAATTGGAACACTTTTATGTCGAATGCTAGGAACGCTATTGCCATAATTGGTACAAAAACAACGCTTTTTAAAACCAATTTTTTGAAGCTTAAAGTCAATTTAGTACCAAAACTGTTTAAATCAACTGCTCCGCAAGCCTTCAAACTAGTAATTAACACCAACAAGTCATGGTTACGTTTTAGGAACGTGATTAAAACTTGATTTTTATCCACACTGTTGACATATTGCATCCATAATTGGTACACCTACCCTACAGCTACCCATGATATCAACTTCTATTTTTTGATTCATTAGGTATTTTAAATTTTCAAATCCCACATACATAGGATTTTTCTTTTCCATTACCCAAGTAACCAACATGCATTTATCACAGCATACAGCCAGCATTATATTCGCCTACACAGCAAGGCATTAAATGCTCATTAAACCTATATTCGCTTACAATGCTGCCTCAATGCAGGTTTTGGCGAAATAACGGGCTGCCTAAGTGCTACACCTTCAGAAACATTTGAATGACTGTCAAAAAAACGTAACGCCTCTGCTTTAGAGTGAGAAAAAACAAAAATATATTTCACCTCCTTTTTCCTCAGTCACTCAGTGATGCCACATACACAGATTAATCTGTAATTACACAGATTTTTTCCTGTTTTTGCTTACAGATATCTGCGATCACAGATCACAGATTTTTTAGATAAAAAAGATTTTTAAGATTGTAGGATATTTCACGAGTTTATGACACGGTTTTGGAAGATATTAAACAGAAATGTCATTACTCTGTTTAATTTTTCTGAAAAAATTAAGTATTTTGAATTTTTAGAAACAATTACCCGACTTTAAAAGTTCTTTTTAACCCGAAAAAAAAAAATTTGTTTTGGATTTCATTGCGACACAGATTTCTACCAAGATTTTTTAAGGTTGACTTAAGATGAAAAAGAGTTTTTCAGCCGAAAACACAGATGAGAGTCGGAAAAAATGTGGCAACACTGCAGTCACTGTTGTCGTCACACAGTACTTGTTGTTGTGTTGCCTTTTTTGCTGCAGGGTTTAGATTTGACCTCAAGACCTGGGAGTTTCTAATTTTTATTCAATGAACATGATACATGATGTGCAGTGCTCCAGAATATGCTACAGATGCTGCGGTGATGAGCACTGATTTTATGCTTTCTATAAGGAACGAATCATACAAAGTACTTAGAAGGTATAATTCCTATCGCGAATGTGCAGATTTTCCACGAACTGGTGTCATGATTCATAATATTTGAGAATCTTAAACGTAAGCTTTTTTGCAAAATTGAAATCCACTACAGGACTCCTGAGAAGATAATTTAGGGAGTGTGAAGATGCCACACCGCCGACGACTCACTAAAATCAGCCCATGCCATGTATGAGGGTACAGAACACACGTATCCACCTTACTATATATGTAAATTTGGGTAGATGTAAGATTGGGACCACCTATTAAGCAATCTTCCAAAGCATTTCCTCGTCACACTTTTCTGTATTGGGTCCGCTCGAGTAGCTGATATTATAAGAACAAAGCCGGCAGGCATTGGTTTGCATTTTTCTTTCGCAGCGAGAGAACAACAACTCAGATGTCAACACGAGCGAGCCACTTGTATGAGAGATGGAATGTATAGAGCTTAGTGACATTTGAACACACGTAGACTAGCATACGCTCGTCATACAAAGTTTGTTTTTGTTTTCCTCAAAGAAACTTGCACACGCTTTCCAGACTCATCAAAATGCATATGGAAATATTACCCAATTTGAAAAATTTACACCCGGATTCTGGGTGTTTTTCGAGACAGAGTGCATATTGTTTTCCTCTAAGGTTCACAACTACATCTACACTAGGGCACCCATACCATTGGGCGTGATAACCACTATTGTCAAATTCGTAACATATCATCTGTGCTCTTCTCTCTAGCAATCGTATAGGGCTCTGCACTGTTTTGATTTTGAATGGGATTTTGACGTTTACTGGCCTTGTTGTTTACAAATTGTATGTAAGAGTGAAAGAGAGAGGAAGATTTTTGTGCAGTGACCCATAGCATGAAAAAAAGCATTTTGATTGCTTCGATATGAAAACAGCCCATGTAGTGGAAATGCTTATAACCGACCAAAAGATTTTAAACAGCAGTGGTTCTGCTTATTCAATGCAGCTAAGCAATCAATCTGCTCTGTTAGAGCAGCCTGCAGCTCAAATGCTTTTAGCAGTCCTCTGCAGGACCTATTTAAATGCTTAGTGGTTACCTAAGTTCCTGGGTAGAAATCGTATGCAATATAAACTTTAGTATCTCGAGGAAAATTTCGCGCATATAGGCAAATCATCTAAGTTTCGTGAAAAATACAGTGTCAATTTATCACAAGGTTATTTCAAATCTGTTTAGGAAATAATAGGGCGATATTCAAAACTGAAAAGGCAATAGATGACTCTTTTTCAGTGGTAGTAAAAACGAAATCCTGAAGCAAAGAAAGCACAATGGAAGATGAACTAAACACAAAAACGTTATATATTCATATTACACTTGATTTCTAATCACTACTTATTCGATCCAGTTTCTTAATTGCAAGTAATTTACGTTTTTCATTATTTTCCATACGTTTTGACAGTTCACCGATTACCATTCTTCCATGCGCTTGTGTTTGAAATTTGAGAAATTTGAGAATCCAGCGTAGCGCGATCAGTGAAAGGAATACACACATCAGTGTCGCCGCTAGGCGGGCAGCATAGATAAACTGAATGTTCGAAGGGTTGTTGTCTGTACTTTTTGCCACTGTCGCCAACTGTTAGCGATTAAGATCAAAATAAACAGTCGTTACCCTATTGCAAGCCCAAACATTTATTAAACATTCCAACATATAGGCCTCTGCACAGTTTTGAATTTGTATGGGATTTTGACGTTTACTGGCCTTGTTGTTTACAAATTTCGTGAAAGAGTGAAAGGGAGAGGTACATTTTTATGCAGAGCCCCATTGCAAGCACAAACATTCATTCATTAAGTTGAAATATCTCGGAATCCAAAGATGGCCGTCACAATGGCCAACTTGTGACCCTAGTCGCGTTTTCAAAGGCGCTAAGGGGTGGTCCATTAATTACGTAAGGGTTTATGGGGGGAGGGGGGTTTGAGATTTCTTACGCGCCATACAAATTATTTTTGATTTTCATACAAAAAATCTTATCATGGGGGGAGGGGGGGTCGAAAAAACGCCAAAATTGTCTTACGTAATTAATGGACAGCCCCTAAACTAGAGAAATAGAAGGCAAACGTTCCTGATCTGCTTATTTTAAGCTTTTTGCTAGCGCACTGTTTCACCTTAACACACCGAGGACGAAGCCTCAAAATTAGTTGGAACGCTAAATTCAACCCACTATATCTCAGCTGTCCTAAGTCCGATTTGTAAAATTTTGGCACCTACAGAAATGTATGGGCTTCTAGATTCATGTCAGATTTTTGTTAAATATTTTTGGAAACTACTGTTTGATTTGTAGTATTTAAAACACCGGAGCAAGTCCTAAAAAAAATTCTAACCGGCAGTAATTTGTAGATAACTTAGAATTTATCACGATAACCTATAGATTTTTTTTTAATGTATGATGATCGTATTAGTGTAACCAAACAGTTGGCATTGAATTTTTGATTGTTAGCCGTTCTAAGAACTACAATATATTCACAAAACTACGTAGAATACAGAAAAAATGCATTTTCAACTATAACTTGAAATTTATCGCGATGACCCAAACATTTAATGATCTTAAAATATACTCATATTTAAGGCCATCAAACTTGCAGAACACTGATAATAAATTTCTGTTGGAAAAACTACAATATCTTCACAAAATATTGAAAATACAGGAAAATACAGGTTTTCTACAGTAATTTCTTATTTATCGCAATGACTCATCAGTTTTATAATTTTAAACTCTTTGTATGTTCATGAGAAACAAATTTCCTGAACATCGTTGATCGCTGTTTGTTCAAAGAACTACAATATATTCACATAACTGCGTAGAATACAGAAAAAAATACATTTTCAATTATAACTTGAAATTTATTGCGTTGACCCAAACATTTTATGATCTTAAAATAGACTCATATTTAAAGCCATCAAATTTGCAGAACACTGATAATGAATTTCTGTTGGAAAAACTACAATATTTTCACAAAATAGTGAAAAAATCAGGAAAATACAGGTTTTCTACAGTAACTTCATATTTATCGCAATGACTCATCAGTTTTATAATTTTAAATTCTTCGTATGTTCATGAGAAACAAATTTCCTGAACATCGTTGATCGCTGGTTGTTCAAAGAACTACAATATATTCACAAAATCTTGTATAATACAGAAAATTCTGAAATTTCTTCTGCAATTTATTGATTGTCTCTAGACCTTATCAATTTAATGACAATGCTTCAATTGTTAGATATAAAAATAAGCATATTTTAATCATTTTTTATGTTTTTCAAAGAACTACAACATTTTCACAAAACTGTGAATAATACAGGAGAAATATGATTGCAATTGATCACAATGTTCCATGGATTTTATTTTTTGAAAATGTTAAATAAAATGTTATCATTTAGAGTTGGCAAGCTTGTGTAAATTAACCGATGAAGTTTCGTTAGAAAACTTCAATATTTTCACAAAATACCATGTAATACAAGAATATACTTGTTGGTGACAGCACGCCAGTAATAAGAACGTCCAAGTTTTTAATGACAAATAATATGTAATTAAAAAATTCCTGTAAAACAAGTACAATTTGAGTGAGTTGAACTTATGTTTGTACATATTCATAGCTTACGTTTAGTGTTCTTATTTCTGTTTAAGTTTTCTGTTCACCCTATGTACTTTGGAGTTTAGCTTCTGTAATTGGATTTCAGTTTCAAAATAGATTATCGTTTAGGAGAAGCAATTAGAATTACCGGACGAGATCCTAGCTACAGCGTTAACGTATTACGCTACTATTACGTGTTTTCAGCGAGCGGGTTCAACCTGTTTAGACATATCGTATTAGGACAAATAATGAAGCCTAGTTCAAGCTATCTTACCGATTAAATCTCTAGCTAAGAGTAATACGCAAAGAAAGGCTGCAGAGCTGTCTTGTCCCACGGACGAAGTTTTAGGGTTATCTTAAGGAAAAGTATTTAGTTTAGGCAAATTCATCGATTATTTTTATAAATTCAATTATACCCTTGTGCAATTCACTTGGCGACTATTCCTCGACACTATAGAACAATAAACTCTAAAGAACTCCTATGAAAATGTTGAAAATAGTTGACTGATTATTTTGACGAACTTCTAGCATGAATCAACGTTTTATTTTCCTCCGCTCTCTTCTATTATTTCGCCGAACAGCGTAGATTCAGTGACAGGCCGCCTGTCACAATGAAGTTTGTAGTTACCACAGCTGACCATCTCCAGTGTAGTGAGAAGCGCCGACCGAGGGGTCGTTACAGCCCTCCCCAGGTACGCCAGTGTCCTGGCTTACCTGTAAATCGCGTCGAACGTCCAGAATGGCCAGCTTCGTAGCTGGGCGCTCGTAGATACCGTTCTTGGTCTGCACCGTAGCTGTTCTGACCTGTTCGTCCTTGCCCTTCTTGACCGAGATTATGCGTCCTAAAGGCCAACAGTTCCGGGGTAGTCCTGGGTCAACCACAACTACAATGTCATCGATGGTAATAGGTTTGACCTTTTCAAACCATTTTGAGCGTTTGGTCAGTTCAGGCAAGTAGGAACGCACCCATCGTTGCCAAAAAAGGTTCGCCTCGACTTGTGACGCTCGCCATGCTCGCCTCAAGCTACGTCCGCTGTCATCTAAGGGTGCTGCTGGTTTCAACCCGCTGGACGACCCCAAGAGAAAATGGTTCGGAGTCAATACTGAAGCATCGGGGTCATCAACGGATACAAACGTCAACGGTCGCGAATTAATGATATTTTCGATTTCAGTTAGCGTGTTGCGTAGAGATTCATCCGAGTGGTTCCGTTGTGGTTTCATCTTCTGTAGGTTTACCTTTACCGAACGGACAAGACGCTCCCAGCAGCCGCCCATGTGCGGAGATGCTGGTGGCAGAAATTCCCACTCCGTGTCAGGGCTCACGATCTCATGTATCACCTTGTCCTGATCCATCTCTCTTAAAGCAGCTTCGAGTTCTTTGCTAGATGCCACAAAATTTGTGCCACGATCACTAAAGATTCGTATCGGTACGCCTCGTCTAGCCATGAAGTTACGCAAAGCCATGATGCATGAATCAGCGTTGAGTGAGTGTGCAATTTCAACGTGAATGGCACGTACGGTTAAGCATGTTACAAGTACGCCCCACCTTTTCTCTAGTCGTCTTCCAACTGTCACGTACAATGGCCCGAAATAGTCCACACCGATGAACGAAAAATGGCCTAGTGAACGCTTGCTAATCTAGCAAAAGGTAGATCTCCCCATCAGTGGAGGATTTGGTTTGGCTTTTTCGTTCTTACACACTTGGCAGCTCGATTTGACACTTTTGTATAGCACCCTGAGCCTTGGAATACGGTACTTTTGTCGCAGCTCGTTCACAACCGTCTCATGATTGCCATGCTGATACCGTACGTGGTAGTCCAGGCACGATCAGCCTAGTTACATGGTGATCCTTTGGAAGTATAATAGGATTCTTCACATCCATTGTTGCAAATTCACAGTTTCCTATTCGCCCCAGCATTCGTAGTATTCCATGTTCATCCAAAAATGGTGTAAAGGAGTATATTGGACTGGATTTTGGTAGACGGGGCTTGTTGGAGTTTGTAAGTAGGTTTATTTCCTCGGAATACACCTCTCGTTGTATATGCTTGTAGATGTAAAACGAGGCAGACTGTAGTTCTGACTTTAACAACGGGCCACCTGTTCGATCCTGCTTAGTCGCTGTTTTACGAAGGTTACCCATATATCTAAGAAGCCTAGCAGTCACGCGTAGTAGACGCACCCAGGAATCAAAGTAGTTGAAATCAACAGCGGATACTGAAGTGTTTCCTTGGTGAAGCAGATGTGCGCGTAGTTCTTCTATCGTATTTCCACTATGTACTGGTTCCTTTGGCCAGTATAAGGGGTCCTGGTGAAGAAAATCTGGTCCGTTGAACCATCTGCTACTGTTTTCCAGATTCGGTTGTTGTTGCTTCGTTGCTTCGTCAGCGACGTTGTCTTTGGAACCTACCCAATTCCAGCTGGAAATCGTTGTCGTTTCAAGAAGTTCACTCACTCGGAATCCAACAAACTGTGAGTATCGTCTATGATCTGATCGTATCCAACAAAGAACGTCGAGTGAATCCGTCCAGTAGAAGCGTTGATTAACTTTGAACGATAGCGAGTTTACGATGGTTTCAGCCAGTCTGGAACCAATTACGGCCGCTTGTAGCTCTAGTCTCGGGATTGAGACAAACTGCAACGGTGCTACTCTTGCCTTGGCTGAAACTATCATGCATTCCACCTTGCCTTGCTGCTCGAAACCGTAGATAGATAACAGTTGCATACCCAAGTTCGCTAGCATCCACAAAGGTGTGAAGCCTGAACGTTCGTATCGTCTTCTAAGCGGACCATTGCTCGGTAACAACGGGGTATGCTTACGGAGTGTACCGCCGGAAAATAGCGCAGCCACAACTCCCATTTATCCTTCAGCTCATCGGGTATCTGATCATCCCAGCCAACGCGGGATCGCCAGACTTCTTGTAGAAGAATTTTAGGAAGATTAGCAGATTGGAGATGAGTCCCAAAGGATCAAATATCGCCATTAACGTACGCAGCATCTCTCGTTTCGTAGCGCATTCGCTTCCTGGCTAGCAGGTCGCTATCATGTTTTGGAGACAGTTTGTAGGTGAAGGTGTCGGTTGCCGTGCACCACCACATACCTAATATTTTTTCCGTTGCCAGCCCTGATGTCAGGTTCAGGTTTTTCTCGCATTCTTTGCCTTCATTTAATGAGTTGAGAACGGTTGAGGAGTTTGAAAGCCAGTTTCGCATCTCATACCCCCGCTTTAGCATGCACGTGTCGCACATCCTGAGCTAACTTGATAGCCTCATCTTCGGTCTCCACACTGGCTAACATGTCGTCCACGTAGTGTTTTTTAATTATCGCTTCAGCAGCGTCGGGGTACTCTTCTTCATGTTCCCCTCGCGTTTACGTTTTGGCGTACTGGGCACAGCTGGGCGAGCAGCATGCTCCAAAAGTCATCACCTGCATTACGAATGTGCTTGGCTCCAGATCGTTTGGATGCTCCCTCCATAAAAAACGTTGACAATTTTGATCCTCCTCTTTGATCACTGTTTGGTGGAACATCTCCTTAATGTCTCCGCAAATGGCCACCTTGTTTTCCCTGAACTTATAAAGGACAGAATTTAAGGAAGTTAGTTGGTCAGGTCCTTTGAGCAGCATCATGTTTAGAGATATCCCTTGAGATTTCGCTGCTGCGTCCCAAACAATTCTAAGTTTTCCCGGTTTGTTTGGGTTGAAAACTGGGAATATTGGGAGGTACCATATCCGTGCTTTTGGTTGTTTTAGCTCCGCTTCAGTTAACTTTCGAATATATCCTTGTTCAACGTAGTCTTTCATCTTCTGTGCCATTGCTTCCGCTAGCTTAGGCTCTCTTTTAAGTCTAGCTTCGAGGCATCGTAGACGGTGTAGTGCTACTGGCTTGCTGTTTGGAAGACGAAACTCATCAAATTTCCACAGTAGAGGCGACACGAATCGACCATTGTCCGCTCGAGACATTGTTTGTAGGATTGCTTGAGCACGTTGATCCTCCGCTGAGATTACGAGATTATTTGCTTTTAATATTCCTACACTATCGAGTGAGAAGTACTCTGCATTGCTCGATGCAGATTTTCGTTGCTGTTTTCGCTGCAGTCACAGACACTCAAGCTATGATGTCCAGTGAATTCACCACTATCTGAGCCACCATGAATGATCCATCCGAGGCGAGTTTTTGTAGCAAGTGGTTCGTACATAGCTCCTTCCCTGCTCTTCTGTGGATGCCCAAGATTGGCATTATTCACTCCGATGAGGAGTCGTGGCTGTACATCTTCATAAGATTCAGCTGGTATTCCTTTAAGGTGACGGTATTGGTGCACTAAATCATGCATGCATAGCGATTGGTGGAAAAGACCGAGATTTGGAACCGTATAAACTTCTCGTAACGGGTACTTTTTACAGTTTTCTCCAGTCCCAGATATATCAACATCTACCAGTTTCGAATCCTTCTCATATCGTTGTTTGTCTCCAGTCCAATCTCAGGCATATAGGTGCAGGTTTACCGTCCAAATTCAGCTCTGCTCCCAGATCTGCGTCCATTAGGGTCCACGAAGAGCCATCATCAAGAAAGGCGTAGGTTTTAACCATCCTGTCGCGTCCATATAGCATGACTGGGACGACGCGAAATAACGTCTTTGCAGCGGAGCTGTGATGAGCATTGCAATCCCGCTCTTTAGAAGATGTTTTGCTTAAGACTTCGTCGTCCGGTTTGTGATTCTGGTTACCAGATGGTTCAGCAGCGTCACGTTGGCTGTTATGGAGTAATTGATGGTGCTTGAAACTACACCCGTTTCTTCCGCATGTCTGTTGCACTTTGCAACTTCCCTTGTGTTTCTTCAAACACTTTCTACAAACTCCGCCGTCCTTAACCACTGCCCATCTTGCGTTGTACCCGAGGTCTAAGAACCGCTGGCACTTATCGAGGCTGACACAGTTGCTTTTGCACGCTGGGCAGCCTTTTGTAGATATATTCAGAGCATTGGAGTTGCTTCCCATTGCTGATGCATCGTTAAGCTCTTCAGAGTGAGCATTGAGAAAAGCTGGGCCATTTTTAGCAGCGCGTGCGGCGTTAAGTGATGCAATCGGGCATAGAGTTTCGGCAAGATCATAAAGCCAGTCAGCAAACGTAGAAAGATGAACTGTGGAAAGTGTACGTCGATGTTTTGCCCAATCTAATTTGAGTGGTGGTGGGAAGTTTGTCGACAAGCTCTGTTAGTAGTGCAACGTTGTATGAGTACTCCAAGAGCTCGCATGCTTCTATCGTCGCACGTAAATTTTGAACTGTAAGTGCAAATTCGATAACAGTATCGAGCTTTTCAGCTTTAGGAGCGGGAGCAGCATGAATCTTCGCTATTATATTGTGAATAATAACCTCGGGATTGCCATAGAGCATTTTCAGTGTACCGATGATCCCAGGGACGTTAGTTGGATGCATAAGTCTGCATTTAACAGCATCATAAGCCTTGCCCTTAAGGCATTTCTGCAGGCGTATCAGGTTTTCTTCCATCGTGTATCCACACATTTCCGTTGTGGAGTTGAAGGTTGAGAAAAATAGGGGCCAGTCTTCCGGTGTGCCGCTGAAAGGAGGCAATTCACGAGATACAGCTTGTCTTGCGGCTACTTGATTCTGTGATAGATTTTGACCGTACTCGATCTGGGTTGTTATTTGCCTTGGAGTTGATCGCTGTACTGGGTTGAAGTTTGGTGCACTGCCTGGAGCACTCATATCGGCAAATCGTATGCTTCTTAGTGGGCGTTGGCTGTCATCTTGTGCAAGCTGAAGTCCACTTTCCGCTGGTTGGATACGTGTCGCGTTTGCACGAAGGGATCTGCGGTTTGTGACGGTATAGCCTGCGGTATAGCGGGTGCAGGCCGAATATACCCGAATGCTTGCGAGGCAGATGCAATAGTATGAGTTACGTTCCTGTTCGGTATTCCACTCTGCAACCATGAGTTGACCTTCTCGTTACATCCGTCATCTACTTCACTGATCCCCGATGTTGACGATGTCTCGCTGGCGATTTCATGCAGCAGCTCGTATCGTCTTCGAAGGTAATCCCGCTTACTCGCTTCTTCCTTCTCCTGCAGCTTCCTTTCTTCATCCAACATTTCTAATTCCAACTGTTTTTGTTGCTGCTTGGTGGATCGCCTGGAACTTGTGGCCTTGGAGCTTTGACTTTTGACATCCGCTTGAGCTAAAGACGTGTCTGCGGAACGCATGAAGGCAGCGTCGGAGCTATTGGCATGGGTTTTCCGATAGATGCAACAGCAGTTGGAACTTGTGGTGTCGGTTGATTCACTGAGAATTGTGCCGGGAAACCTGGTGGAGGAAGAATTGTTGGTACCACTGTGGATTCTCGAATCGATCCGGTAGTGATTGGGGTTGCATCTGACAATATAGGCAATGGGTGACGTATCAACATCGGCAGCGATGTATTTGTGTACGGCGGTTGTGCTTGGGCGGGGTTGCAAAATCCTGATAAATTACCTGGGAATGCGTAGTTGTTTGGAGGAAACGGTGCTGCATACGAGTATGACGGAGCAGTCGAGTATCTTGGCATGACGGTATGGGAATAGCCGACTGCGTTTGGTGGCATGTACATGGGAACCGACGATGAGGCTCCGGTCGTGACTGGTGATATTTGCGACCATGACAAATTCACGTATTCTAGCGGAACTGTTTGTGTGGGCATACCTGAAGGAACTGGAGCAAAAGCTTGCGTCACCCCACCGGAGGGTGGTTGGCATTGTGGACAGACGAATTGGTGGTTGTCTTCATCTGATTCTAGGCCGATGCAGGTGGGATGTTTGCAGTTACGGCATACACAGCATTTCCACAAACGACCTTGGCCCGCACTGTTGCAGATATTGCATTTTTCTGTTCGCGTAGAGCTCAAAACTTCATGGGATTGTAGACTGCCTACAGATGCCCGAGAGCGGTTTAGGCATTTTCACTTGCAGACGGTCGTAGTGTAAACGAATTTTTAAATTGTTGGTGACAGCACGCCAGTAATAAGAACGTCCAAGTTTTTAATGACAAATAATATGTAATTAAAAAATTCCTGTAAAACAAGTACAATTTGAGTGAGTTGAACTTATGTTTGTACATATTCATAGCTTACGTTTAGTGTTCTTATTTCTGTTTAAGTTTTCTGTTCACCCTATGTACTTTGGAGTTTAGCTTCTGTAATTGGATTTCAGTTTCAAAATAGATTATCGTTTAGGAGAAGCAATTAGAATTACCGGACGAGATCCTAGCTACAGCGTTAACGTATTACGCTACTATTACGTGTTTTCAGCGAGCGGGTTCAACCTGTTTAGACATATCGTATTAGGACAAATAATGAAGCCTAGTTCAAGCTATCTTACCGATTAAATCTCTAGCTAAGAGTAATACGCAAAGAAAGGCTGCAGAGCTGTCTTGTCCCACGGACGAAGTTTTAGGGTTATCTTAAGGAAAAGTATTTAGTTTAGGCAAATTCATCGATTATTTTTTATAAATTCAATTATACCCTTGTGCAATTCACTTGGCGACTATTCCTCGACACTATAGAACAATAAACTCTAAAGAACTCCTATGAAAATGTTGAAAATAGTTGACTGATTATTTTGACGAACTTCTAGCATGAATCAACGTTTTATTTTCCTCCGCTCTCTTCTATTATTTCGCCGAACAGCGTAGATTCAGTGACAGGCCGCCTGTCACAATGAAGTTTGTAGTTACCACAGCTGACCATCTCCAGTGTAGTGAGAAGCGCCGACCGAGGGGTCGTTACAATACTATTTCTGCTCTTGTTTCATATTTATCAAGACGACTAATTGATTTAATTTTTCAAAACCGTTATTAAGTTTTGAAAAAGAAACAAACTTTCTCAACAATTATAATGGCTATTTGCTCCAAGAACTACAATATTTTCACAATATCACGAATAATAACGAACAGCCTCTGACTATGGTTGCTTTTTCATAGTAGTTGTGGTTACGATTTGAAATTTTCTCAACGTAATATATATAAAAATAGAGCAGTTATAAATTCTGTTTCAAAGCACGACAAGCAGTTTACAAAATTGGTAATATAACAATTTTTATTTATTGATAATATTTGCACTAATCATATCTAATTATTATTATTTATTATAAGAGAAATATATCAGATTTCCGTTGCAGTATAATAATTGTGACAAAGAGTTATCATTTTCATGATTTTATTATATTTTTTCATATCATAAACCATAAATTAACTGAGCAAATTTTATAGTTTCTCCAAAGCATTAAACCATTCTCAAAAAAATTGTAAATAATACAAAAAAATACCTTCAACAATCTTACTTCATATTTACCGCAACGACCCATAGATTTTGTGGTTTTAAACTATTCTCATATTTGAGACTTACAACTGCAAGTTGTAGCTAATCCATTATTGTTGCAATGACATCATTTTTTAATTTACTAATAATAACGCAATTAATGATATTTTACTTACATGGATGACGGTGTTAAAAAAAAAGTGGATCGCTTCAACCCTAGTTTGTCCTTATTTGTAGATTCATGTGTGGTTATAGAAATGTGCTTGGAATCTATGGTTTGATTTGTAGTACTACAAACACTGGAGATAGTCTAAAAAAATAGCGTTTGTTTGTACATAACTTGAAACTTATCTAACAATGAAGTTCGAATTTATATTACCAAACATTTTTCATTGTAATTTGTACATTTAACGAATTACAACATATATATTAAACTGCGTAGCATATGGCAGAAAAAAAAAATAGTTAGAGCTATAGTTTAAAATAATCGCTATTACCCATCAATTTTACAATTTATAAATTTTCTCATATCTAGTGTGGATTGATATTCATTGCGATGACGCATTATGACAAAATTTTAAAAATCACAAAATCCATGTATCATTGCAATAAATTTCAAACTGTTGTTAGGATCGTAATTTCCCTGAATTATTCATAGTTTTGTGAAACTGTTGTAGTTCTTTAAAATACATCAAAAATGTTCTGTACATATATTTATTTTTATAACTTCAAATACTTCAAATCTTTTAATTGATCTAGAGGCAATCAATAAATTGCAGAAGAAATTCAAGAATTTTCTGTATTATACAAGGTTTTGTGAATATATTGTAGTTCTTTGAACAAGCAGCTATCAACGATGTTCAGGAAATTTGTTTCTCATGAACATACGAAAAGTTTAAAATTATAAAACTGATGAGTCATTGCGATAAATAAGAAATTACTGTAGAAAACCTATATTTTTCTGTATTTTTCACTGTTTTGTGAAAATATTGTAGTTTTCCGTACAGAAATTCATTATCAGTGTTCTGCATATTTGATGGCCTTAAATATGATGTTTGAGTCATCGCGATTAATTTCAAGTTATAATTGAAAATGTATTTTTTTTTCTATATTCTACGTAGTTTTGTGAATATATTGCAGTTATTTGAATGGCTAACAATAAAAAATTCAATTCCAATTGTTTGGTTACGCTAATACAATCATCATAAGATAAAAAAAATCATTGGCAAAATTTCGTTTTTTTTAGGGATTTGCTCCGGTGTTTTAAGTACTACAAATCAAACAGTAGTTTCCAAATATATTTCAAAAATCTGACATGAATCTAGAAGCCCATACATTTCTGTAGGTGCCAAAATTTTGAAAATCGGACTTAGGACAGCCGAGATGTAGTGGGTTGAATTTAGCGTTCCAACTGATTTTGAGGCTTCGTCGTCCGTGTAAGTGACGAATATCTTAGGCGGACAAGTGATATGAGAATATTTTAAAATCACGAAACCCATGGATCATTGCAAAAAAAATTCAAACTGTTGTTAGGATCGTATTTCTCGTGTATTATTCGTAGTTTTGTGAAAATGTTGTAGTTCTTTGAAAAACATAAAAATGTTTAAAAATATGTTTATTTTTATATCTAACAATTGAAGCATTGCCTTTAAATTGATAAGGTCTAGAGACAATCAATAAATTGCAGAAGAAATTTCAGAATTTTCTGTATTATACAAGATTTTGTGAAAGTATTGTAGTTCTTTGAACAAACAGCGATCAACGATGTTCAGGATATTTGTTTCTCATGAACATATAAAGAAGAGTTTAAAATTATAAAACTGATGAGTCATTGCGATAAATATTAAATTACTGTAGAAAATTGTATTTTCCTGAATTTTTCACTATTTTGTGAAAATATTGTAGTTTCTCCAACAGAAATTCATTATCAGTGTTCTGCAAATTTGATGGCCTTAAATATGAGTCTATTTTAAGATCATAAAATGTTTGGGTCATCGCGATAAATTTCAAGTTATAGTTGAAAATGTATTTTTTTCTGTATTCTACGCAGTTTTGTGAATATATTGTAGTTCTTTGAACAAATAGCGATCAACGATGTTCAGGAAATTTGTTTTCTCATGAACATACGAAGAGTTTAAAATTATAAATCTGATGAGTCGTTGCGATAAATATGAAATTACTGTAGAAAATCTGTATTTTCCTGAATTTTTCACTATTTTGTGAAAATATTGTAGGTTTTCCAACAGAAATTTATTATCAGTGTTCTGCAAATTTGATGACCTTAAATATGAGTCTATTTTAAGATCATAAAATGTTTGGGTCATCGCGATAAATTTCAAGTTATTATTGAAAATGCATTTTTTCTGTATTCTACGCAGTTTTGTGAATATATTGTAGTTCTTTGAACAAACAGCGATCAACGATGTTCAGGAAATTTGTTTCTCATGAACATACGAAGAAATTAAAATAATAAAACTCATGAGTCATTGCGATAAATATGAAATTACTGTAGAAAACCTGTATTTTCCTGATTTTTTCACTATTTTGTGAAAATATTGTAGTTTTTTCCAACAGAAATTCATTACTAGTGTTTTGCAAATTTGATGGCCTTAAATATGAGTCTATTTTAAGATCATAAAATGTTTGGGTCATTGCGGTAAATTTCAAGTTATAATTGAAAATGTATTTTTTCTGTAATCTACGCAGTTTTGTGAATATATTGTAGTTCTTTAAACAACAGCGATCAACAATGTTCAGGAAATTTGTTTCTCATGAACATACAAAGAGTTTAAAATTATAAAACTGATGAGTCATTGCGATAAATAAGAAATTACTGTAGAAAACCTGTATTTTCCTGTATTTTTCAATATTTTGTGAAAATATTGTAGTTTTTCCAACTGAAATTTAATATCAGAGTTCTGCAAATTTGATGGCCTTAAATATGAGTATATTTTAAGATCATAAAATGTTTGGGTCATCGCGATAAATTTCAAGTTATAGTTGAAAATGCATTTTTTCTGTATTCTTCGTAGTTTTGTGAATATATTGTAGTTCTTTGAACAGCTAACAATCAAAAATTCAATGCCAATTGTTTGGTTACACTAAGACGATCATCATACATTAAAAAAATCTATAGGTTATCGTGATAAATTCTAAGTTATCTACAAATTACTGGCGGTTAGAAATTTTTTTAGGACTTGCTCCGGTGTTTTAAGTACTACAAATCAATCAGTAGTTTCCAAAAATATTTAAAAAATCTGACATGAATCTAAAAGCCCATACATTTCTGTAGGTGCCAAAATTTTGTAAATCGGACTTAGGACAGCCGAGATATAGTGGGTTGAATTTAGCGTTCCAACTGATTTTGAGGCTTCGTCGTCCGTGTAAGTGACGAATATCTTAGGCGGACAAGTGTTAAACAAACACCATTATGGTAGTTCTATTCAGCATCATGTTTAACCCTCAAAAGTCCGGGACGAGACTTGCGTGCTTCAAATGACTCGTTCTCAGAGACTAGCCAACCTAATTACGAACTTTTTGAAGCTGCTTCAAGAGGAAGAGTGGAACTGAAAGATGGCATGTCCGGGATGGTTCCTGGATCCTCCCCATTTGGGGGAGAGGGGGAAGGATGCGGATGTAGGTATGGCATGAGGAATAATTTCAACTCACCTTGATTATATGAACATGGCAACAACAAAAGATCATAGTTTCCCAGAGGCAAATCATTTTGAACTAGTAATCATTTACTTATGTTATCAAAATAGACACATTTTGGCAACCTAGAGGCCTCAGAATAGGTTCTAGAAGTCCTGGAAACTTTTGAAGGGATGAACAATACTCCTATAGCTCTATGTACAAGCCTATTATGTGACAAATATATTTTGTTTTAGATTTTCTGGCCAACCTAAAATTAGTCAAACATTCCTTGCGACACATCAAACTCCATGATTTTACAAAACATGTTCAATAGAAGGAATTTCAACGATTTCTTATGGCATTGGCCACCTATTACGGGTATGTGGTGCCGTCAGGGAAGTGACCACTTTTAGAATAATTCTGAAACCTTCCTTACGGCACACCAAACTTTATGGTTTCGCAAAGCAAGTTCAATAGTAGACAAAAAACATTACTTCTGGCATCATTGATCACCTACTGGCCTATTCCGCAAAACAAGTTCAATAGAAAACATTTCAATGCTTTCTGGTGACATTGGCAACATACTGATATATTCCGGGGATATAATGTCCTCAGGAAAGTGGCCACAGTTAGAATAATTTTGAAACCTTCCTTGCGACACACCAAACTTCATGATTTTCGAAACAAATTCATTCGCCTGGCATATGACGGGAATTTGTTGCCCTCACTTTTGAAATGATTGTGCCTGTCATTGAAATGATGCTAAAACCACTCTTGCGACACAGCAAACTTCATTGTTTTGCATATAATATTAAGGAAAAGTGAATGTGGTTAATTTATCTGAAAATCACTTGGTTTTGTACTAACTTAGCTGGAAAAGTATCAGCATGCTCTCTGCATATAAGCGCAAGTACAGTCTAAGCTTGTTATAACGATATCGCAAGGGAGTGTCATAATAGAGAATAGTCATAGAGAATAGTCATAAAATTATTTTTTTTTTCAAGGGACTGAAAAATGTTGTTATAGAGAGCATTTGTCGCTATCAAAGTTGTCGTAATAACGAACATCAACTGTAGTGATACTTTTTTATTCCCCTTCGAGCACTAAACCGAATATTATTCCCCTTCGAGCACTAAACCGAATAGTGTCTTCCGCTTTTCTACTAGCGCTGCTTTCCCTGTATGTTAAAGCCAATGTCGGAAGTAGTGCGCTGTATAGATCATCTAATGATCTATACAGCGCACTACTTCCCACATTAGGATAAACGTACAGGAAAGGCAGCGCTAGTAGAAAAGCGGAAAGCGCTATTCGGTTTAGTGCTAGAAGGGGTATACTTTTGGTGACTGAGTTTTATCACTTTGAAATTGCAAGCTGCAAAATCAATATAGCTGCTGAAACGATTGACGGGATACTTAGCCTTGAAAGCTTCTGTCGATATTGACTATCGCTTAGTATTTTCCGAGGATGTGATGCTTTCAAGAAACAACTATCTTTAGTATTGATTCTAAAACCATTACGGTAATCAGGTGCTCTCATGGGAATGACTTTTGAAATTATTCTGAAACTTTGCTTGCGACATAAAAAAACATATGGTTTTATGAAATAGAGGTGACAAATGAATGACAAAATATGCCAGTAGGTTGCAAATATCTTCAGAAATCATTGAAATGTCTTTCATTCAACTTGTTCTGTGAAACTATGAAGTTTGTTGTGTTGCCAGGATGGTATCAAAATTATTCTGCAGGTGGCCATTTCCTTGAGAGCACCACATCTCCAAAATTTGGCGGTAGATGGCCAATGTTGCCCGAAGTCTTTGAAATGTCTTCTATTGAACCTGTTTTATATAACCATGAAGTTTGGTGTATCGCAAGAATGGTTTCAGAATTATTCTATAATTGTTCTATAATTCCTTGAGGGCACAACATCACCGGAATGGTTGTATTTTTTCCCCTCAAATGTCAGATCTTCGAATTCTGTTTCCTCGAACGCCAGTTCCTCGAATACCCCGTTCTCTGTATAGCCCATTTCCCAGTATAGCTTTTGGCTCTCGATAATTGTCGTAAATATTTGGATTACCATAAAACAGGGTATCTTTGATAATGCGGGTAACTTTGATAGTGCGTAACCCACCACATACTAAACGAAATATCATAATTTCTGTTAATCAGTTAAGCAAAACGAATGCAACACTAAAGAATATTAGTATGACACTTCATGTAAGAGTGGTTCTCATTTGAATCAAGAGCATTTGAGGCTTTTATACGAATATTAAAAATTGACACAATTTTATCATTTTCAAAACGCTTACAAACCATCTGCTCTACGATCACAATTTGATGTAGTTTTGAATAGTTGGCCACTTATCTTTGACAGCCAAGTTATCATTGAACTTGAAAACGGTCTCAAATCTCTTAGCGAAAAGCATTTTCACAAACTGGGACCATTTTTGTGATCTAAATCAGAAATTTCCTTATAACGTTAAACGCTTAAAGGTATGCAATGCCCTACAAAATATTCGTTATTCATTCAATTTTGTTCGATTCATACTCCATTATCAAAGTTACCCCAAAACAGAAAACCAACTTTCAATTGTATGAAAAATTATATATCCATTCAAAATAAATCTTTTGGCAATCTATCGACTGCAATCAATAGCTAGGATGCCAGTACTTGTTTTAAAAATATAAATTGTAATTCTTTGAAACAAAATGTATAAATATCGAAGTTTTCTTCGAAAAAAATATCAAAGTTACCCCGTTTTACGGTTCTTATTATTATTCCCAGTTCACCACCTTGTCACTGAAGATTATTCTGGTCCTTTCATGAACTGCATCACTTATCGGGGAAATGGGTCATTCGGAGAGAAGGGTCATTCGAGGAATTGGCATTCAGGGAAATGACATATGAAGGAACAACATTGGTGGCCAATACCATCAGAATTGAAATGTCTTCGATTGAACTTGTTTTGCAAAATCATAAAGTTTGATGTGTCGCATGGAAGGTTTCCGAATTATTCTAAAAGTGGCCACTTCCCTGGAGATGTCGTTCCCTTCTAGCAAAGATTCCTGAGTATCCTGGACAAATTGTGTGCTCTCTAGACGAGTAGAGTGTATCTGAAATAATGTTTGAATAATTTGAGATTAGCCAGAAAATACTAAACAAAATATGTGTGTCACATAATAGGCCTGTGGAGCTATAAGTGAATCGTTAATCCCTTGCAATGTTTCCAGGACCCCCAGAACCTGTTCTAAAGCCTTTCGGTGTGTCTATTTCAATAACATAAGTAAAGCATTACTTGTTCAGAATGATTTTCCTCTGGAAAACTATGATTTTTTGTTCTTGACATGTTCATATATATCATCAAGGTTAGTTGAATTCATGCCTTATGCCACACCTACATCCACCCCAGAAAAAATGGGGATGGTCCAGGAACCATTCCCGGCATACCATCTTTTAGTCCCACTTTTTCCCTTGAAGTGTCTAAAAAAAGTTCATATTTCGGTTGGCTAGTCTCTGACAACGAGTCACATGAAAGTCTACATGAAATCTATGGATAATCCTTCACTGGACTCCCGGCATTAACAATCTTCAGAATATGCGACGCAAAGGTTTGCATATCACGTTTACTTTGGTTAGTACCTAGTTTTTCTCTTAACGGGAAGCCCAATGACAAGTATTTTGAACTACTTTAAACTTTGAACTTTGAAAAATCACTTCTTAATTTACCGCGGCTGTCGATTTTTTGCTGTTGATATTTTATTTTGTTTTCATAGTGTGGGGCTAAAAACGTTTTATGTATCGTTTTAGCATCCCGGCACATCGAGTCGTCGATAGGCGTGTGATGTACGCACGGGCCTATCAATCGTAAGGTTTTTGGTTCAATTCCAGGTTGTTGCTATTTTTTGTTTACAATTTCTGGTTTCTCATAAGACAAATCTACGAATTTCAACACGATTTCTTGTGGTGGTTTTGCATATGGGATATTTAAGTATTTCTACAGTCATTTGCCTGAGTGAGAGAAGGATTGACGATAAATAGAGTATTGATCTTGCCGTTTTTTTTGCAATGAAGTATGGAATGGTGACGGCACTGCTAAAACGTAAAATTAGTGAAATCGTGTATTGATCCATAGTGTGCTATCAGATTCTGTTTTAAAGTGCCATAATCTTTAAGAGCTTTATAAAGCATAATTAAAGCGGGAAAAGGCCCCACTATGACCGAATTAATGCAATACTTGGTAAAGTAGTTTTAATGCACAAGCCCATCTGAAGCATTTAAAATAATGTATATTTAGGGCTTGCCTCAAAAGTAAACAAAACAATGAATCCATTGGCTACCCTTTCAATGGTTTTCTTTACAATCTCAATTTTTTTTTTTGTAGGAATCAGGATTCGAACCCACAACTACAATGATGGTGTGCTGGTTGCCTGGCGCGTTGGTGTTCTGTGCTAAAGCTGCTGATGTGATATGGTAGGATAAAAGTTCCTTATAAACGAAGCCACAGTGTGTGTTAACCATTACTATTCGCCCAGTTATTACAAATAGAAAGAATTCTCTTCGGCGATTGAACAACAGAGATTTCCTTTCCTCACCAAATGAAACATCAATAGAAAGAATTTGATCACCATTCTTTCTCGTAGAGAAAATAACAGAACTTAACCAACAAAACAAAGCACTAGCGCATTGAAAAGATGTCAGGGGAGGGAAATTGATCGACACTTCTTCTCGCTCCATATGAATAAAAGAGTCCCATAGATAAAATACAACATAATTCTGAATGAATACATATATCCTTAGATAATGAAATGGGGGTTCGAGATGAAAGAAAGTCATTTAATTATAAAAATTGTTCTTCTTCCACATCCCACAAAACGTAATGAGCGAGTGCGAACGTGCTCGATCGTCTTACCGATTCGAGTGAGTTTAATGAGGTTATGTAATCTTGTATGACAGCATAACTGTATATTCACTTTGAACGCTTAGCATAATGCTGCATTAAAATAATGTTACAATGCATTTATGATGTTATTTATTTATTTATTTATTTTAAACTAAAATTTTGAAAGAGGGAAAAACCCCTTTGAGTGATTTCTTTTTTGAAATCTTTCTCAAAGAGGCACAAAACCTCTTTATCTTTTCAAGAAACGGTACAAATTAAACTTAAAACTAGAGGCTCACACGGCAACAGACCATAACAGAGCCATAATCGTGGAATATGAACATCAATCCGATATTAAGTGAAGAGTATCATCAAAAGTCGGCGAGGGAGAGGGTTCATCAGAATCGAATCATTCTTGACATCTGAAAATAAATGTATAAAAACAACAACAAGTATCAAACAAAATATGAGATCTCTTTTAGAAACTCAAATAAAATTTTCAATACGGGATAGCATTTAGTACCAAGTATGTCACGAACAGATATGGGAATAGGATGATTCAAATTTACTATGTTGTTGATTAATTTTTTCCTCGGTAAAATGAATTTGCGACATTGAAATACAATATGATCAATATCCTCATAAGATTCTCCACAATCGCATAGATTAGAATCTTTGATGTTGATTCGATATAAATGGCTGTTGCAAATATAATGACTTGATATCAACCTTGAAAAAGAGCAAATGAAATATCTACTGGCTGATATATTTTTGAACCATGGATAATTACTAACTTTTGGGCAAATAGAATGACACCATCGCCCTTTATCGCTAGAGTTCCAACAAACTTGCCAATCCAAAAGAGATTTTACTTTCAGTTTTGGATAGTATTCATGCCATTTCTTGCATTTGCACTATCATATTCCTTCACATTCATACCATAACCTATTTGACCTTTTCGCTTCTTCAACAAACCGAATGCACTTCCAAAGATATTTTTTTTTTTTTTTTGCACCATACTTACTCAAACACCAGATACTGATCAAAATAAAAATCACTCAAGTTGAGCTATCAAATCAAACCGTCCGAAATTCAATGGATCTATCCGGAATAATTTCACAATCAATCACCGTTCCCGAAATTATTCTCCTCGTACGCCACTGTAGAATCGCGCTGTTTCGGATACCGTATAAAGACACGCACGTCTTGTATGGTTGATAGACAAAATAACAATGTTCTTTATTCCGGAAGCTTGGTCTGATCGCTCACTCAGGTAGGGGTGTACAAGTATCAATGTTCTTAGGATTGTCGATATTATCTCAAGATTTATATAAAGCAAGGTAATTATATATATGTAGATAGGACCGATACTACATCCCTCTCTTTCTCAAAACTAGTCGATTTTGTCAATAGTGTAATCTTTCAAATATGATGGTTGTTTAACCTCTCTTCTAGGGCGAATCGTTGCGTTTCCCTCTGTACCAGTATCCAGAAGGCTCTTCTGGTTTCCCCTAACTTTTGCTGTTTCTCCTCCCTCGGTTGTTGTATGTTTTTGACCCGGAACCAACAATTCTCCGGCGTCCATCTCCGCTTCCGATTTACCTGCTAGTGATTGTGGATGCTCGGTATCTGCAAATAGCTTTTTTAGGTGAACCACATTACGATGGATGATCTTCCCGCTTTCCTTCGATTTTATTGTTATGTCGGAACCATTTAGATCAATCACCAAATACTCTTCAGGATCGAATGTTGTTGACAGTTTGTTTTCCTTGTGTATACGCTTCGTAACAACGGTATCCCCTTGACATATATCGCTCGGCTTCGCCCCGCGCCGAAGATCAGCGTATTCGGCTCCCTTCATTTTCCGCAAAAAATCTCGTTCATGAATCTCCTCCAAGATGTTGGAACCTTTCAACAACAGACCAGGTAGCTTGTCTTTAAGCTGTCTCCCGAACATCAGGATTGACGGTGCCACACCTGTAGTAGAATGCGGCGTTGAGTTATGCATGAGGACAAATGTTCTTAGGTCCCACTGCCAATCTGCACCGGTCGTTTCTTGACTAATTTTTAGCCTTTTTCCGATAGAACGGTTGATCCTTTCCACCTCCCCATTCGCTTGAGGCCAATATGGTGTTGTTCTCCTGTGCTCGATGCCAAAATGTTTGCAGAAATCTTGGAGTTCAATGCTAATAAACTGGGGACCGTTATCGGTTTTTATCGATTCTGGCATACCGAAACGACAAAACGTTTCATGAAGGGCTTTCACTGTTAAGTTTGCTGTGATTTGCTTCATGATAATCACCTCTGTGAATCGGCTAAAATAATCCACCATCACGAGCAAATTATGACCAGACGGTAGCGGACCCATGAAATCAATTGCAAGATCTGCCCATGCTTTCTCAGGTAACTTGGTGCGGTTCAGTGGTTCAGGAGGATTTAGGGTTGAAACCAGAGTACAGTTCTTACACTTTTTAACAAATAACTCAACTTGCTTATCAATTTCCGGCCACCATACTTTTTGGCGAAGCCTTCGCTTCATAACCACTATTCCTGGGTGAGATTCGTGGGCGATTTCCAACATTCGAGATCTTAGTTTTTCTGGTATCACTAACCTATCACCTCTTAAGAGAAGGTTTCGCGCCAAACACAATTCTGAACTGAACGGTTTGAAATTTTTAGACATATCGTTCCAAATTCCAGTTTCCAACCCTCGTTGAACGCTTTGAAGAACATCATCTTTCAATGTCTCTTCTTCGACTTCCTCGACCGATATAGCGCTAGGAAATCCCTCTAAAGCTAGTTGTAATATGCATTCTTCATCGGAAGATCGATATGCCACTGGATTGGTCACCGATAACCTAGAAAGCGCATCGGCCAAATTGTTCGCTCCCGGCTCATACACAACATCAAAATTGTACGTTTGTAGGCGTAATACCCATCGCTCAATTCTCGCAGAAGGTTTTGATCGTTCTTTAAATAGAAACTTCAGGGGTTTGCAGTCAGTTATTAGCTTAAATTTTTTCCCGAGCAAATAAAGCTGAAACCTATCAACAGCCCAAACCAGAGATAGGGCCTCCCTCTCAGTTTGAAAATATTTTCTTTCGATTTCTGTCAATGATTTGCTGGCAAAATAAATGATTCTCCTGTTTCCATTTGCATTCTGTTGTAGCAATACAGCACCTAATCCGCTGGGACTTGCGTCAGCTACTACGATACAGAGGTCATTGGGGTCATAATAACCAAGACAGTTGGTTTCGTTCACAGCACGCTTAATCTCTTCAAACGCTTGAGAGTGTTCTTCCTTCCAATCAAATTTTTCTCCAATGCGCAACAGTCTTCGTAGTGGCTCAGTTTTATCCGCCAGAGACGGAATAAATCTGCCTACATATGTTATGAGCCCAAGGAAACTGCGAAGCTCTGCAACGTTACGCGGAAGTCGAAATGACTTGATAGCAGCGACCCTGCTTTCTGTTGGTCGAATACCGGAGCTAGACATTTCATGGCCTAGGAATTCTAGCTCACAAACACCGAAAACACATTTCTCTTTATTAAGTAAAATTCCGTAATCCTGCAGGCGACCGAGTAGTGCTTTCAGTCTTTGGTCATGCTCTTCTGAATTTCGCCCCCAAACCATTATGTCGTCCAAATATACGACTACTCCATCTAAACCAGCTACCACTGACTCCATCACCTTCTGAAATAGTTCAGGAGCGCAGCTTATTCCGAACATCAGCCTTTTAAATCTGTATAAATATAAATAAGAACTCAATAAAACGCTTAAGAACCAAATATTTTCATTTTATTTATTTAATTTCAATTTATCCATCCAGCACACAGTTCCATTTACCTGAACAATCCTTGCTTAGCAATGAAAGTTGTGATTTCCCTTGATCGTTCAGAAATTTCGACCTGGTGATAAGCTTCTCTGATGTCCAGCTTGGAGAACCGAACTGCACCGTTGATTCCTCCGAAAAGTTCCTCAATAATAGGTAATGGGTGTGTTTCCCTAACAACCGCTTGATTTGCTCTGCGCATGTCGATACAAAGACGAATCTCACCATTATCCTTCACGACGGGTACAATTGGAGAAACCCAAGCCGACGGTTGCTGCACTCGTTCAATAATATCCCGGTCAAGTAGATACTGAAGTTTATCGGCAATTTTGTTTTCCAACGCAAATGGAGCGCGACGGTATGGCTGTTGTACAGGCTTAACATCAGGGTTAACTGGAATCTCCACAATAACACCTCTTATTGTAGGAAATACCTTTGAAACATCTTGAATCGATCCAACATTGTACCCAATTTTCAAGACTTTAAGCTTTTTTGCCGTTTCGTCTCCCAACAAACTTTGCAAGCCATTTTTAGCTACATAGAAAGTAGCTTCAACTTTGTTGTTACCCGTCTCAATTTCAGCAATGAACATTCCCGCCATGCTTATAGGGGTCGACGAACCATAAGCCTTGAATGACCGATCTACGTGTGGCTTGAAATTAACTTTAGCTCCCTGTTTCTTGAGTGTTTCCCATGTCTTAAGGTCGATGATATTGGCTGCGGCGCCTGAGTCAATGGTCATAATGGTTTCAACACCTCCGATTTTGAAACGGAAAACATTTCCACCCATTATGAAGCAAATGTCTTGCTCTTTTTCTGGAAGATCTGAGTTACCGTACATTTTCGAGTTGTCATCGGATTCAACTACAGCCTTTATGCGCTTAGCTGAGGAAGGATTTGGAAGAGAGTCTTCATTCGTTCGTTTTGTGCACCATTTAGCAAACTGACCAACAGTTCTACATTTGAGACACTGTGCGTCTCGAGCAATACATGATGCACTGCCTTTGAGATGTCCACGACGTCCACATCCAAAACAAATTCTGTTGTCATTAATCGATTGACGTCCTCCTTCCGCTCCAGAAGTAGGAGGAGTTCCAGAACTCGTCCAATTCCTTTTGGCTTCGAACCGGAATCGCGATTGGTCTCGGAAATTCGGTCGACGAAAAACCCTGTTGAGACCGAGGTTGGTACTGGAACGATCGGTTGTTTGCCGGCTGGAAATTAGTTTTTGCCGGTGGTAAACCCCGTTGGTTTACTTTATTCACGACGGTCAACGGTTTATCATCATGCTCCCTTTGTACCATTTCCTTGCATTGCTGCTCGACGTCCTCAATAGTTTTTCCAATGGCTACTACTTCATCTAGTGGTCGATCCTTCTCTAGTATTTTCTTGCGAAGAGCTGACGAAATACATTTTTCCGCGATCTGATCAATTATCATACTCTCCATTACTGAATTACCCTCTTGATCAAAATCGCACCGACTAGCTTGGACACGCAATCTCATAACGAAATCGCCAAACCGTTCTCCAGTAAGCTGAGAAATTTGGCGAAATACGTGTCTTTCGTACGTTCGACGCCTGCATGGTTGGAAATGGGAATCAAGTTGTTGCACAGCAACGTCATAGAATGGTGGATCTGGAGTTACGTGTGGAACATCGTGAACTCCTGGTAAATTATCAAAAATGTCCTGCAGATCTGGTCCGCCAAGATGAAGCAGCTGATTTCTTTTCTCGCGTTGCCCTGTTATGCCACTGGCAGCCAAGTAGTATTCTAAACTACGCTTCCATTTTCTCCACTCCGTAGCTAATTGAGACTGGTCTACTTTCGCATCAAATTGCTTTACTGGCCTGAAAGTCTCCATCGTCTGAGAAAATTAATTACATTGTCAATCAAATAAAAAAATATCACATCCAACAATATCTTAGAAAGTGCATCGACTGTACCAGAAGAATAAAAAAAAAATTTTACATTCGGATAATCTATATCACACGAGCACTTCATCCATTCAAAACACGAACTATACGTTCACCACAACCATTCCTATACACCCGGATAATCGTTTATGCAGAATTAAAAAATAATAATGTATATATAACAATCACATTTGTATTTGCCTTTACAGGACGATCATTTTAAGTCATCTCTCTTCTAGTACATACATCGTACATTTCATGAAATAATAAACGACCATGATTTCGAATTTCGGTCCAACATTTTTAAATACGACATTCCCAGTTTCATTGGAACCAAATAGCGCTTCTACGTAGGAATAACTAATGCTTCCAAACTACTGCATAGACTATCATCAGAATTATTTTCAACAAACTGGAAACGCATTCAATATAACCATAAAAACATAAACCAATGAGAATCCGGCACTCAGCCCATGACTCAGGATGTCCCCATTTCTTTTTTTCATTTCACCATCTTTCAGTGAATCCGGTACGCGACCCATTTCACCGTGAATTTGTCGACTGAGAATCCGGCTCGCGGCCCATGACTCAGGATTTTTGTTTTTTTTTTTTTTGTGTCAATTCCCCACAGCTGTTCAGAATTACCGATCACTTTTCTGTCTGTCAATTTCAGTACTACATCTAACAATTTATTAGATTGCTGTAGAATGTATACTTCTGGTATTCCACCCAAGCAACACATGCATATGGAAATGCAACAGCTTTTAAATAGGTGAATCCGGAGCACGGCCCATTTCACCGAAAATCAATCAACTGAGAATCCGGCTCTCGGCCCTTGACTCAGGATTTGACAATTGCATAACCCCTCAACCAATTAAGTCTTCCATAATTGTAATTTGTACTGCTTTCAACTGCTACGATCCATTAAAATGTCTTCCAAAAAGGATAAAAAAATTTGTTTCTGACTTACCGAGCCGTTGCATTCTCATTTCTTTCTCGTTTCATCTTACTTACAATTCTACGCTGGTCATCAAACGAGCAGTGTGCGCCTGTGTGCATATAGTAATTTTGTTTATATACTCACACATTCACAAGTTGAGCAAAACGGTGTGCAAAAATGTATCTGTGCAGCACTGTTGGCTCGTCGACACTTTCTGTTCTCACTCTTACTTCCATTTTCAATAAGAAATAAAACAACGTAAGTATTCACATGTATTGGTGATCACTACATTTTATGTTTCTTGTCATACAATCACAAAAATTTTTCTTCTCTTCGTAGCAGTAAACTGTAACTTCTTCGTAGTAGTAAATTTTCAAACACACAGCCCCGAACATCCCTGTATGATTTTCTCACTGCTACACCATTACCAAACTACTTTACAGCTTCACGAAGTTGGCCATCTTGTTCCAAACACATGTTTCAATGATTAATTTTTTTTCCAGCGCCACACCTTTACCAACATACACTACTTTATAGCTTTACACAATTGGCCATCTTGTTTCCAACAACATTTCCCAATTTGGATGCATGATTTTTCCCAGCATCCTATACAATGCTCACTGTCGACGGCCATTTTGAGTACTCCAAACACTTTTCGCATGCTATGTTTCCCATGTTTTTCTTTTCCGCTGCAAACAACTGCCATTTCTTGCATTTGCACTATCATATTCCTTCACATTCATACCATAACCTATTTGACCTTTTCGCTTCTTCAACAAACCGAATGCACTTCCAAAGATATTTTTTTTTTTTTTTGCACCATACTTACTCAAACACCAGATACTGATCAAAATAAAAATCACTCAAGTTGAGCTATCAAATCAAACCGTCCGAAATTCAATGGATCTATCCGGAATAATTTCACAATCAATCACCGTTCCCGAAATTATTCTCCTCGTACGCCACTGTAGAATCGCGCTGTTTCGGATACCGTATAAAGACACGCACGTCTTGTATGGTTGATAGACAAAATAACAATGTTCTTTATTCCGGAAGCTTGGTCTGATCGCTCACTCAGGTAGGGGTGTACAAGTATCAATGTTCTTAGGATTGTCGATATTATCTCAAGATTTATATAAAGCAAGGTAATTATATATATGTAGATAGGACCGATACTACAGTAATATGTGACGATTGCAGGTTATTCTTCGATGAACGCCAAATTTAGCTAATGAATCTGCCTGTTCATTTCCATAAATCTTACAATGAGCAGGAACCCATACAAATTTAATAATAAATCCCTTAGAACTAAGATCAAATAATAATGTTTTCATCATAAATATAATATTATGAGTTTTAAAATTGAAATTTATCGTATCCAATGCCTGTAGACAGCTTAAACTATCAGAACAAATGAAATAAATATTTGGTGTACAATCTTTGATCAAGTTGCACGCAAAATATAGAGCAACCAGTTCTGCCGAAAAAATGGAACAAGGAGATTGTAATTTAAAAAAATGACCCGACAATAAATTGTATACACCAAATCCCGCAACATCTTGAATCAAAGAACCATCCGTATAATAAATTTGCGCAGGTGTAACTCCAATAAATTTGCGCTCAAACAAAAAATTCGCAAAATGAGTATGTTGAATTTTTGGAACTTGTTTCAATTCATGAAACAAGGTGAAGTCAATGATAGGTTGGTATGAGTGAATTATAATTTTTGAATTATAAAAGGCATTTAAAGGAATTGTTTCAATTTGTTCACCAGAGCAATGAATGAAGGAATCTAATATTCTGCTCGAAGGATTAATTTCAAATAACGATTTCAAAATATTGATAATAGGATGATTGTTTGAGAAACAATTCATCACAAATTTGCAATTTTTTTCTTGAAAGCGAATCTTAAGTGGCACTACTCCGGCAAGAACTTCAATTTATTGAGTATGTGTTGAATTCATAAGCTTCAAACAAATTCTCAAGCAACGAAGTTGTATTTTTTCAAGTTTGACAAAATATGTTTGTACAGCACTACCAAATGAAAAACAACCATATTCCATAACTGAACGAATAGTCGTTCTATAAAGTGTTATTAAATCAGAAGGATTTGCTCCCCACCAAGTACCTGTAATTGTACGAAGAAAATTAATTCTTTTGGCACAAACTTTTTGGATAAATGTAATGTGAGTGTTCCAATTTAATTTATAATCAAACCAAGATATTTGTATATATCAACTTTTTCAATTTCAAGGCCATTAAGATATAAGTTTATAATTGTAGAAGAATGTTTTCTTGAGAAAACAATATATTTCGTTTTTTGAACTGAGAAAGAAAAACCATTTTCATGAGCCCACATATCAATATTATCTAAAGCACATTGCATAAAATGTCTAATGATCTCTCTGTTTTTGCCACTGATTGAAATAACATTATCATCAGCAAATTGTAATAAATAACATCCATTAGGAATAATGGAAGCAATGTCACTTGTAAATAAATTGTACAAGAAAGGACTTAGACAAGATCCCTGTGGAAGACCAAAATAACTATAACGCATTTGTTTGGACATTCCATCATGATAAAATTTCATAATTTTGAAAGAAAATAAATTACATAAAAAATTTGAAATCAAGTTTGGAATTTTCAAATTATGCATTTTATTGTACAATAAATCAATTAAAACAGAATCATACACTCCAGAAACATCAAGGAAAGTTGAAATAACATCCTGTTTTTTATTGAATGAAAGTTGAATTTGTGAAGTCAAAAGCGCAATACAGTTCTAAATCCAAATTGAGAAGATGAAAAAATATTGTTGTCCTCAGCCCACAATTCAAGGCGATTCAAAATAATACGTTCTAATAATTTACGCAAACATGACAATAAACTGATAGGTCTTCTACTATCAGCGAATGAGGGATCTTTACCAGGCTTGACAATACTAATAACTTTGATGAAACGCCATTCAAGAGGGATAATATTTTGACATAAGAAGGAATTATAAATCGAAAGTAAATGAATTTTTGCTTCCTCTGGTAAATTCTTGAGAACAATGAATTTAATGTTGTCAATACCCGGAGCAGTATTTTTGGTTATTGATAAAGCCATCTTTAATTCGGCCAATGAAAATGGATCACAAAGTTCAGGATAATAATTTAATGATGTTGTTTTAAAATTAATGAACGGAGGAACGAAATCAGGACATATTTTTGTCGAAAAATCATCAATCCATTTGTCCGAATATTCTAAAATAGGAGGAACAGAAGAATTATAATTTCTTAAATTACGGGCTACGGACCACAAATTGGATAGCGAAGTTTCACTGTCCAAATTTTCAACAAAATTTTTCCAATAATTTCACTTTTTGAATTTAGTAAGCCTTATGAATTGAGCTTCAGCTTTACAATATAAAAAATAATGATTTCTGGAGCCAGATCTGCGAAACATTTTAAAGGCTTCTGATTTGTTTATTAACGAAACGGAACACTCATGATCCCACCAAAAAGATGGCCGGTTTTTTCTAACAGTGCCGTTAGTTAATTTATTATATTGAGATTTTTGCAAACAATCAATTAACAATTTTGAAAAATTGTCGTAATTGTCAACTGGAGAATCTGAATTTATAACGTTGATCAATGAAATAGAAATAAGGTCTGAAAATTTCACCCAATTAACATTTTTACAAAGATCAGGAGCACATGGTTCATTAAAAATTTCATTTTGTTCAGAAGTATGTATATCAATTAAAATAGGTAGATGATCACTACCATTTGGATCATCAATGGTTTTCCAAGAGGTTTGCATTGACAAATTATTTGAACACAAAGATAAATCAATACATGAATGATTATTTGGAGGCACAGCAATCCTAGTAATCGATCCATCATTGAGAATATTTAAATTTAAATCATCAATCAAATCCATAATCAAAGAACCTCTACCATCAGTCTTTTCACTACCCCAGGCAAAATTATGTGCATTGAAATCTCCTAAAATATAAAACGGAGTAGGAACTTCATTCAAAACACTTTTAATTTGTGACAAAGAAAAACTTGCATTTGGAGGAATATAAAAACAAATAATTGAAAACTGAAATCTACCCTTTTTGATAGAAACTGCAACGTATTCTAGCTGCGTTTGAATAGAAATATCTAAATATTTGAATTCAATATTATCACGAATTCCAATTAAAACACCTCCAAATGATGAATCTCTATCCTTCCGAATTACATTGAATTTTGGAATACGAAAAAAATTAGCTGTTCCTAACCATGTTTCATTTAAACAGAACACATCTACATCAAAATTGGTTAATAATACTTTCAATCTATCAATTTTAGGGACAATACTTCGACAATTCCATTGTAAAATATGCAATTTATTGGAATTGATAGAAGCCATTAAAACGAGAATAGAGAAGAAAAGAGGGGAACAAACGAATTCAATTTATCTAAAAGGGTAGCCAAAAATGGTAAAATAAATTTAATATTTTTTTCCAAAAATCACTTAATCCCAAAAATTCTACAATTTCTTCCAAAATTTTCAAAATTGAATTATGAGAATTTTCATTTTCTTTATCACTAGTAGTATTGTTCGAATTTAGATCGTTTCTGTTGAATGTTTGTTCAGCGTCAATTTTTTGGAAGCCGGGAATATTATTAGAAGGAACTGATGCACTAAGGGGAGGGAAATTTACATTATAAGATGTAGATGGTTGAGGTTAAGATACATTATTATGAGCGTTAATAGATTTGTTTGAAATTCTTTTTCTTTTGCTGGGAGGTTTATAAGCAAAATAATTTAAATTTTCCGATGATTCAATGCCATCATCATCTGGCAAAATCTCAAATGTATTGGGAGCTGAAAAATTATCAGATGATTTCATGATTTCAGCATAAGACAAAAGATTTTTATGTTTGAATTTTTGATTGAATTTTGATTGATGATCAATGTAAACAACACATTCTTTCAATGAATTGTGCTTTTGTTTACAATAAATACATAAATCTGATGTTTTGTTACATTCAGAAGATGAATGAGGTTCCCCACATTTCGAACACTTCTGTTTGTTGGAGCAAAAACTAGAAGTGTGCCCAAAAAGAAGACATTTGTTACAATGCATGAGCTTTGGGTAATAAAGTCTCACGCGAAATTTAACATTATCAACCATTACGTAATCTGGAAGAACGGAACCAGAGAACGTAATTTTTATGCAGTTTGAATGAACATACTTCGAGTCAATCCCAACAAATAATAATTTTGATAATCGAACACAATCCAAAACCTTAACAGGGGAAATGGATTTGTTCTTAAAAATTCCTGAACCATGAGATCTGATATCTTCGCAGTCTAAAGATTCGTCATAAATAATTCCATTGATTTCGCAAGCATCATAAGGAGCATAAACGCGATAGGAATTGAAAAACAATTTGGATTCCAGAAGAGCGTTTGCTTCATCTCTGGATCCAAAAATTACTCGTAACTTATCAAGTGAAATTTTTTAATTTCTTTCACTGATTTGTACAATTTATAAATCTCAAATGAGATCAAAAGAACATTAATTGGTTTTTCTTTTTTTCGGAAAAAGACTACAAATGGTCCAGGAAAACTAGACGGATAAACCTTCACTCTAAAAGGTTTGTTCAATGAAGAGGATTCGTTAATCTGAACATTTTCTTTGGATCCCCCCTCTCCCTCATCCGTTTCCATAATGGAAACTCAACAATGGAAAAATGGTCAGAATTATTCTTTGGAGCAGGAGTAAGAGAAAGAGAAATAAATAAAAAATATACTTAGCTGTCTTCAAATGAACGAAAAACCAACGCAAATAACAACGAACTTGAATGGACGGTGGAAGACTTGGGAATATTGAATGAACTACAATTCTTGAATCAAGCAATCCCAGCGGACAGCAACTCTTGAATCAAATAATCCAAGTAAGCAGCAACTCTTGAATCGAATCTACTACGTAAGTCCACAAAATCGATCAATCAAAACCTCGGTCGTAATTGGAATCTGAAAAAGATGAAAAAAATTGACAAGCGAAGATAAAACCGTTTAACCCGGTCAAGGCCTACTTACCGAGTATGAATTTATGATGTTAATCAAATGGATCATTGATTGTCAGTTATTGAATAAATGCATGATGACATTATCAATACAAAAAATGTTGAATTTCGATCAAATTAATGCAATGATATACTGCCCATAAAAGCATAACTGTCCCATATTGATTTTCCCACCAACTTTTTTTCATCACAATATTCATGTTTTAATATACACTTCACTTCGCATATGAAAATTTATACACTTTGTTTGAAAATGTTGTGGAAAAATATGAAGTTGGTACAGTCCCATATGGCAAAATAAAGACATAACTGTCTCTATATAAACTTTGAACCCCAATAACAACTGCAAAACTGGAATTATGTTCAACTTTATATTTTTTACTGATGAATATTAGCAAAATGAATATATTGTGGGGTGGAGCTAAATAAATATTGCATTCAAAAATTTACCAGAAAATTATAAACATTTGTATGAAAATTCAAACTTCAAACTTTGAGCGCTGTTTTCTCAATGCCTACTAATTCCATATAAGACAGATATGCCTTTATGGGCAGTATAATGCTTATGGTTACTTGGGTAATGGCTGGTTTGCTACTGACAAGAAAAGGAATCGCCTATCTCGATGTGTGGAAAATTTCTTCCCAGAAATGGTCCAGAAAATCAAATTTTTCTGATCACAGTACGCAGTGCAAGAATTTTTTTTACTTTTCTTGACCGAAAAAGCATACTTAGCTTAAAACATGAATGTTGCGATGGAAAAATGTGTTGATTTGAAAATCCATATGGGACAGTCATGCTTTAATTGGCAGTTTAGGTCAGGCCTGCCCAACCTTTTTGAACCGCGGGCCACATTAAAAAACACAAATTTGAACATAAAGTCTGACAAAAGTAAATAAATGAAGTACATAAAATCTGCCAAAAATCAGTGAATGAAGTATGTAAATTTCACTTGAAGAAATCGAATAATAGATAATTCCTGCTAATCATTTTGCTGGATATTGAGAGAGTTTCTTTCAAAACTATATAATAACCTCTTGCAGAATATTTTGAAGAATCTACCTCAAAAAATTTGGATTCTGTGCGAATAATGCCCAGGATTTTATAAAAATTATACTTCGAATTATGTATGAACCCGAAATGTGTTAAAATCCTGATCAAGCTTTTACGAAAATCTTGGTCAGAATGTTTAGGATTTTACAAAAATCGTGCCTAGGATTCTTTCGGAATCTCACCCAAAAATCTTTTCGAAATGTATCCTTGAAATCTATGAGAGTGTTGAAAAGATTCAAAAGTAAGTGCAGAATTTTTAAAATATCCTGTTTAAGATTTTATAAAAATCCTGTCTTTTTTATAATCCTGTTACAACTACAGATTCCTTGTGTGAATAACGCCCAGGTGATGGTAAAATTTATTTCCAGGATTCTGTGAGAATATTAGCCTTTGATTCAGTGAAATTATGTAAGAAAACTTAGCCATTGTCCATAAGTTGTGTTCATGCTGCATTTTTTTTAATGCCGGTGTTAGAAACATCGCTAAAACACACAGCATTTGAGATTAAGAATTTGAATCATTCATAAAATTAAATAGCTAAGAATATGTAAAGGAAACAAAACAATTTAAATAAAATATAAGGTTGAAACTGAATTGTAAATTGAATAGTTGTGTTCTAACTTCGCGTTGGTAAGATAGTCAACGGGCCAAATATGAGAAGAACCTTCGAACCATCCGCGGGCCGCACAAAATGCCGTACGTTGGGCAGCCCCGTTGTAGGTGGTCCGTCTTTCCCCGGTGGGCGCTCTTACCCCAGCTGTGATGTTAAAGTCACCAAAATAGCTTTGGTGAGCGAATTTGACGGATAGCGCCGACAATTTTTGTCGCATAGGATTCATCGAATGTAGCGCGGTTGTTGCACCATGGCCAGATTCATTTCCCGAGCGCGTGCACGAAAAGAAATAACAATTGTGATTTAAAAAAAACAGTAGCGGAAAATCAGCTGATGATCATTGTCGTTCTACTATTATCAAACATTTTAATAAAAATAAAATGCTTTTAGAAGTGCGCAGCAATGCTATATCGGTCTGATGTATTCTGCGCAGTTCATATGTATTTTCCACACGTTCTCCTATAATTGTTTTTAATCCACTTCGATACCGTCAATCCGCCCCCAAACTGGATGGCGTACACTCAGCTTAAGGTGATTATAAAACGAAGCCAAACAAGGGCACAAGACTGGAGAATCTGACAACAGTTTGCGTTGAAAACCAATCAATCTGCTTGCTTGCTGGTGGTGACTAATGGGATAAATTTTCAACGGTGCGAGCTGTTTGGTTCTCAAGTCTTTTGCTTTTGAAAATTTGAGGTGTGGCTTTGTTCTATAATCACCTTAACGCAATTTATAATTAAGTATTGAGTTGTAAATATTAGTATATATTAGTTGTGTTGCTAGAGGACATCTTGAAAATTCACTGAGATTCTTTCAGAAACCCTTCTGAAATTATTATACCGTCAAGCTACCATTCACCGTGCATTTAAAAAAAATTTGCACTTCAAAAAAATCTATTACTTTTCCAAATAATTTGTAGCGTACTAGAATACCTCTACGTAGCCTGCAATTATATCGTAATTCAGGGAAAAATCTAAAACTAGTGATACATAACAAAAAATTACTCAAAAATTATGTTTGCAACTGTCATGTTAAGGTCGCCTCGTACCGTTCTATGTCACCATTTACCGTACACACTAGTGCACCATTCACAGTGCGTATAGTTTTCGTTATGATTTTATTTCATATCTTGAAGAAACGTTATTGATGAAGCAACTATGTTGCTAGTAGTGTGCGCAGTCATTTTTAAGTGTATTCAAATCTTCATTCACAATAAAAACGTAAAAAGTTTAAAACTCGGCAAAATATTTATTTTTTCACTAAAATCATTATAAGAGGTTTGACTGTATTGTCCAAATCATTCCATATTCACTCAAAAACTAAATATGAAGTAGTTAAATCACGACATAACAATAAATCTAATATTATCGAATAATTTCATGCCTTTTACACTAATGCACGGTAATAGGAACCATATATACTGAATTGGGTCCATTCACCGTGCATTTGGGTTTCCCCTGAGACACAATAAAAAATTCTAAATTGCATAAAATCTCAAGGCTCATACGATGAAACACATCTTACTAATAGTATCCACAGTGAAAACTTGTTGAAATTTTGAAAAATTTCATGCTCTAACGTTAAAACGAAAAATGTGAATTTTTGGTGTTTCTACTAAGAGTATTGAAAAATCTCATTATCAAACAGAATTCACATGATTTTGACTGCATAAACTAGGTTTTTCAAAATGCTTTGTGACAAAAACTACTTCATTTCATCAGTTTTATCTTATTTTGCTGACACAAGAATAATTTGTGAAAATTTTATGAATATTCTGTAAGAATTTGTATATGTGCACGGTGAATGGAGGCCGCACGGTGACTGGTGACTTAACGGTATGTAGTTATTTCTTTGATCGCTATGATTTTTCCAATAACCTCCTTGGGACTTCCTATTGGACTATCCCAGAAACCCATCTTGGGTTATTATGGAAATCCTTTCAGGATTCTGCTGTAAAATTCTGGAATTCTGCCGTAAAATTCTGGAATTCTGCCGAAAATGATTTAATGATTGCTTTCCAGTGTAATGGAATCTATTTTAAAAATCTGGGTTCGGGGATTCTCACAAAATTTCTCGGGATTTCTTCTGGAAATCCAATCGAAATTATTATTTAAATTCTGATATTTTCCTCGTAATTCTTCAGTATTTCTTCCGTGAAACTCTTTGAAAGTTCTTCAAAATCCCTTTGAGATTCTTTCCGAAAAATGTCTTAGATTATACCTATTATTCTAGAATATTCTCGGAAAGACGCCTGAGACTATAATCAAAAAAATCTATTATTTCACTTCACTTTCTTCCGTGCAAATTCTTGCGATTCTTTCGGAAATTCCTCTGGAATTCTTTTGTAAATCCCAATGGAATTCTCTCAGAAATCCCTGTGGAATATTTCCGAAAATCCTGCTAAGAATCTTCCAGATGACGGGGATTTTTTTAAATCTTTATTTATGGAAATCATCCGAAAATTCCTCTGTAATTGTTTGTAAATCCTCCTTATATTCTTACAGAAATCCTTCTTATATTCTTACAGATTTATTGCTATTGATTTTATTGTTTCTGCCTAAGATAATTTTGTATATCCAGAATTATTCCGAAAATTCCTTCGTGATTCTTTAGAATTTTTTTCTAAGATTTTTTGAGAAAAAAAACTCTGTGATTCTTATGGAAATTCATAAGGAAGTGTTTTTGATTTTTTTCGTGATTTATCACTGATTTTCCTTGGAAATTTTCTTAAATCCTTGGCAGAATTTTCTGAAAATCCCTCTTGACTTTAAATGGAAATCCTCCAAGAAAACTACCGGACAGTCACTGGGACTTTAAAAAAATACCTATGAGATTCTTTGATTACTGATTTCTTTTTCTGAGCATCTTTTGGAAGTGACTTTTAAATGTTTCTGGAAAATCCATTTGAAATTATTCCGTAAATCTTTCTGGAGCTCTTCTGGACATCGTAATTATTCTGGAAAATATTCATGAAATCGTCTGGATGTCTGTGACTTTTCATTGAATCTTCAGGGGTTCTTACAAAATAACTTCTGGGATTCTTTTGGATATCACTGTAAAAAAACATTCAAAATCCATTCGAAATTTTCCTGAGATTGTTTCAGGAATTTACGAGAATCCTTAAAATAATTCCTTTAGAAATCTCCCTAATAATATTTTAGTGATTTCTCTGTGGTTCTTCTGTAAATCGACCTGGGATTCTTCCGGAAATCCTCCTTTAATTCCAAAGCAATTTCCAGAAGAATTTTCAGAAGGATATTTTTAAGAATCCTGTATATTTTTCCCTAAGAATCTCAATGTATTTAAACAAAATACCAGGACAATTTACGGTTGAATCCCACAAAAACTTCCGGTGGAATTCTTGAATGCTTATCATTCAAGCAGAATTCCAGTCGTATTTCCGGATGAATTTCGGCAGGCTTTACGGAAGAATCCCAGCAGAAATTCCAGTAAAATTTCTGGAAGAATCTTTGAAAGATGTTTTGAAGACCTCCAGCAGGATAACAGAAAGAAATCTGGGGGTATTGTAGAAGAATTTCCGAAAGAATCCTAGAGAGATAGTCGAAATAATAACAGTTTTCTTGAAAAATTCAGGAAACTCCCAGAGTCTAGAGGTAATTCGGGAAGAATTTCTGCAAGAATCCTTAACAGAAGGATTTGAAGGATCCTCAGAAAGATTTTCGAAAGTATTTCAGAAGGCTTCCCGAAAGAATGCTAGAAAGATATCTGGAAGATTTCCTACAGGATTTTTGGAAGAGTCCCAGACAAATTTCAAGAATATGGACGTAAAAATCTCAGTGGCATTTCTAGAATAATTTCAGAAAGATTTTCGGAAGCATCCTCGAAAGTATTCTAAAGGGATTCCGAAAGCATCTCAGGTGATTTCCGGAAGAATACTCATAATAATCCCAGAAGTATTTCCGGAAAAAGGCCAGAGTTATTTTCGGAGGAATTCTCGACGAATTTGTAGTAGAGTCGTAGTACATTTTTTGGCAAAATCCTCTAAAAATATCCAGAAGAATTGCATCAAGATTTTTGTTAGAATCTTCCATTGAATTTCCGAAAGAATCTTCGAGAATTTCGATTCGAATTTGATTTCCAGGATTTCAAAAGTAATCCTTAAGGAGATAAACGCAAACTCACATACAGATTTATGCAAATATTCCAATAAGACGTCCAGAAGAATCACAAAGGATATCCGAAAGAATCTCAGATATGGTACCGGAATGCTAACGATGTTTTTTAGATGAGTTCAAAAGCGATATCTGTAAGTATTCTGTGATTTCCAGAAGAACTTAGAGAAAAATCAGAAATAATCTTTAGATTTCCAGAACAATCCCAGAGAGGTTTTGAAGGATTCATAAGTGATTTAAGGAAGAATCCCAGGAGGGAAATTCCATAGAATTCTGGAGTAATTTCTGGACCAATGTCTTTTTATATGCTGTATCAATATTTACAAGTAATTATAATAAACAAGTATTTATGGAACAATAACAATTTTAATTTATCGCCATAATTGAACGACAATATTAATTAGAATGTGCATCCACCACATCATCCCTCTCAGAAAGATTGTGATTCTAAATATTTTTTTGCGGTGATTCAGAATTGTAATCACATACTAGTTTAATTGTATGTGGTGTCATTCAATATTTAAAATAAGATTCGTTAAGCCGAACATGTTGATCCTTCGACATGAACCAACGAGCATTGCTTGAAATAATGAGATTTTTTCGATTAAGTTGATTACTGATTTCTTTTTCTGAGGATCTTCTAAAAGTTACTTTCAAATGATTCCGAAAATCCCGTTTGAAATTATTCCATGAATCTTTCTGCACTTCATCTGGACATCGGAATTATTCTGGAAAATATTCATGAAATCTTCTGGATGTATGTGAATATCTTTTAAATCTTTCAGGGATTCTGGCGAAATAACTTCTATAATCCTAAAACAATTCTCAGAAAATTTTTCAGAAGGATATTTTTAAGAATCTCAATGGAATTTCTGAAAAATACCAGAACGATTTACGGTTGAATCTCACGAAAACTTCCGGTGAAATTCTTGAATGATATCCGGAAGAATGACAGTCGTATTTTTGGATGAATCTTAGCAGGTTTTACAGCACAATCCCAGCAAAATTTATTGAAAAAATTAGAATAGAAAGACATTCGAAAAAAAAAACTCCAACAGGATTTTTGTAAGAGTCCCAGGAGTATTTCAAAGATATTGGCGTAAAAATCTCAGTGGAGCTTCGTGAGGCCCAAGCAGGACAGTTCGGTTTTGCGTCGTCCGTTAGATTTTGCTCACAATTTCGCGCGTTTTAGTCGCCGGAGATTTTTTTTTTCCTGTTTGGAGCGTCTTGCTGGTTAGTGCTTCGTGAAGCCCAAGCAGGACAGTTCGGTTTTGCGTCGTCCGATAGATTTTGCTCACGGTTTCGCGCGTGTTTTCGTCGCCGGAGAATTTTTTTTCCCTGTTTTGGAGCGTCTTGCTGGGTAGGTATTCGGGAAGGCCCAAGCAAGACGGTTTGTTTTCGGAACGCCAAGAAGTTTTGCTGTCAGTGCACTATGGTCCAGGAATCGGTTTTACGCGGAAAGATGCATTTTGGGCTTTGGAATGAAACATTGGACAAAGGCGGCCTTCTGCAAAGTTGTTTGTATTAGTTGGGCCCTTTGTTTGGTTTTATTGGAAATTGGGGTGGACCACATTTTCATAGAAGTTGTGTAACTAACTTTCTTATTTGTAGAAGTTGTATTATACATGCTTCAGCAAAGTTGTAGACCATTCAATTTCAAGCAACTTTGCCAAAGAAAGTTTTTTTGTATCTCTTGAATTGACCGATTTGGAGCTTTTTTTCCTACGGTGACGTGGGGTGGTCCGAACAAGGCTGGTTTTCTGGCTCTAGGGTTTTCAACTCAAATTTCTCATCGAAGTAGTCTGTGAAGCACTTTTGGAGCTTTGAAAAATGCGTAGTTTGGTGAGTGAAGAAACTCGCTATCTCCTTCCGTTTAGGAGTTGTTGTTGTTTTTCTCTCAAAAACATGCCTATTTTGATTGTGAATATCTCTGATTGGGGCAAGCATAAGAAATATCTTTTGACGGCGTTCAGGAAACAAAGTAAAATTGTATATTATATCAAAAAATTACAGATGTGTTGTTTTTGTAACTCTAATAAAACGTCTTGAAAGTCAGATATTTTTTATCACAAAAACTTGAATAACTTTTGAACTGGGGTGGATATCAACAGTCTTTTTGCATGAAGGTTTGCGTTTTGTTAAGTTCTAGAAGTCGTTCATAGACGACTTTGACGAGAAAATAATATTGAAGAAACTAGAGTTGAAAAACTTATTTTTGTTGGACCACCCTGCGATGATTAGGAAAAAATGCCCTAGATTGGTCAAATTTTGAGCTACATAAAAACTTTTTTTGGCAAAGTTGATCAAAATTTCAAGTTCTACCGCTTTGCCTAAGAGCATATACCAGTATTTTTGCAAATAAAAAAGTTGATTATATGATATGCGTGATATTGTGGACCACCCTAGTTTCAAATGACACAGTATGTAAGCTTACATTTTTAGAAACAATTTTGTAGAAGATCATTTTTGTCTAAAATTTCATTTTCATGCTCAAAATGCAAAATAATAAAGAAATACATACTATGAAAATCTTCAAAATAGTTTTAGAGCCCTATCTTTTTTATTTCAGCTTTCTCGTCAAAGCGGTCTATGAACGACTTTAGGAACTTAACAAAACGCAAATTTTCATGCAAAAATATTGATGATATCTATTTTAGTTCAAAAGTTATTAAAGTTTTTCTGCTTAAAATCCTTTGTTATTCAAGGCATTTTATTAGAGTTACAAAAGTAACACATCTGTAATTTTTTGATATAATATACAATTTTATTTTGTCTTTTGAGTGCCGTTAAAAGGTATTTTTTATGTTTGCCCCAATCAGAGATGTTCACAATCAAAGTAGGCATGTTTTTGAGAGAAAAACAACAATGACTCCTAAACGGAAGGAGATAGCGAGTTTCTTCACTCACCAAATTACGCATTTTTTAAAAGCTCTGAAAGTGTTTCATGGACTACTTTGATGAGAGGTTTGAATTGAAAACTCTGGAGCCAGAAACCAGTTTGTTCCACCCTGTGTCACCGTAGGAAGAAAGCTCTAAATCGGTCAATTTAAGAGATACAAGGGGGCTTTTTTTGGCAAAGTTGCTTGACATTGAATGGTCTACAACTTTGCTGAAGCATGTATAATGTGATTTCTACAAATAAGGAGGTTAGTTGCACAATTTTTGTGAAGGTGTGGTCCACCCTAATTTTCAATAAAACCAGACAAAGGGCTTGACTGATACAAACAACTTTGTAGAAGGCCGTTTTTGTCTGGTGTTTCATTCTAAAGCTCAAAATGCATCTTTCCGCGTAAAACCGATTCCTGGACCACTGTGCAGTGTCAGTTTTGTGTTCAGTCGAGAATGGATTTACCAACTGGTAAGTTCGTTTCATGCTTATGATAACACATTTTTTCTTGAAAGCGTAACTTTTATGTAATATTAAAACAAACTTTGTATGGTTCGTCACTATAAGTGTCGGCATTATGCTATTTTCTTATACAATTTCAATATACATATATTTTTCTCTTTTTGACATTATTAAAAATTATCTTTTGAATTGTTCGACATTGTGAATGTTGACGTATTTTTTAAAACTTCTACCATATCGAGACAAAATGCACAGTAATACTCATATGTCATTTTCAAACAATTTTAATTTTCAGTTTTCGACATTAATAAAAACGTCTTTTGAATTGTTCGACATTATAGATGTTGACCTATTTTTTAAAGCTTCTACCAAAAACTTCTAGAGACAAAAATACAAAACTAGCTTTAAATATAAGTCGTATATTTCCCCCTTGTCCATGGATCGCATCACCGACCAGAGGTGACTCCCAGATCTTTTCCTCCCTCACTAATAAACACCCTTCCCGTGGTGATTGTGGAGATGCAGAGGTATTCTCGGTCTCTAGAAGCAACAATCATTACACCCTAACATTCCTTCCCCATCCCAACTGACTGTAAGGACTTGGCCGGCGCCGTTATTGATCAATAATATTAGATCTGCTAAAATTGCACTTCGAGAGTAAGCGGAAACTCCCATCCCTTATTCATTTGGATCGTAGTGCAATTCTTACCAGTTCCGATCAATCACGGAGTTGCAACCATTGACATGTACAGTCAGTCTATGCTATGCTATTGGCGTAAAAATCTCAGTGGAATTTCTTGAAGAATTTCAGAAAGATTTCCGAAAGCATCTCAAGTCATTTTTGGAAGAATACCAGAGGCATTCTCATAAGAATACCAGAAGTATTTCCGGATAAAAATCTAGAGTTATTTTCGGAGGAATTCTCGAAGAATTTCTAGTAGAGTCGTACATTTTTTGATAAAATCCTCTTTAAATATCCAAATGGATTGCATCAGGATTTATGGTAAAATCTTCCATAGTATTTCGAAAACAATTTTCAAGAATTTCAAAGAATTTAATTTCCTGGATTTCAAAAGTAATCCTTAAGGAGATACACGCAAAATCACATACAGAGTTCTGCAAAAAAATCCAAAAAGATGTCCAGCATAATCGCAATGGGATATCCGAAAGAATCTCAGAAGTAATACCGGAATGGTAACGTTTTTTTTTGGATGAATCCCAAAGCAATATCTGGAAGAAAATTCAGAAATAATCTCAAGATTTTCAGCAGAACAATCCCAGAGAGGATTTAAAGGATTCATGAATGATTTAAGGAAGAATCCCGGGAGACGCTCCCAAAGAATTCTAGAGTACTTTCTGGAACATTTTTTTTTTCATATGATTTATATATAAAAATACTTTGATTCAAATATATTTCTTGTGTAGCATTAAGTTTAACTACAGACATAGCTCGTAACATCAATAATAAATTAAATTTATGAATCTTTTAAACACATCCAAATTAAATAACAGTTCAAAGAGTAAAATACCATTCTCATGAGTTTTTGAGAATCATATGGTCGATGTTTAGACAGACCAGACTAGATGAATTTTGGAGCTCTAAGGATATGTAAAGAACTCCATCAATTTTAAATCTTCCATGTTATTTTGATACAAATGTATTATCAAATAGATAAGTTCCATTATTACAGTAAATATCTATAATATTTTGTGTTTCACATGTTTGGGGTACATTTTTCTTACTCGATTGAAAAAAAAACACTTGGTTCAGTCTGTCTGAACACCGACCATAGTCTGTCTGAACACCGACCATACCATATAATAAATAAGTATGTATAGAACAATAACAATTTTAATTTATCCCCATAATTGAACGACAATATTAATTAGAATGAGCCTCCCCCACATCATCCCTCTCAGGAGAATTTTGATTCCCAATATTTTTTTTTTTGCGGTGGTTCAGAATTGAAAATATCAAAAGTCTATTGTAATCACATCCTTTTTGTTCAATTGCATGTGGTGTTATTCGATATTTAAAATAAGATTCGTTAAGCCGAACATGTTGATCCTTCCACAAGAACCAACAACAAGCATTGCTTATGTTAAAAGATTTTATCGTAATGCACAACCAGCCTAAACGTTCTTCCCCTTTTGTATATGTACTAATTATAATTTCAAATTATTTTAATTAAATTAGTTGTGTTGTCTACTATTGTTCACGGCAATATGTTTCAAAATAAGTGGAGCTGCTTTTAAAACAAACATCGATCAACCAAACCATAGAATATCCAATAGCGAAAAATAATAATAACCGATCATTGCAAATCGAGCCGAACTGGCGCTCTTTCCGTGCGCACGCGCTCTGTCCGTGCGCACGCGCTCTGTCCGTGCGCACGCGCTTTCTGCAGAGCTGTCAAACAGACTTTTGTGCCTTCCTTCTTTCGCTCTCCTTCAACTCAACAACTCAGCACGATCCACCTCGCGGTGGATTGGTGAGCTGTCTGGTTGTTGCAGATGAACACTTATCGTGTAGCGTGACATCATCATTGACAGTAAGCTTGCAACTCACCAGACAAACGATATATCGATACTCATGAGTTGTTAGTCCAGTTGTTAATTACACATTCTTACATTCTTCACTCCATAATGATAACCGTCCATCGTTCGGAGGCTGTAATGCTGAAAAAATGAGGTTAAATATCTCATGGCGTAGATAAAATGAAACAAACTTACTAATGATCACTCCATAATGATAACCGAATGATCCTTACAAGCCAGGGTGGCAGCTCGGTTTTTTCCGCATCTATTGAATGTAAAAAATAAGTGATAACGGATATTTATTATAAAAAAGTTAATAAAATAACTTACCCGGAGCGCACCAGCATTCAACCGACGACCAAACTTGTTATGATGTTCAAAAGAAATTTTCAGCCAAAACTAAGTATTGAATCAATACTTGCTTTTGGGTACTTTCTCAGAGTGCGAAACAAAACAAAATAAAAATTGAACGCTTTCATAGACAACTCAAAAATAAGTAGTTTCGAATGTACCTCAAGTTTGAGTTAAAAGTATTTAAAAGTCAGTATAAAATAATATCCAAAACATTAGTGTTGAAGAAGTACTTCGTTTTGAGTGCTTTTTATCTCAAGTTTGAGTTGTTTCGGTTCTCCGTGCAGCACGATCCACCTCGAGGTGGATTGGTGAGCTGTCTGGTTGTTGCAGATGAACAATCATCGTGTAGCGCGACATCATCATTGCCACCAAGCTTGCAACTCACCAGAAAATCGTGGTACAATTAACAACGGCCCTCCCGTCTTCCCTTCACAGTTGACAAGAAAATTTCAATTAATGTCATTTCAAAGGAGGAAATGAGGAAATGTAGGAAATTACTTGACCCATTCAGTCAAGGAATTTCTTTACTTTTCTTGAGCGAAACAGCATAATTAGCTTTAAGCCTGATTCGCTGCTGACAAGTAATTTCTTGGCCTATCTTGATGCATGAGAAATTCCTGCAAGGAATCGATCAAGTAAGCGCTTTTTTCTGATCGCAGTACGCAGTTGAAAAGAAATGTCAGTTCAAACAATTATTTAAGATGTAGGGTAAACGTCCGTTGAATTAATCCTTATTCTTTTGTCTTCATCACTAGATTGTAGATGTCATAATCACATAAATGCCACATGTGTAACTGAGACGAGACTCGCGAAGACGGTCTTCTTTTTCTGTGATTGCTGAGTTTTTTCTTATTCCACTTTGTGTTTATACTAATTATGCGCATGCTGTTTAAAACCTCACATGAACCTCTCAGCAAAAAATGATTGAGTTTGCATCACATCGAATCATAAATAGCCGTTTGAGTGAAATTTCAAGTCAGCAAACGTAGCAGACATTAGAAATAATTTATCTTCTGCTTCGATATATCTGCAACTTTGGAAAAAAACTGCTCCGCCGACTGAGGTTTTTAATAACAGTTTACTTTGAACACAATACTTTTCACTTTTTCAGCCATAAAAACGGTGGGCTGCATTTGACGTTTCGTGAGAGGGGAATCTGGGCTGCATATGACGTTGATATTTTTCCTCTTCGCGAGTCTCTCTCAGATGTGTAATAATCTCATGAACTAATTTACAATGACGTCACGCTGCTTCTTCCACCGGGAAGAAAACCTTTTACTGCGGGCCGTGTTTACAAAAAATGAACTATTTCGTTATGCATTTATCCACTTCGTGTTCATCCGGTGAACATTCGTTTCCGGATGTTGGTCCGGATGTCATTTTTTGTAAACATTGCCCGCATTCAGAGCAGAAAAGAAAAAGAAAAACGAGGATAAAAGAAGACCGTGGATAAGTCCATACGCATTCAATGCAACGATCACAGAGAACAAGACCAGTCAATTCGCAGAATTTGTAATAAACTGCCCGGTTAAAAATAGAAGCTGTGTTCACCGTAAGATGGATATACTGTCGGGCATTGGTTTTGACGTTTTCATTTTGCATTCTGTTTCGCTCGTGTCAGCTGAGTTGTCAGTCACGCTGGGATAAAAAATAATGCAGTCTTGCGTGAGGAAAACATAAAAACAATCGCATAGAGCAGGAGTTCGGTCGGTCGTTCGAAAGTGTAAAATCAAACTTTGGCAAAATTGGAGTCTTTATCAGTCGTACCGTTATCAGTGTGCAAACGCGATTTCGGCGTTTTTGGGTACATAAATTAAAGAAGTAATTTAATTTAATTGGTGTCCTATTCAGTATTTCAAGCTGTGCGGTGAAAAAGTATGGTGATGTTTATTTTTGGATGAAGTGCTTCGTATCGTGAATGTTTTACTACCTATATGATATTCATTGGAAACTAGGAGAAAGCTGAAACATATTTTAAATACAAGTGATTTGTAGTCAAAAAGAATACTAACTTCAAATTTTCAACATCCTTACGTTATAAGGAGTCGTTAGTGAGTAACATTGTGTGATTTCGCTACCGGAATAGTGTAGAAGTTATATTGAAGGGAATTCTTACTTCTTGAAATGGCTGATGACTACTATATGCATAACAATGTTTCAAACAGTGACGATTCAGAGTCAGAACTCAATCTGAGCACTCCAGAGCTTAAGGGGTACCTAAGTAAGTGGACAAATTATATCCACGGATGGCAGCCCCGGTTCATTGTGCTGAAGGATGGCACATTATCGTATTACAAAAGTGAGCAGGACAGTGACTTCGGATGTCGTGGAGCAATCAGCCTACAGAAAGCAACGATTAAGGTGAGAGCAGAAAAGATGTGAGAGACGCGAAGAGCCGCCGACAATCAACGTTTGTTGGTTTGTTATCTTTCTCTGCATGTTTGAGCCAAAAGTGATGCGATTGGTTCGATTTGCCTTGCTTAGGTTGAACAGTCAAACAGTGTTTATATGCATTTGAATACAGAATTTGATCAGCGGGGTAATATTGATCGGAGTGACCTCGTGGAATTTCGGATCAACATTTTTCTATGAATATTTTCAATACATACGATGAAAAATAAAATAATTATAATGTTCCTTACGAACTGGTCTATGAGTTTCCTAACTGTACTCTGGAGAACTCTTAGCGGATTCTTGGGTTCAGGGGGCTTCTCAGAACTTTCCAAGCTTTCTTGAGAATTCCTCGAGCTTCCTAGCAGACTCTGGGATGTTCTTGTGAGATACTGAGATATTTAAACAATTAAATGATTTAATTTATTGTGATCATGTTTACTAGGAGCGAAGCAGGCAATCCATTGGTGAGGAACTTGTCTCTGGAGCTAGCATCCTGATATAGAAAGCGCAATAGTATCGCTTGTTCAGAAGTAAGTGAAGTAATAGTGGTGGTGAGTTAGTAGAACTAGGTATATGAAAAAATATGAGAAAATGGGCTGAGCAAGTAAAGATCTCAAGACTTATTAGCGATATGTCGTTGAAAGGTACGATTTTTCCATTGTTTTATGATGACTTTATGTAATGTATAGAGGCAATTTGATTACATTTTAGGTGACTAAATTGCATGTACTGCGTTACATCGAAGTTTTATGTTGTCAAATTTGAAGTTTACATAAAGTTTAGATTATGAAATGATCATACGAACTCAGTTCCGCTATGCATCAAAGCTTGTAGTTTTAGCATCTGTGTAGCCTCTAATACCAAGGAATCACCTAACACATTTAGCAAATAAAGATTTTTAAGTTCAATTCCTACCAGACCACATCCTGAGATGTTTGAACATTTTTCAAAGCAGCTAGCTTCTAAGATTTTGAGACTTTTTTCAAATCAATGAATTTATATGATATACTACTTATTTCCTACCGTTTTTCAATGGGTAATCGAAGAAAATACGTTTGCCAAATAGATGCATCTTCGGAAACTTTTGAACACTATGATGTAGAGAGAGCTTTAGACACTATAAAACTCAATGTGATAACGAAGGACTCAAAGGTAAAGAAAGTACCCGAACCGCACGGATGTGGTTCTAAATACTGTCACCCAAGCGCATAAGGGCTTCAGGGTAGGATACAAATCGGAACAAAAATAACCTTTTTGCGTGTCTCAAAGATAAAAGACAGAGCAAAGCTTGGATTTGCTGAATCCGTTGTCGCTTTCGGAAATGCTCCAGCGTCACATTTTTTTTGCTACATGTTGTCAAAATCGTATAAAATACTGATGTGATTGATGTTTGATGAAAATGTAAACAATGATTTATTAAATGTTTTGATAAATCAATCAGCATCCTAATAAAGACTTAAACTTGTGTATGGAACATAATTTGATTGGAATCAATTTAATTGAATATTTGAACATGCTTGCAGCCTTCATACAAATTCATTCTTTAATATGGCCAAGTACAACACTTTTCCAAATCATCAAAAAGCCCCATTTTAGTTGCGAAAATATTTGAAACATCGTAGATTCGTATTCATAAATACATATATACTGAATTTTGTAGTAAAATAAATACTAAAACCAGCTTATAAGCTGATGAACTTGCATGCAAGTCGAATAAAATCGATTAATAATGAATTTTTATCAATCAATATTTCAAAAACCAGACAGGCTATGAAATTTTAAAAACGACAATAGATTCAGCAACCCCAAATTAAGTAAAGCGGTACTTTGGAAGGGGCCTTCCTTATCCGAGTGGTCGAATCCGCGGCTTCAAAGCAAAGCTATGCTGAAGGTGTCTGGGTTCGATCCAGGTCGGTCCAGGATATTTCCGTAATGAAAATATCCTTGACTTTCCTGGGCATAGAGTATCATCGTACCTGTCACACGATATACGAATGTGAACATGGAAACTTTGGCATAGAAAGCTCTCAGTTAATAACTGTGGAAGTGCTCATAAGAACACTAAGCTGAGAAGCAGGATCTGCCCCAGTGGGGTCGTTAACTCCAAGAAGAAGAAGAAGGTATTTTGGAACTTGAGATAAAAACTTGTTCCGCAATTATATTGGAGAGCTTCGTTTAGAATCGGCTGCTCGTTTGCGATACCAATAGGACTGAGAGAAGCATGCCAATGTCCCATCCCGGATCCAACACGCTTTGCAGTGGGAATGGAGAGTCAAATAATGTACAATGGACACAGGAAACAGCCGCCTGAAGTAACCATAGTTGTTTTCGCCGATAACGACACGTTGGAGGTATTGAGTGAGACGATAGAGATGGTGGAGGTCCTGGCGTGTAAAACAAACATGACAGATTCGCGAACAGACTTGGTGTGGGTAAGCTCGCACCCACATGCTCGGGAGAATATATCAAAAGAAAAGCAAAAAAATCGCGAGTAATCCAACAAGGCGTGATTTTTCGTGGTTTTGTTAGAAGACAAATCAATCGTATATCCATAAAATCAACGGTAAACTATCAGTACTCTTGAAAAACATACATCTCGGAGGGGAAACATCTTTTTTTTGACAATTGACTCTGTACAGCTCGCGAACGCGTTCACGAATCACTTTGGCCTCGTTTACTCACAAGCACGAAAGGAGCGAGTAAATCAGCACTCTGTTGCTCGCGTGTGTTTTGTTTAGTGTTTGTTCCGGTTTAGCAGATATGTACGTAACTTTTTATCACTGCTACTCACAAAGACAGTGGATAACATCGAAAGCTGAACGACGAAAAGAACTGAAATTAGCTCACCAGAAGTCTGAACAGCTGCTTATCAGCAACTGCAAGCATCCGAATAGCCCATACTAGGCTTATAACTAATAGGTGTTAATGAAGAGTAAGATTTTTTTCAGTAACATAGTAAAAACATTTTTTTCTCAACGAATTCAACGTCTATGAATTTTGGCGAACGGGCCCTGATCAGTCGTACGACGCAACTTATTCGCGATGCTCTCTCATGAGCGCTGGACTGCACTGACGTTCATCTTCCGGATCCTCGTGGTCAACTGCTTCGTATCCTTGGCCCGCCAATTATTTTTGTGCACTAAGGGAGGCGAAAAAAAAACTTTCTTATTTTTTACTGAACAGCGACCGACAAGCGTTAAGTGGATATGTTAGCTTATCGAACTGATCTCAGGGTAGTCGATAAAGATATTTACCAGCTTTGGAAAAAATATAAAATATCTTATTTGTTTGATTTTTGATTAAAACTAGTGATTTGAAATGGATATTACATAAACAAATGACGGAATAGTTATGTATAATTTTGAAATATTCTCTATCATACAAACATTACAGGAATGTTGAATCAGCCTTTCTTTCATAGTAAAAGTATGTCACAGATAATATAGCAAATCTGCCGTAATATTTTATCTTATGTATATTTCGCACCTCGATGAACGAACATTCGGTGGCTCACAATCAATTGTTGATAAGCGAAAGCGATGATGCTTTACCACCCCTTCCGCATGACTCATGGCGCAATAATAGGCATATAGGCACTTGATCACATCTTGTGCATTACAGGCGTCAGCCGGCGAACAAGTTGGTATATAAAGCTCCATTGCAGCAAGAATAGCAGTGAAATGATATACAAATGAGTCAAATTCTTGGCCTTGAGTTCAAATTCATTTAGGGTGATAGCGCAGCCAATTGAGGTGTAAACACACGAGATTCATATACCCAATTAACCTGGTCAATTTTTTTATCTCAAATTTATTTTGCAGTCACACGAATTTGACGAATGCCGGTTCGATGTTTCGATTGGACAAAATGTATGGTATCTGCGAGCGGAAACACCAGAGGATAAGCGAAACTGGATTGAAGTCCTTCAGTCGTACAAAACGGACTATCCCGAAACCGTTAGCCTTCGACGTCATGGCAGTACCCATATCTTTGCAGTCCAATACCTTGTCAACGGCCAGTGGAAGTAGCTTGAAGCGTGTCAGTCGTGGATTGCGCGAAAAAATGCATGAAATTGAAACCTATCGGGATATCTTATACGGGACAGATTGATACCTTGCAACGGTATGCGAATATTAAAATGATCAATGTGCAGTTTATTCCAATTTAAACATTTATTTTTAGCTATTTTGACGTGCTTCATCTGAAGAATGAAGACAATGTTCCACTCGACTTGGGTGACGGTTTGCGGCCGATTGATTTCAAGGGAGAAGCAATAACATTCCGAGAGACCACTGCCGGTGTCATCACTACTTTGCAGCACTGTTTAGATATTATTTCCCAGAAGGAAGAAAGTTTCAAGAAAAAGCTTGATCGGGAGGTCGACAGACGGAAGAAAGCAGAGGAGCAATATAGGTAATGTATGAATATTGATACCAATGGATTGAGGTTCTTTCTTTTGCGTCTGCGTTCGAGCGGACGTAATTTAATTTATTGACAAACACTAAGCCCTATAACTTTCCTTGTAGAAAAAACATATGAATCAGAAACTTTTTTTGGTTTATTTCTTTAGTCATTCATTCAATTATTAAAACTTTTCAAGCGAAGAAAATTTCTCAATGATGATTTCTGAAATTTTCACATGTTGAATTTTACAGAAATACATGAACGTTGGAAACATTTAATTATTGATCTAAAAAATTTCATTTATTAATAACAAGTCTGTTTCAAAAAGTCACTTTTGTATAAACAATTTTTGAAGGTCTGTCAAATGAATCTCCAATGATATAAGGTACCATTTTACTTTCATAATCATGTATAGATATTTTTCAAAACTCAATGTTATTGTTTACATTAGAATTTGTTTTATTTTTCCAGTAGAATTACAAAGATAAAGTGCTTTGCGTGAAAAAAGCTCTATTCGATATTCGGCAGGATACCGAATAGTTGAAATATTCTTATTCGGCCAAACGAATATTCGGCCCGATGGTATTGAAATAATTTCAAATCTGTTTTTCCGTTAGTTACACGGAAAATAAAACATGCTTTGAAAACAAATTAAAAAATTAATATTTTCTAAAGTACCGTAAAAATGTGATTTTTTATTATTGCCAAAAATCAATACTCAGGAGAGGCTTCAAGAAAAAAAAAAGGGATGTTCAAAAATAAAAACTATAAAAATCCAAAACCAAAATTCAAATAAAAATAAATCATTGCCCAAAACGTGTTTAGAATTATTTTAGATAACGAAAAATGATATTTAGATCGAAAATAAAAATTAAGGGTTAACGGCTGAACACGTAAAAAAACATTTTAATTTTTAACTTCTTGTACGTAATCTCAACTATCTGATATAGTTGATGAATGTTTGACTTTGTTTTCCAACTAAAAACTAAGTTTGGAAATGGTTTTTTTGCCACCTATTTGAAAATCTTGACCAATGTGCGGCACCGTAGTCGCCTTAAAGCCATAGAACGGAGAATTTCTCACAATTTGAAACAGTAAACTCCATTTATTAAATCAATTAAATGGAAATTTTAATGTATCATATGTATGTAAAGTTTATATTTTTTCCTAATTAGTTAATTTTGTTACTATTCGGTGACTATTCGACCTATTTGGCCGAATAATAGATTTAATTATTTGGCATCATTCGGCAAAATAAAAATTTCGACACTTATATTCGGCCGGCCGAATATTCGGTACATCTCTATTATTGAGTTTAAAATTCATATTTTGGGGTTATTTCTCTCAGTCTGGCATACCAGACTCATGTATTTTAATCCGACGTTTCGGACACTTATATTGAGCCTTTTTCAAAAATTTAACGACTCAAGTAGTAATTTATGCATACAAATTGTGTTTATGTAAATCGTTCGACTAGTATTGTACAATGTTATGATAATAAAAAAATCTCCAAAATAATAAAATTTCACACGAGTATGGAACAACGTTTAGAACGGTCGAGTTTTGGAGATCAAAATCAATGATTGTTAGAAATTGGCTGGAAAATTCTCCCGGCTTGTTCTCCGGAAGCATCATCAATCAAAAGCCTGATGGAAAAAAATCAAGTTATTTTTGGAGCAAAAAATTAACAGATAAAAAAAATATTTTTTAACCGGTATTTTTAGAGAAAAAATATTTTAAATTTGAAGGGAACTGATATGATGTTTTGGTATAAACTACGTCTAGACGGAAATTCTAATATAGTATTAATATGAAAAATAACTTACGCCTTCACAGAGTTACTTATTTAGTCCCCACGTCACATTGAAAGCACAATCGGAGAAACAATTGTTCTATTTTTAGAAGACCTTTCAAAGTACAATTGATAATCATCAAAATTGGCCACACTGCTGTAATTAAATCGATTTTATTTTCCACATATTATTTTCATAATATGTTATTCTGAGATTACCAATTGAAATATTCGGAGAAAAACTTTTACAATTTGCTGTATGATTGATAAATATGCACTAGACTGGCCCTTAAACAAAATAGTTGTAAAACTCGACGGGGCACCCCCTAGATATGTGCCTTAGGGTAAGAAAAATGCTCTCTCAAAATTTCAACTCATTTGGTTGCATCCCCAGCTTGCGCATTCAATTCGAAGTTTGTATGGAATATACGTTTCAAATATATTGAAAATTGACCCTATGTCCACTGTTTCGTTCCGTATACTAGTTGTTCGCGTTCAATTGAGCCCAGAATGACAAATTCACTAGTTGAAACCCTAATGAACATAGTTGGCAGAAGGTTGTATCTGGATTTAAGCTCATTTTCATTAACCTTTCAGTTGTTGAAAGTGAGTCTAAGATTAGCACTTCCGTACAATCACTTATATGCATGCACCTTGTACCGCTGCTCGTCCAACGTCATAGGTGGCTATGATGCGCTTAGTGGATACCACTCAGCTATGTTGCAGAAATACTAAGCAGTATTGCAATTCTACTTCAGATAGCTAAAACACCAATTTTCTCAAGGTTAATCACATACAACCTTCTACAATATTGTTCACTATGGTATCAAGTAGTGTTTTTGACATTCTGAGTTCAATAGAACGCGATCAACAATTTTTCCTGACCTGAACAGGAGATGATGTTCTATTACCCATATGTTTGAGCTGAAATTCCCATATTAACTTCAATTCAATTGCGCCACTTCATGGAACGACCAAATGAGCTGAAATTTTCAGAAATCTTCCTCTAACCCTAAGAATAATCTTGGGGGGTGCCCCGTAGAATTATACAACTTTATTTTTCTCCCATACTGAGCTGGGCCAGTCTAATATGCACCAATGCGTAGTATGAGACTTTTTAGTAAAACGACCACAAAGAGTAAAATTTATACTTTAGACTGCGGTTTAAACTAAAGAATTAGCTCTCGTTTATACAAATAAAGTTTCTTTAGTTATCTAAATTAGTTTTAAACACGCTTTTCACTTTTCTCTTTTGCTGCCATAAAATAGAACAATCACTAAAGTTACCTAATGTCAGAGAATGGTGGAATATAATTGATTTTTTTTTAAAGCTGTACTTTTAGTAGAGTAGTAAAGGATACAAACACGCAATTTGTTCATAAAAATGAAGATTTTTGTTTTGCGAAAAATAATGTTAAACTTTGACGAACAACTTTTCTTAGGAGTTTTTGGAAAAACTATTTAGCTCTTCATCCAAAAGGATTTTCTATAGGGTGTCTCAGAAAGTATGGGCACGACCTCACCATTCCGCCATTTCCAAGACTAGTGAAGATAAAAATTTGATTTTAACACATTCGATTACTGTACTTAACAAAAGATTGCGATTTTTTCATGAATAATTTAATTATTATTGTGTTGACTACGTAACATTTCTTTGAAGCATATCTTATCAGTCTTGCAAAATTCGCGTTTTTTTTATCAACTTTGTTTTACAAAATTTGTTCTACGTCAGAAAGTGCGTATAATACAAATCTGAAAAAATATATTTATAAGCGACGATATAATAATAGATTGGACAATCAATTGAAATTTTAAATTTATGTATGTAATATTTGTATTGGAACTAAAAATTCGATTCCCGCCATGGTCGAATTGAAAATGTTCAACAAACAAATCCTTATGTTTACGTAAAAACATGAATTATTCAAAAATTAAAGTTGCCAATCCAAGAGAATAGGGACTTACCTTTTGTAAATCTGGAATGTATTAATTTTGTTACTATTTAATATACCTGAAGAGTTATAACTTCGTAATATTGTCTTATGTGGAGAGAAAAATACGAGATTTTTCGAAATTCTACCATTTTTTAAGTGTTCTCTAACGAAGCCAAATAAAATTTCAAACAAAAAGAAATGTAAAACATCCTTGATACAATGTTCTTTAACTCACCATGGTGAAAGGTTTTGATAAAAACATGTTTTTCTAGTTATTTTCCAACAAAAACAAAATGTGGGGCCTGTGCTGGCCACATAAGAATTAATTTTATAAAATTAAAATTTTCAGTGTAAACGATTATTAAATCAAACAAATTTATCACAGATGCTGGTGGAAATAGCCTATAGAAAAATACAAAAATATAGAAATGTTTGATTGTTTGAAAAAGTACTATGATTTTCATTATCAAAGTCGTGCTCATACTTTCTGGACACCCTATAAGATCTTATATTTTCATAGCATTGTAGAATAATAGTTGAACGATGCCCAGAAAACCGATTACGATTTTATCAATAAATAAAAAAGATATAGCATAAATAAAGTGTCCACTTTATAAAATGAACAGTCCTTATGGGGCCCTTTCTAATTTTAAATCATTTTGTAAAATGCAAGTGAGATTCAAAATCTCACCCACACGTTTATTATTTTTTTTTTTACTTTTTATTGAAAAAATTCGCAAAATAGAAGGCACATGAATTTCGTTTCGAAAACAAAGAAGAAAAGAGCGTATAAAAATAACATCAACGGTCATATTTTGGCAACATGAATTCAATCGAATAATTTCAAAATTGAGAAAACCTTAGAAGAAAGTTTTGAAATGTGACATTAGATGCAGTTACTTCGCTTAACGGGGCAAGTGGGACCCATCCAGTTTCATGCGTCAATCCATGTTAGTAAGTCAACCATTTTAATAATAGGAATTGAAAAATCATAGATTTTTGATTTTGAGTACATAAGGGATGAAACTATAAAATACCCTAGACCCAGAAAAACCAAAATGTACGTATAACGAAATCACCTGGAGGCTTTGTATGTGAAAAATTTCACTTATAAGATGTCGCGAAAAGGCCTTCTACGTACAAAAGTGGAGGCGATATACGTGCATACATTATGTGACGAATAATAGCATACAATGCGAGTGTATAAATTATCTACCGAACTTACCTGTGACTTATACGACTTAACTTATAATAACAAATGTTGATTTGACAGCTGCTACGGAATGATTCGACTTACTTTGTACGAGTGTACGGGACGAAACCAAATGTAAAAATGAACTCAGAAAAAAAGCGTTTGATGCGAGGAAACTCATCAATCTGACGATTTTATCCACCGTGTTTTGGCGGGTTTGTATGAATTACCGAGTTATAACGTGAACTTTCATGTGATGTCTGGTTGTCTGGGACGTAACGCTTTAGGAAGAAAACATACATAAAACATTTTTAGTATGTAACATCGCACTTAATATTAACTCTCCACAAAATTCTCCACAAAAAAGCGTAAACATGAATATAGTCGACTCTCCACATCTCGATGTTCTACATTTCGATATCTCTCCTTATGTTGATGATTTCCTCGGTCCCTTCATTCTGCATATAAATTTGCTCTCCATATCTCGATATCTTCCTTGTTTGGATCCACTTCTACTTTTGATTTGATTTGCTAGATTACGAAAGCAAATGTGGTGCCGAACATAATGCATCCAAATTCTGAGAGCCGGATCGATTCGGATAAAAGCCCATGACTAAACCTAGAGTAGGCAATATACGAAACATAATGACACATTCGATTCATCACAATATTCCAAGCAAAAACTTTTAAATTATCACATATCTTCAATGCATGAAAAGGTAGTAGAATTTTACGCGTGAAATATTTTGAACACTACCAATTCGACTAAAAAAATCCCAAAAAATGTCTTACCGAGTTGAATAATTTTAACAGAAATATATGTTTTTTATTTTCTTTTTTGTCTGTTTGCAAAAATCAATACAAATGGTTGCCCTTTTTGTCAAAACCGGAGGTTCATATATTAATTTGTTCAGTTGTTATTGTTTATTAAAGGCTGTTTATGAAAAGCTATGAATTTAAAGCTCAGTTTATATAAATAGGAGCTCTAGGAACCAAAATGATAACTTAACATTCTCTCATTTGTATTAATAACGAATATTTTTTCTGTCCAGTATATAGTTGTGAAAAAACTGAAGTTTAGTTTTTATGCGAACCGCTCCATCTTGGACCTCTGAGTTTTAGTTGTTGTGGATTGATGTATGTATTTTCAAAAACATTTTTTTTCTGGCCTAGGGAGCGATCGAGGTTTGAGTTGACTCCCAAAACCCCTTCCAACTGGTTGCGCCACTGATTTCTTATAATTATTTCTTAAAATATGTTCATATTCTTTAGGTCCGATATATAAAATAATCGCTTGTTTTCTTTTTTACAGGGTTGCAAGGAAGAACTTACTAAAATAGAAATTCCTCTATACCCGGTCCTGATCTGGAGGTGAGTAGTGCTATGAATATTTGTGACACAATTTGAATACATCAAAATACGATGACTATAAAAAAAAAGATTTAAATTTGTGAATGTTTGTCATCGCCATGGTTGCCGTTATGCCAGATAAATCTGACACTACCAGACTTTCGTCGAAAGAAGATGAATAGACAATTGGCTTATTTTACCACACTTTCAAAAATATATTGGTTTTAAGCAATCTTGTTACACATTTATGATAAATATTATAATTTTTGTAACGTGCAAAAATCAATTTGAAAATATAAATAGGCACAAATTTAACCACTCAATTTTGTATTTTTAGTACCAAATCAACCAACTTTGAATGGTGGCCTCCATATCGAACACTATCTAGACACGACTTGAATTCTATAAACAAGTTCACCATTCAATGTTTTCATTCCAGGAATAGTAATTCAATTGAAAATTCAAGTAATTTGAGTTCTGCCCGCAGATGTCTATCGAAAAATCTTTCCATCCTCCAAGTTTTCCATTATATAACATCGTTTCAAACATTTCTATTGTTTAAAAAAAACTTGTATAGAACAAGGATATGATGTATTAGGGTAACGGTCGTATTTTGAACCCCCTAAGGAAGCGATTTTAGTTTTGTGTCCCAATTAATTACTTGCACAGCCTAACCAAGTCAAAGAACATGTCAAAATGTAGAAAAAAACTTCCTCTACGAGATAAAAATGCCCAAACGGCCATGTAGGATCCAAAAAACATCGGAAAATAATTGAATTGTGAAGCAGCTGTTTTTCATTATTTTTGACACACCAATACATTTTGGACCTTCAAAGTATATATTTTGGACCCCCGGCATTTGTTTATCCGTTTGGCGACAAAGTCCATGACACTGGATGTATAATATGCTTGCCCATAGTCTAATCAATCGATCGATAATAGAAAACCGAACAAATTTACGGGCTTTTTGTCCAGAAATTTGAAAAAAAGTTTCTGTTTACATTTGAGAAATTTCTGACGGTTTCAATTTTCTGTGTGTAACGTGTTGTAACGGTTGCATGGATGCAACCGATTAAAATTAAATTAATTTCCGATAAAATAAACACATTTTCTAAGTACAAACGGTTGATGCAAAGTGCGGAATAGTCGTATCTTTCCAAATGGCATGGCGAATTGAGTTGGTCTTTCTATTTAAATTAGGGAATTTGCAGGAAAATGGCCAAGGGGGTCCCAAAATATATTGGTTACCCTATTCTACGCAAATGTTGCTTTTTCTCTTTTTTGATTGGACATCGATTTATTTATGTTTGATGGTGTCCCACGGCGTGTATACGGGAAAGGTTTATCATAAAATAGACATCACTAAATCTTTCACCGTTTGAAAATAAAGATTTAAGCTTTCACTCGACGTGTTGTCCAAAAAAAATCTCGAAGATTTTTTTTTATTCTACGTTTTTGTTCCTTTAAGTACATATTTTGAAATATAATCATTGTATCATTGTATCATTGTAAAAGACAGTTTTTTTGTAAAGATCGATGAAAGCTTTAATTCCAAATAGAAGCTCATAAAATAAAATATATTAGGTATCATCTTGTAAAAAAAACTGTCCTATGTGATTTTGAGGCTTTGATGAGATATACGACACATATTCAATGAGATATGTTGGAGATTTTACTGTTGGAATACTTATTCGTACTGTGCATTACATCTGCACTGGGGCTGGTCCTGCATCCGAGCTTAGTTTTCCAACAAAAACAGTTGGGTCCTCCAGAACAGGACACACGGCGTGTCTGGTAGAACGATATTATCAGAAAAAATAGGCATCTCTAATTCTTTCACCATTCTATAGATTTTTAACTTTCATTTGACATGTTCCCCCAAAAAAAAAAAATCCGCTGAGGGATTGTTAAAATGTTCTTAAAAGTACATTATTTTTAAATGTAATCCCAAAAAGGCTGAGTTTTTTCTCTCAAGCTCGATGTAGGCTATTTCAAATGAAGGATGATAGAATAAAGAACCATAAAGTTACATGTTGTAATATCGATAATATCGATTTAGCGTATAACTGTTTCTTTTCATGGTTAAAATACGTTTTAACGTTTTAAAACTTTCTTCTTCTTCTTTATCTCCTTCTTCTTCTTTTTTTCTTGCATTACACCTCTGCTGGGACAAAGCCTACTTCTCAGCTTAGAGTTCGTTGAGCACTCAGTCATTAATTGAGAGTTTTCTTTGCCAACCAATTAATCATTTGATCGTGCGGTTTATGAGTGCGATCTCGTCATGTTCTTTTTTATGCTGGAATGAGTTATCTGCGTTGAAATCCAGAAATCTCCCGGCAATCGCCTCATAAATTAGTTATGTATTGGTTTATTACGAGGTAGGTTAAAAGTAGAATCGATCAACATAATAACAGCCTGCGAAAGGAAACGAAATACGCTCATGCTCAAATGCCCTATATCCCAAGTTTTATAATCCTCATTTAACATCATTGAAGGTCACTCATTTGGCAATCCTCGCATCAAAACAGCGGCACCACCGTATATGGGATTTACCATTGTGACAGCATTGCTGTTCTATCGAACACGCAAGACAACGGTGGCGCTAATCTATGCGTTTCATAGCGGCCGTTTGGGATATTTTAATGATCCATAAAAACACGTAATTTTTAGTAAGCAGCACTTATTTTCTCACACCGAAATTACTAAATCAAGCATCTATGTGTATCGTATTAATTGAGAAAAAGATGAAAATATCAAACAACAGCACCAAGTATTATTGATGTGTAAAAATGGGTTATAAACAGCTCTATTTTCGTTTCAATAGTTTTCAGTATCAATTTCTACGGAATCGAACACTGAAATATGTAAATAAAGCTATGTGAAAATTGTTATGAATTACGTCAATTTTCAGGATGGTTGGTTCGATCTCACTGGTCGCAAATATTGTTCTTATATACTATATATTAACATTAACGATTGATTTTTTTTTATTAAGTATCATTCCAACATTACATTCATTTCTTATATCTAGGTGTTCTGTGTTATTAGATTATAACACTATCATCCTAATTTGGTAAAAACAAATTTAAGATTTTATTAACATTTTGTTTATATAATATACATTTCATTTGCCGTAGCAGTTCTAATTTTTACAGGTGAGTTGATTTCACCTGCTTATAAGAGAAAAAAAAACGCTTTAAATATACTTAACCTAACTTAACCTAAACATATAACGCATTAATCGTGGCAATAGAAGATTGCAACGATTTTTGCCTGAAATTATTTATTATTTTATTTGAAATTTGTTCCAATGTTTCAACATTGGATATTCTATGTAACTCATTGGTACTATACCAGGGAGGAAGCCTCAGAATTTTATTTTGAATTCTCTGCAGAGCTTTCTTCCTGGTATTACAACAGCTAGTCCATATGGTACAGCATACAACATCTTCTTCTTCTTTCTGGCGTTACGTCCCTACTAGGACAGAGCCTGCTTCTCAGTGTTCTTATGAGCACTTCCACAGTTATTAACTGAGAGCTTACTATGCAATGACCATTTTTGCATGCGTATATTGTGTGGCAGGTACGAAGATACTTTATGCCCTGGGAAGTCGAGAAAATTTCCAAACCGAAAAGATCCTCGACCGGTGGGATTCGAACCCACGACCCTCAGCTTGGTCTTGCTGAATAGCTGCGCGTTTACCGCTACGGCTATCTGGGCCCCATACAACATGGCTGGCCTGAAAATTTGTTTGAATATCAAAAGCTTGTTCTTAAGACAAAGTTTTGATTTTCTATTAATAAGGGGATAAAGACATTTTACTCATTAATTACTTTTGGCTTGAATGCCCTCAATGTGATTTTTTGAAAGTTAAATTCTTATCAAGCATGAGCCCTAGATACTTAACTTCATCTGACCAATTTATTGGAACCCCTCTCATCGTGACAACGTGTCCACTTGAAGGTTTCAAATAAAGAGCTTTTTGGTTTATGTGGGAATATTATTAGTTGAGTTTTGGAAGCATCGGGAGAAATCTTCCATTTTTGAAAGTATGAAGAAAAAATATCCAAACTTTTTTGCAATCGACTACAGATGACACGCAGGCTTCGACCTTTGGCGGAGAGGCCTGTGTCATCCGCAAACAAAGATTTTTGACATCCCTGAGGTAACTCAGGTAAGTCAGATGTGAAAATATCGTATAATATTGGTCCCAAAATGCTGCCTTGAGGAACACCAGCTCTTACAGGAAGTCTTTCAGATCTGGAGTTCTGATAATTAACCTGAAGTGTACGATTTGACAGATAACTTTGAATTATTCTAACAATGTATGTTGGAAAATTAAAGTTTTTCAATTTTACAATCAAACCTTCATGCCAAACACTGTCGAATGCTTTTTCTATGTCTAGAAGAGCAAGACCAGTAGAATAGCCTTCAGATTTGTTGGAACGGATCAAATTTGTTACACGTAAAAGTTGATGAGTGGTCGAATGTCCATGGCGGAATCCGAAACTGTTAACGATTGATTGGCGAAGCCAATTCTCAATTAATAAATAAGTTTCCAAAGAACTGAAAAAGCTGGCTTTGTTCTAATAGGGTTTAATTCTAGATAGAAGAAAGAGAAAGTTAATGTAATCTAACCATGAAAAGAAACAGTTGTACGCTAAAATCGATATACTTTCACTGTACGAATAAGTGTCCTTTGGCTTATTAAATCCAAAAGATCACATAGGACAATTTTGTCTATTACAACATGTAACTTTATGGTTCTTTATTCTATCAACTTCCATTGGAAACAGCCTAAATCGAGCTTGAGAGGAAAATAACTGCCTTTTGTGATTACATTTAAAAATAATGCACTTTTAGGAACATCCTAATTCATAACAATCCCTCGGTGGATTTCTTTTTGGGGAACATGTCACAATAAATGAAAGTTAAAAACCTATATTTCGAATGGTGAAGGAATAAGAGATACCTATTTTTTGTGATAATATTGTTCTACCAGACACGCCGTGTGTCCGGTTCTGGAGGACTAACTGTTGTTGTTGGAATACTAAGCTCAGATGCAGGACCAGTCCCAGTTTAGATGTAATGCCAAGAACATAAGATGAGAATCCAGCATGCTCTATCTGGATCTGCAATTTTGTAATAGAATTTGATTTGTATGATGATTTTGACTTAAGTGTCCATTAGGCTTGTACTAATGGCTAACACTTTTTTGTTATTGAAAAAGCGTCAGCGATGGGGATTCATCAGTGGATATTTGTCATTCATGAGAGCTGTGTAAACATACTCTTTGTTTTGTGACACCACATTTGTAGCGATACTGACGTCTATAACACTTGCTCGCTTGATTATGTTTACTATTATAACACATTAATGGATATAGGGGATAGAGTGATTGTTTCTGTTAGCTCAATATCTACAATCAATGTAATGATCATTTGTAACCGAAAAGGTTCAAAGTGCGATAAAATAAAGACAATTTACATTGTCTTCAACATATAAGCTGCACGATCACTAACATTAGGCAACGAACAACACGAAACACCCAGTAGCCCAGCGATTAATTTTTCGTTTAACGAAAAGTTTTCATCGACTGGAGCAGGAAACGAACCCACACCCCATGGCACAATACGCCTAGACGACTGACGCCGCTAACCGCAAGGCCACGAAGCCCACGTTTTAGTTGTAGAATATTTCCAATCACATGATTTCTATGTAGACTTATATAGAACATAAGACATCTCTGTTTGGCAAAAAACTGAATTTTAGTAATAGTATCATCAGTGTAACAGTTTCTACTCACGTTGCATTGAAAATTTGAAAACACTTTAAAAAAATCGATTTGAAAATCAAAACTTATTCCTAGTAGAGAAAAAATATTGGAAAAATTGCCAATGAATTTTTATTTTAAACATTCCAAATGTTTTTTTACTATTTACAGTTTCCAACTTTCTGTGATTTTGTCTGTGTAAACTGTGATGGTGTCTTTGCAGACAGGAATCGAGGTTTTCAGGATTTGTTTTCTGTTAGTTTTTTCTATTCTATTTATCGTTAATTTTGTTTTAGATGTTTTCCAAATTTAACCACTTCTTTATAAGTTTTTCACATTCTTTGAACGTGCCATTTTTAGCTGCGATTGTGACTTTTTTCTCCTTTGCTTTCGATTCCTTACTACTTGCAACATTCGGTGGACGCATTTAAGTTGGTTTCGTAGTCGTTGGTAAACTGAATAAGCTATTGAATACTACACCAAAACGTAGTTTTTCTTATTGCGGTCATTCTGCTCCCGTTCAGTTTCTTACATTTATCTTAGAGGTAATTTTGCTGGATCGATTTTCTATGCAACACCTATAGATTGATTTTTACAAAAAAAAAAAGATGAAAGTTTGTCTTTTACTTATTTGTTGTACCTACTTCCTTGTCCACATTGCAGAGCATTGCTGCAGAGATCATTGAAGCTGATTTTTAAATATCTCCGTACGTAGAAAAGGGTGTCAGGTCATCAAGCCGAAGTACATTGGGTCGAATGGGTTACGCTGCTGACAAGAAAGTGCTCAAGAAAAAATACTGCTTTTTACTAAAGCAATTTTGGCAACTGATTTCCAAGGAGCGAAATGTCACTTTTACTTGCGGAATAATTGAGTGGAACATTTTCCGCACGGAAAAGTGACTGCTCCATTTGGTTTTCACGGCAGGCGTTACCGACGTTACGAAATCGGCTCTACTTATTAGCTGCGGGCTGCTCAAAGAATTTCGATAGCGGAAATCATTTCTTGGCCGTTTCTTGTCCTATCCTTTTGCACAGTACTTTACAGCTAGTATTTTGAATAGAATTTAGTTTTGTTTATAGAGGGAAATTTCCAAGAATTTCTTTAAAATACTAGTGGTAGTTAATTACTCTAGCACACCACGTATGTCATTCTCCTCCCATGTACAAGAAATATTAAATATCGAGGATTTGGCGTTTGTTGGATAAGGCCTTCTAAGATTCTTCGGCCTAATGATGCATTTGACCTAAACAATTTTAGCCTCAAATACTCCGGCCTAATGACCCAGCACTGTAGGAAAGATTGGGGATATGATATTAAATCAGAGGATATATTTGAGATTTGGTATTTGAAACCAAGATTTGACTTTGCAAGTGCTTCTCGAAAAATCCCAAAAACTGACATCAAACGGTTGAGTTAAGTAGCTTGAATTATTTTCCTTGCGATTTGTTACGAATTTTATCCCGCAAGGTCTTGTTGAAATGCCGTAGCAGACCGCTGCTTATTGAATAGATGTACCATGTTGTGCTACATATAAAGCAAATTCTACTACATGAATAGTTTATTTAACGTTTCTGCCGGCCTTCTAATATACAGTCATTTTTTTTATTTATACCTAAGGTCAATATCCAGTGTAATAAATTTTAATTACTTGTCGATATGTTGTAAGTTTTACCCCAGGTGCAAGTAATCCCGTTTGACAGCACTAGTTTCAGGTTTATATTTCAGAGTTGTTTATTCATGTTTCAAAAAAATACATTGTAACTTGGTGAGGTTTATCTTTATCTTTAACAACAAATAAAATCACTGCCAAAGCTGATATTTTTGTAGATAGTGCTGTTTGCGTTTGGTGTGCAAATCTTGTCTAACTGCGCTTCAAATGCGGTAACACAAAGTAATCGAAGGATATTTAGCGACCATGGTCCATATCACCGCCAACCTAGCAAAGAAAAATCAATCTTTGACATTGCCTTTTTTTGTGAAAAATCTAAGCGCGTTAACTGTTCCCGCATTTGATATTTGCATTTCAAACGCACACTGCGGTACATTTGTACCTATAAGACCATCCGTACCCAAGGTTTGAGCAAGGACGCTCCATTAGTGCGCCTATGTGCCTTAACCCTAAAAGTGCCCAGCCCACCCCATTTTTATGTTTCTCTGCGCAGACATGACCATCAATTAACAACCAAGTGCATACTCTTGCCGCTGCTTACTCTAGCTTTAGGGCAAACTCAATGAAAGACTTTTATATCAATATACGCGTATGTCAGACCAAGCTGAGGGTCGTGGGTTCGAATCCCACCAGTCGAGGATCTTTCGGGTTGGAAATTTTCTCGACTTCCCAGGGCATAGAGTATCTTCGTACCTGCCACACGAAATACGCATGCAAAAATGGTCATTGGCATAGTAAGCTCTCAGTTAATAACTGTGGAAGTGCTCATAAGAACACTAAGCTGAGAAGCAGGCTCTGTCCCAGTGGGGACGTAACGCCAGAAAGAAGAAGAAGAACGCGTATGTCAAGTAATCGATACAAGCGACATTCGGTAAAGGGCATCGGGGTGACCACCGAAATTAGTATTCCTCCGTTGTGTACTGCGATTTGGATTTTGTTCCCCACGCACGTCTCTGCCCATAGGCGATCATGCGACGACATCAGCGCATTGAATTGTGCGCAGAAGGTTGCCCAGCAGCGCCTACTCGCTTGCGCTAGTTTGACCCACAGTGCCATTTTACCCGGTTACTGTGATTTTTTTTTTTCGTTCCGTATACTAATTTTTTTTTTATAAAAGTTTTTATTCTGTCATTGAAGTTTACTTAACTTATTGCTATTTACATATTTCTTCAGATTTCAGAGTCAAGGTGGAAACTTAACGCATCAGTGTCTATTTGATTATTGTTATTGATTATAAAGGCTACGTATTGAATGAATATTTTTAGGATTAACAATCTGTCAGCTCGATTGACTCTTTTGAGTATAGGGTTTTTTAAATCTTCAAATGTGAAACCTCTATTAGCAACTATGTTACGTAATCTGTTCTGCAATATAGTCCATGCTCTCGATACTCGTCGGCAAGTTGAAAGTTTGTGCTTGAGGTCTTCCGGTACGTTACAAATCTCACACGTAGGCGAATCAGCGCGCTGCATTCTGTGCAGCAAATCTTGATGAGGAATTTTGTTGTTGACCAGCATGTAGTAGAGACCACGCTCTGTACCGTTGAGTCGGCGATCAGCGATGTTTCGCCAAATACGTTTCCAATCCCGGTTAGGATTTTCCCTCACGACTTTTGCTTGTTCTGCTGCTAGTACAAATTCTCTAAGTATCCCACTGGATGAAGGATTCGTTTTTGTTGCATTAGAAAGATACGAACATTCCAAAGCAACCAATTTAAGGCACGGGCAGTTGCTTGGAATCGCTTGCAGATCTGGAGGGTTTTGCACTTGGTTCAAGAATCGGCTGTAGAATGGCATGCATTGCAACTCGATAAGATGCCGATTTATGAGCAGAGCTTTGCATTTTTGTCCTGGTAGCTGCAATTTAAGTCCACCAAGTTCAACTGGTAGAGCTAGCTGTTGTATAGGAACACGCGTAATTTGACCAGTCCATAAAAAACTTCCTATCAATGACGTCAGTTTAGCAATATACAGATTATTGATGGTTACAACGGACGAAACGTACCATATCTTCGAGGTGATCCAAGTATTCAAAAGGATTATCTTTTGGTGGAGAGTCAGAGAACGGCAGCGATGCAACCACAGCTGTTGAGCAAAACTATGGACTAGAGGATCCCAATTGATTTTGCTCATTAATCTAACAGAATTAGCAAAATTGATTCCGAGTATTTTTACTGTGTCCACTGTTTGTAACCAAGGAACAACCAGTCGGGTATTGTTGTTTATGTGACCGATGTCTACACCCAACGTTTTGTTGTAGTTGAGTTTGGCTCCAGCTATCGCACCAAAACGATCGAAAGCAACCTTCACGCTCTCAATTTTTCCCATGCTTGTAGTGATGATCGTAATATCGTCGGCATATGCTGTTACAAGATCATCGGGTCCACTGCAGATTCTTTCCAAATTTCGTAGCAGTGGTTGTATGTACAAAACAAACAGATGCATTGCGATTGGATCGCCCTGCCGAACTGACCGTTGTATTGGAAACGAAGGTGATAGGTTCCCATTGACAAGAATCCTGGAGGTGGAAAGCTGCCCAATTTTGTTGAGCAAAGCTATCAGATCAGTGTTGAATCCTAAGGACTCCATCGTGCGGAAAAGAAATCTTCGATCAACCCGATCGAAAGCGTGATCGAGATCGAATGATATCATTTTCCCACTCAGTCTTCTTTCCTTTAAAGAAGCGATCCGGTCTTTGATAGACAGGGTTGCTTGGAAAATATTGTTGTTTCCATTTGAACATTTCTGAGCATCACTTAATATACCACTCTCAACAAGTGTTTGGTTTAATCTTAGCTTGATTATCCTTGAGAAAAGTTTGTAATCAGCATTGAGAAGTGATATAGGTCGGAAAGATTTGATTGATTTGTCTGGCCCCTTTTTCTTGACCAAGACTATCACTCCTGCCACAAATTTATTCGAAAAGTTCCCACTTAGAGCTTCATTCATAATAAGGTTCAACTGTCTATGAGTTATATCGAAGGTTTTTGCATAAAACTCGATGGGAATGCCGTCGCAGCCCGGAGATTTTTTGAAGGAACTTGTTCTGATTGCTTGGAATAATTCATCAGTCGTGATCTCATCCATACAACGGCCATTAGATAGACTATCGGCTGGTATAACCCTCTCCATGACGAAATCATTGCCAGTTCCGATTTCGGTTTCCGTGTAAAGTTGTTGGAAATAGGCAAAGATGTGTTGCTCAATCTGATCGGTGTTGGTTAACAAACCATCGTTATCTGTATCCAGCTGATTTATTACTGTTTTCCGCCGTCGTGTTTCGCCAAGTTGGAACGCTGAAAGAGGCTCCCCCGCAATTCTTGTTTCATTGATCTGCATGAACGTATCCGAAAATCGCCTTTGAAGAATAAGCATCTGGCTTTTGATCCGATTTATGGTAGTAAGGACCAAGGGGTTACCAAAATACTCATCATATGCTGTATCAAGTTGAGTGTATAGTTGTTGATGTCTTCGGTTGAATTCGGAATATAGTTCTCGCGACTTCCATCGGAAAAAGGACAGAATTTTTTTTCTTCGCATACATGGTCCACCAATCCATCCACGATGAATAGTACCTCCGTTGTCGAAGCCAATAGTTCCAACTCAATTCGAACTCCGCTATATTGTCCGTTGATAATATCTGTGGACGAATGGACCAAAATCCTCTCCCATGTTCCACTCCCATATGAGGCAAGCACAGGCGGAGTGTTAGTGCCTTATGGTTGGTAAACGAACAAACATGAGTGTTGGTTGAACGAAGTTGATTCCGCAGGCTACGACTCACATACAATCGATCAATCCTTGATGCAGAGTTATGTGTTATATAGGTATACCCACTTTGACTTCTTCTGAGAGCAGCCCATACATCCACCAGTTGTAAATGTTGCAATGTATGTCGAAGAGAGGCACTGTAGTTGCTATTACCGGTAGAATCTCTCGCATCCACCACAGAGTTAAAATCACCGCCCAATACTACATGCTCAGTAGCTTCTCGCAAGTAATACGAGAGTGTATTGTTAAAGAAATATTCTCGCTGGGTTCTTTGTAATACTCCCGACGGAGCGTAAATATTGCATAGGGTAACTGAGTTATTCAACCGCAACACAATCAACCTGCCATCCAAGCTTCTGTCGACATGGGAGATAGAGATATGTTGCTTAACAGCTATGGCTGTACCTCGTTTGGTATGGTCGACGTTCGTCATAGTGTTATAGCCTGGAATAGTCATATGTTTATCTTCAACTTCAAAAGTCGAAGTTGTCGAAGTTTTTAGCCGATTGTTTTTTCGCTTCAAGTTCAATATCGATATTAGCCCAGAAATTCGCTTTTAATAATTCGTTAAAGCATCAAAAGTGCATCTCTCTACGTTGATAATCAACATTACTGTGTTATTTGTGGATTTTGTGACTCTGCAGGGCATATAACGCCGAAATAAATTTTGCCAACGGCTTCGTTGTGTAGAAGCTGTTAGTGGCCAACCGCCATTCTGTAGTGCCTTCTCACTGATCGTGAAACCAGTTGAAACGCATTAGTTGTTTGTCAACAATGACGAAGAAGTGTGATGGTGCTCCCTGTTTTGGAGGATCGACCAGAAGCAATAAAATCGAATGTCGAAATTGCCGTAAATCATTCCATGCGAAATGCGCCAATCTCAATGGAAGCCAATTAAAAGCAATTCGTGATTTGCCCGGAGTGTTCTGGTTTTGTACCGTCTGTCGTAGTATAGAGAATCGAGTCGACCAGCAAGTGCATAGTTCTATACTTGATCTCGTTTTGCATCGTATCAATTCGCTCACACGACTAGTGTATGCCCAAATCGATGCCACCCGTTCTTTGTGTCGTTCACTTGGGAACGAACACACTCATGTAAGCGTACCCAGGATGTCGTTTTTGGACAAATCATCAATTGTTGATGTCGTGAAAACCAATTTTGAGAACGCCCTGGATCAAATGCAGTTCGAGTTCTCGAGGGATTTCAACGATTTGGTCGCCGAGAACACACACAGAAATGCTACGGATAAACCGCATACCGACGATTCTTCAATTGTGTTGAATGATAACAACAAGAGAGATCGTACATCCAGCTCGGATTTATCTCCAAATTCCGAAAAAAGAATGCGAGTTGATGTTCCAAATAGTTCATGTGAAAATTCAAATACTGTAGCTCTCCCTCTTACAGCTAGCCAACAATGCTCAGCTGAGATCGTCACCGTATCCACGTCGCAAGCTAACGTCATTTTACCGAATGAAACTGTTTTGCCATCTGCCAATCCGCCTATGCCTTCTCCTGGTGCTGTTGCTATTGCTGCTAGTTACGAACTCCCCGCTGTTGTTGGAACCGCTGCTGCCAACGAATCTGCCAATACCGTCAATAATAATGCAGCCATCACCGCCAGTGCTCCTGCCAACGCCGTCAATGCCGCCACAAATTATCAAGCCACCACCGTCAATACTCCTGCCAACACCTACCATGCCAGTTGTACACGTGCCCCCACTATCGCCACCCAAGCTACCAAAACCACTCAAGCCATAAACGCCTATCAAGCCACCTTTACCAACCAAGCCATTATCTCAAATCATGCCGTAAATACCAATCAAGCCTTCATCGCCAGTCAAGCCACCCCAGCCGCCTTTGTTAGCACAACTCAAAACGATTTTGCTCGCCCACCTGCCGTCACTAGCCTGGTGACCTACGCTCCATCTCATCAAGCTCGCTTTTATCCGCTTATTCATGACAGTTGCTCTAACGCTGCAAGGATGCACTCTGTTGGTACACAAACCTCACCAAACGCTGTGTCTCGCCGGAGCAGTTTGGAATATATCCGTCGTGATAACACCACAACCATCTCAACAAACTCAGGTAATACTACAGTTGCCTCTAATCATACCGTTCCAGCCACGATGTTTTCTCCAACCATGGTCAACATTGCTGATGGACCCGCCCAATCACATCAGTCTCATCCGCTTCCAACAAGAGTTAATCAGCTACGCAACACTGCCGTTATCAGTAGACAGAATGGCCCAGTGTCACCTACATTATCGATTGCTAACCGTGAAGATCCCAGGAAATGGTTCTATGTCTCGCCTTTCCAACCACATGAAACAGCTCAAAATATTTCCGACTATGTATCCATGAAAGCAAATTGTCGCATAGATCAAGTGATATGTCAGAAACTAGTCAGTGAAAACCGCTCAAATGGACCACCTCTCACATTTATTTCCTTTAAGTTAAGCGTGCCTGAGGATATAGTTCCTACTATTAGATCGGACAAATTTTGGCCAGAAGGAATAGTTATCAAGCCTTTTTTATACCAACGCCCTCCTGTCAATCGGTTATCAGCGCCATACCCATCAACCAGCGTCCCTCGCACTCCTATCACCAGAATAGCAATACAGAGGCCGGAATTGTTCCCATCTGCTCGCCAACTCCCAAAACGTTATCAAATGAGCTCCCCGTTAATTTCCAGAACGCAAACAATTCATCCATTTCAAACGCTAGTTTAAGGTCTTCTTTAGGAGTCAAAGGACTCAGTGTGTTTTATCAAAATGTTAGAGGTCTTCGGACCAAATTAGACTCCTTTCTAGTTGCTAGTACCTCCTCATCATATGACGTCATATTGTTAACTGAGACTTGGTTAAATGACGTCATCTCTGATCGACAATTGTTTGGCCCGGAATATACAGTGTACCGAAGTGATCGATCGACAAGCAATAGCTCAAAGCAACTCGGTGGTGGAGTACTTATTGCTGTAAAACAGCAGTTTAACTCAACTCGTATGATGTCAAACGACTACGTTCATATTGAACAATTGTGGGTCAAAATAACGCTACCTGAATACTCTTTATATTTATGTTGCTTTTATCTGCCTCCGGATTTGAAACATGATTTGAGCATCTTAAATGCTCATATAACATCGATTGAGCAGATATATTCCTCTCTCAAGGAACGCGATCTATTGGTCATATGTGGTGACTATAATCTCTCGTGCATTGATTGGCGTTACGACAAAGTTGATGCAGATTCTCTTTTCGCTTTTCCAATCGAGTCCAATAACTCTGTACCTTCCTACGCCAACCATCTAATAGACAGTTTTGACTCTTTGAACTTATACCAAATGAATGAGCATCGTAATAGTAACTGTAGGATTTTAGACCTAATTTTTATGAGTGATAAAGCTAAGGACGCAGCCTCTGTGAATCGCGCATTATACCCTCTTCTTGGTGAAGACAAGCACCATCCGTCTTTGGAAATAACTTTTGATTCGGTGTGTATTAAGGCTTCTCCTGACCCTTTCGATCCCACTGCTCTGAATTTCAACAAAGTTGATTATGAACTGTTAGCTGTTAGTCTAGGAGATATAGATTGGTCAGAGATTCTTAGTTCTTCAAGTGTGAATGATGCCGTTCAACGCTACACATCTAAGATAATAGACGTTCTGCAAGCAACTATTCCAAAATGTAAGCCCAAGCCTTCTCTTCCGTGGATTACTCCAAAACTGCTCCATTTAAAATCTCGAAGGAACGCTGCTTTAAGGGAGCTTCGTAAAAATAGGTGCTACGTGACGCGTAAACGGTTTCATTTCGTAAGCGACGTTTACAGAAAAGAAAACAACCGCCAATACCAAAAATACATCCGGCGTTCGGAAGAGAACCTCCGACGTAACCCAAAAAGTTTCTGGAGTTTCGTCAACAGCAAACGAAAGGATAGCGGACTACCAGTGTCTATGCACTATAACACCCAAGAAGCATCCAGCGCAAAAGAAAAATGCAACTTGTTTGCTAAACGTTTTTCTAGTGTATTTACTGCTGATTGTCTGTCTGAATGTGACATTAATACTGCAACCAGTGATGTTCCTGCCGACATTTCGTGCTTAAACAATTTACACATAAACGCAGAGGACATTATTAAAGCTTCCAAACGATTAAAACCTAGTTCCTCTCCTGGCCCAGATGGTATACCAACTTGCATCCTGAAAAAATGTATCCAGCAATTGTCACTTCCGCTCCATCATATCTTCAACCTGTCTATATCCTCAGGAGTTTTTCCTGCTCAGTGGAAATCGTCATTTATGTTTCCAGTTTTTAAAAAAGGGGATCGCCAAGACATGATCAACTATCGTGGAATAACTTCGTTATGTTCTTCTTCGAAGCTGCTTGAATTGATTGTAAATGAATCCTTGCTACACAATTTCAAAAGCTACATTAGCACAAAACAACATGGCTTTTTTCCACGTCGATCCGTCACATCAAATTTGGTCGAGTTCACTTCATTTGTACTCCGCAAAATGGATCAAGGTACACAGGTTGACGCTGTGTACACGGACCTCAAAGCTGCTTTCGATTGTCTCAACCACGATATTCTTATAGCAAAGCTAAGAAAACTCGGCATAGGTGGCATACTATTAGACTGGTTCGATTCTTACTTACGAGATAGGGCGCTGCAAGTAAAAATTGGCTCCTGCTGCTCATCCCCCTTTGCCGCTACATCGGGTGTGCCACAAGGCAGTAACCTTGGCCCCACACTGTTCTCGTTGTTTTTCAACGACGTCACAAGGAAAATACCTCACACCTGCCGGTCATTATACGCGGATGATTTAAAGATATTCAACGCTGTCCGTTCTCCCTATGACGCGCAAGCGCTTCAACAGTTTCTTACGCTTTTTGAGGATTGGTGTAGCAGAAACAAAATGTCATTAAGTGTTGATAAATGTCAGGTCATAACATTTTCCCGCAAACTGAACAATGTTAATGCTGTCTACAGAGTAAATGGAGTTTCTCTGATGCGTTTGTTGAGCACATGACTTCAACTATTTGTAAAGCTAACCGCCAGCTCGGGTTCATTTCAAAAGTATGTCAGTCGTTTCGTGATCCATATTGTTTTCGTTCATTATATTGTTCATTAGTTCGTTCAATTCTTGAGTTTTCTTCTGTTGTGTGGTCGCCTAGTTATGTTACATGGAATTTACGTTTGGAATCTGTTCAACGTCGCTTCATTCGCCGTGCCCTATCCCATCTTCCATGGAATGATCCAATTGTTCTGCCTCCCTATGAAAACCGATGCTTATTGCTCAACCTCGAAACACTTTCGGCACGTCGCTTAAAAGCTGAGGCCTTGTTTGCGGCTAAAATTATTCTAGGTGAAATTGATTCACCTAGTATACTTAGTGACTTCCATTTCTCAGCTCCAACTCGTATACTTCGCTCGTCATCCTTCTTTGCTCTTCCATTCCGACGTACAAACTATGGTAAAAGTGACCCTATACGTAAAATGTGTGTCTCATTTAATAGATTCTCCGATTGTTTCGACTTTACTTGTAATAGCTCCATGTTTAAGAGTAGGATGGATAGGATTAGGGTTTAGAATAATTAGATTAAGGATCATTGTTCAATTAGGCATAAGATTGTCCGTTGAATGTATGTATATTGTTGTGATGTTGTTTAAAAAGATACAGGTTTTTTAATCAGCTCTGCTGGTTTTTCCTGTCACAAAAGAAAACGAATACAACAAATAAATAAATAAATAAATAAATAAATAAATAAATAAACTTCTTGAAGCAGAATTATGTCGAGATCCAGAAGACGGATGAAGTTGTGCAGTGCATTTATTTTAGTTTGATTAGATATGGTGTTAATATTAATTGAAGCTATAGTGTAACTAAATGTAGCCATTGATTCTAATCAAATCCTGCGTCGGTGTTTCGAAGAACCTTGTGATGTCTCTTACTTTGTCTTCGATCCTTCTTGCTATTGGCAGAAGCTGCAGAGTCATCGGTAGTGTTCCCATCATCTCTCTTGTGTTTGCTGGTCGAGTTACTCATAGTGGAGCATGGAAGTATTGGTGGCTTGAAGGTGGTATGTGCGGTGTTGGACTCCATGGAGATTTCTGTGGACAAATTCAGAGGATTCGTTGCTTGTGTTTCCAGACCCTCTACGGTGGTGTCCATCTGCTCCGTTTGCACTACAACAGTTGGATTCTCCGGTGGTTTGAGAGTAGCAACGGTAGAGCCGTTTGTTTTGGTCGTTGTACCCTCGCTATCGCTGATCTCGTATACATCCGTGAAGAGGTTGTTAGTATCTTTTGGCGCAGCTGGCTTTTGCTTGAGAACTCCAGCATAGCTGGTTCCACCAGATGCATTTAGACGTTCGTTCACGCTTGCCTTTTGGACAAGGAGTTTTTTATTTTGTACACATGGAATTCCAGTGTGTATGTATTCTCCGCAGTGCTTACATGTAGCGCGCTGTCCGGAGTAAGTGACGTATGTGTTTTCACCACAAATACTGACGAAAGATTTTATTGGTTGTTGGAGCAACATTTTCACGAGGCGAATACCTGTCGGTAGTTCAGCAAATTCGTAATCGTCCGTCCAGAGCAATTCTTGGACTGAAAATACTTCTCCATATTGAGTCAAATACGCAGTCACTTGTTCATCTGTTATGTCCATAGACAAATCATGCAGTTTGACATGTACGCATCCGTCTTCCATCTGAATGCGCAACCTGTATTTTTTCTTGTTGCACTCGTATTCGTGACGGTTGTCATGCTGTTTTACGATCTCCTGCGCAGTGGCAAGATCAATAGTTTCAACGAACGCACAGTTGTAGATGTGACTAATCTGTATTCTACAGACTTTCTCCTTAGAGAGTCCAAGATCACTCGCGACGAACTTGTGAATCTCTTTGAAAGAGGGTTTTTTAGGAATGTTCGAGAAATCGATTCTGAACGTGTTTTCGCGATTTTTCCGTGAAGACATTTCGCGATTGTTTGGAAAACCACAAGGGTACGAAATACCAGCCGACGAGCGGCGCTGTGACTATTTTCCGCGATAAAGTCGCCGATTTATCTTTAACTTTAGAACGATAACCAATAGTTCCGAGAAAACGCGTCTGCATTGCATGGGACAAGCAAGCTAACTTAGTACATCGTACTTGGGAGTGTAAGATTCGGTTTTGCTACCACATATCAAGGGAGTGGACCATATTTTTATTTTATTTTTTTGTTGAAATGTTCAGCTGTTGAAATTTTGATAAAACAATGTACAATACAAAACATTTCAAGTGTGTACCTTAAGCCATCAGCAGTAAGAATACGTATTCTGATCCAGTGGTTTATGATTCACTCCATTGTGTGGTTTTTTGAGCTATGGGGTCTAGTTCACCAAAAGATGAATAATGTTTAGATAATTCGACCGACAAAAGCCCACATGGCAAATGGAATCATTAAATAGTTCTTTACCTTATCAAAAGATCATTGTGTTCGATTTGAAGTTATGCAACATTTGTTTCTGCTTTGAATTTCAAATAGTTGGTAATGAAAATTTGGAGGATGATGAACCCGATTCCCTCTTTCGGCGCCCTCCCTTGCCATCATAAATAGTAAAGCTATAAATTTGTAATAGACGAACGTGGCTTCTTGTTATTGTAACCGTAAACAAAGGACATTGCTGTAGACATTAGGCCTCAGTCGCATAAACAATCGACCATTGATGGCTTTATGATAATTGATTTTGGCAGTTGCCTTCCTACACACGAGACGCGGATTGACTGTTTGCTTGAATCATTGACCACACGGTGGCCACGATTTGCAGTGAAGGTGAATGTAGTATTCGGCACTGGAGCGGGTGAAATCGCTTTAAATTCAAGGTTTCCAGTCATATTCGGACTGCTCAAATCGGATTTTTTAAAGTTGAAAATGTGCAAGTACCAAAATCAGCGTTAACCCTTCCAGAAACGAATGCTTAATCATAGTTATAAACTGAACTAAAAATACATACATCGCTTAAGAGTTTGAATAATAGACACACCCAACTAGCGACTGCAAGATATCTTTCAAATACTGTACATATAGTATCGTTACTTATACAAGAAATGTAAGAATTTTATACTGTGTTTCCATCCGAAGCAGTTAAAGAGTTGAATACAAAAGGTTTGCATATCCCAAAGAAATTTACATATAAACTTCACATGGCGTATGCACAACCAAATTTCTTCAAATCAATTCATTTTTTTGGGAGAATGATTTTTTTGATAATTGACACCGTTTAAGCATAGGGGAGCAACAACTTCAAAATTTGGATCACCCTTATTCTTATTTACGGTGGATCGTCCTAGGTTGAATCCTATTCGTTCGAAACCATGACCGACTTAATTTTGCTGGCGTAAACGGGAATGAAAAACAGTTTTCGATCGAAAGAGCATTTGAACTTAAAAAAAAAAAAAGGAGGTGATATTCTCCTATATGCAAGAGATTTCCGAATATCCTGAAATAATATTTGCATTTAAAAAAATTGCAGTGGTATCAATTGGGTAAACTACCACAAGACAAGCGTAGGTCCATGCTGTTTTTAACCTCTTAGGTCAACCTTGAACGAATTTCTGGGTTTTTTCTTTCACCATCTCCCACATGCAGCCTGCGCCCGCAAATCTCTGAAAGTGCGTTGAGTTCAGATGGCGATGTCGATGCCGGTGATGGTGGCTACAACTTTCGTTACGTAATCACCTGTTGTGGAGATTTCACGTGTACAGTGCAGACCAATGACCAGTTTTTCGGAGTACAGTAATTCCTTCATCTAGACCGTCATTCTCCTTTTACTGCTATTTGTAACTTATTATAACAATTTTGTTATATTTAACACTGAAATAATTGAATTTGAATATCAAGAAACGATAATCCAATAAAGATTTTTCTATATGTTTAGTTATTTTAAACTGTTTTCCAGAAAAAAATGGATTCATTTCATTAATTTTCAATTGGCACTTTTTCAAACCATGATTGGAAACCAAGCCGAACGTGGGAGACTACTGTACTTGACAGGAGCGCGTTGCAAACCTTCGGATGTTCAAAACCAACAGACTGTCTTCTGTGTTGTTGGTGGTCAACGGTTTGCCTTTCGAAGCTTTGTTTTGGTTCGACTTTTCTTCATCTCTTTGCTATACTACTCGTGTGTCCATACATTAATTTATAGAAATTGCACTGTGCCTCGTCCTCTATGTGGAAAGAGACCTCTGAGCTCAAGGTGTACGAAGAGAGAGAATCAGTGGGCTGGTGTTTCCTTGAATGGTTACTCTAGCGTGGATGGCAAAAATGCGAAATATTTGGCAATAACAATGCCAATCGTAGCTCATAAGGTTGGGTAAATATTTGTATCAATTTTCAAACGGCAGCCAAATTAACAAGCATTAAAAGAAGCGTTGTATTTTATAAAAAATAGTCAATAACATAATTAGACATAAACAGCAGTTTGAACATTTTTGACAATAACAAAAGTCAAAATAACACTAAAAATTTATTTTTTACTAGTGAATTAATAAAAATAAGCATTGAGAAATTGGACTCTAGTAATAAACATCATAAGATATTCCTATAAAAAGTATAATTTAGCAATAGTATTAAAAGCGATTAAATACTTAAAATTATTAAAGAATAATTATTAATTAGCACCTAATAACCAAGAAGCTGTAATGAAAAATTAAAACGAAACACTTAAAAGTTCAAAAAATACCAAAGGTCAAATAAAAATCAGCATTTACAATCAAATTGTTGTCAATTGAAGCTGTAATATTGATTGCTATATGATTTCAAATGCTTTTTCTGATTCTTTGGAAAATTTCCAATATTATAGTTCTTATATTCAATTTTAAAATGCTGTTTTTGATTTCTATTGCTGTTTCTGCATTTTTTTTCTTCTGTGGAAAGCATTTTGTTGAACGGTATTTTGGAATTTTTATTTGTTAATTTACAACCATTTCTAGTATTGAATTATTTTATGGGTAATTTTTGGACATACTTTTTATGATCCTTTTCCTAGGACATGAACCTATTTTTATCGTTTTCGAATAGGGCTTACACATAGACAGTTTAGTCTAGTTTAGAACACGTGTTCATTAGGAAGAATCGCTGAAATACTTTATGTTTCTTTTTCCCAGAGGGAAACTTCTTACCTTAGTATTCTGTGAGCACTTCCACCTAATTTAGAAAAATATTTTGCCATTATTTTTTTCATTATGTTTGACCTTATTTGAGATATGCACAATTGCAGTAGATATGTTGCACAAGAAAAACATTAGTAACTCTGAAACGAAAAGATATTGTGAATTCCTTCACGCAACACGCAGTCCCAGAACAGAGGAATGTTTTTATAAATTTAGCAGCGAAACCTATATTCACCTACAAGTTTGAGTCATATTTAGGTTGACTTGGTTGATAAGGGCAAAAACATATTAAGGTACCGCGGGGCAAGTGGGAACGAAAAAAGCGATAGTTCAAACAAATTGTTCAATAAAATTTTCAAATGTCAATATTTTTCAAATCCAACAACACAATCACGTTTTGGCAACATGTTTGCTGGTGTGTGCATGAAATTAATCGAATAATTTCTAAATTGTGAAAACCTTGGAAGAAAATTTTTAGAATGAGCCAATGGACGCAGTTATCTCGCTAAGCGGGGCAAGTGGGACACATCCAGTTTCATGCGTTAATCCACATCAGTAAGTCAACCATTACAATAATAGGATTGATAAGTCATAGATTTTTAATTTTAAGTACATATTTGATGTACATAAGGGATCAACCATAAAATACGTTACGTTTTAGGAAGAAACCCTTTATTTAATAGTATGTCACCTCACATTTAATATTAACTGAAAATTCCTCAAAAAAAGCGTAAAGAGGAATTAAACATGTTCAAAATATATGATTTATAAGTTGTTAATTAAAATGTAGCACATAAACAATCAATAATAGACGAAATTATAAATATGTCTTGTTATTATTTATTTGCATGACAGAAATCCACCTTATGGGATGGAATTGTTTTCCATCACTACTTAATGTGAAGCTTAGAATCGTTGTTGGCAAGCGGGAGCACCACGAAAAACCTTGCATTCCATTCTGACATTACTATAGGAGTGAGGCGTCGAAGTTGTGCCATGCCTATTAGATCGTTTGATGTCCGATCCGATGTTACATTCTCGGATTTCTTTCAACAGGCTTTTGATTGTCAACCATCATAACAGGGTTGGAAGACAATATCTATGACAATGTTCATTCAGTACCACACATCCTCCCTCTTCTCAGGAAAAAAAAAGTTTGAAGTGATGAGTTTTCACATCGTTTCCATCATCACGAAAGCTTTCAGGAATTCAGGATGTATATTTCACATCGCTAAGAACTTCACCGATGTATACTGTTTCAAATGTCAACTGTTCACTTGTACATGCGACTTTGAAACATTTTTCCGCTGTAGGTTACCCACGCAATCAGAACGGCGTTGAAATTATTGATCGGTTGAATGTCGTTCCATACATTAGAAACGGCAAGCTAATTATATGAAATGACATATCTAATATGAATTTTGGACAAAATATTGCTATTAATAAACTGACATATATGCGTTCAACAGAGTAGCATCAGTGTTTGACTTTCATCTTGTTGTACATTCAATCCACCGTACTTTCACGGAAATACTCACTCAAAGACTTGTTTGATTGTTGTTACTTGTTTTGATATAACATATCTACTAAGTTACTAGCCATCATTGGGCTTACATATCTTATTCTATAGATACAGTCGCGCATGCATGTGAACATCACTTTTATTAGGAACCAATTTGTGACCACTAGTCGCGATAGCAAGTGTACACCACCATTACTTAAAGCAAATATACGACCACCAGTCGAGTTAACAACATCAATAGCAGTTACTATGAACAAGTATGCGACCACCAGTCGCGGTAGCAAGTGTACACCACCATTGCAAAGAACAAATATACGACCACTAGTCGAGCTTACAACATCAATAATACTTGATAGGAACAAGTATACGACCACCAGTCGAGTTAATAACATCAATAGCAGTTACTATGAACAAGTATGCGACCACCAGTCGCGGTAGCAAGTGTACACCACCATTGCATAGAACAAATATACGACCACCAGTCGAGCTTACAACATCAATAATACTTGCTAGGAACAAGTATACGACCACCAGTCGAGTGAACAACATCAATAGCAGTTACTATGAACAAGTATGCGACCACCAGTCGCGGTAGCAAGTGTACACCACCATTGCATAGAACAAATGTACGACCACCAGTTGAGCTTACAACATCAATAATACTTGCTAGGAACAAGTATACAACCACCAGTCGAGTTAACAACATCAATAGCAGTTACTATGAACAAGTATGCGACCACCAGTCGAGTTAGTAACATATTCATTGCAACCATCTGTCGCGTTAAAGACAACCAAATACCAAACCAAATGCAACCACCAATCGCGGCAATAATATTTTTTTAATTGCAACCACCAGTCACGTTAAGTACATTTTTTTTGCATTGCATACACCAATTGTATTAAGGGCATTTTTTCATAGCAACCACCAGTCGCGTTAAGGATATTTTTTTCAAACATGTTATTATTTTTTTTAACATGGCATTTATTTAGAAATAATAATGAATTAAGTAGATTTGAATAGTTTGGATCTCACCGGTTATCGACACAAAATTCACAAATTTCACCGATTCAGTATGCTTCACACTTAACTTGTTCGTTAAACATTACGGGATACACAATGTACTGAAGCAAATAGGAAAGAAAACAATCATGTGCATTATAGGTCAAATTTGACCAAAACATCGATAATACTGAATCGATTAAAATTCAATTCGTCCTTTGTATCGATTTCATTCAAATCGATTCGATTTCTTCACTCGTAAGCAAATTTACAAGAACAACGACTCAAAATAAGATCAAATCCCTTGTATTAGGATTTCATGTTGTTTCAACATCAAAAAATCGATTAATTGGAACGAAAAAACTACTTTTGGAACACCAATTCAAAATCGCCTATGGTTAGGAATATTGGCACACACTTACATTCATTTTTCACTCTATTTTGTTTTATTGAAATTATTTTGTTTTTATTTGAAAGCAAGAGAGATAAGATATAGAAATGTGTGTATCATCACAGAAGAGACGATGAAATGATCACATACTACCAAAGCGAAGTTTTATTATTATTTATATAGAAATTTGCACAGTTGATAAATGTTACGGGAGTTTTTTTTCGATTGAAATTACTAATTGATTAGTTATACAAATTGATTAATATTCATGAAAACCACTAATAACTTTAACACCACTTCTCTTTTGCAATATCACATTATTTTACTAATTATACTTAATCATACGATATTTTTTTATACACGTTTTGTACGGATTAACTTCTGCAAAAAAAAAAAATAGTTCAGTTCCTAACGTTATTTTTTTCCGTTCAATTCTTTTTTTCGTTCAAATAGGTCCCTGATAAAAGCAGAATGCGCACTTCATAACTTAGATGAATCAGCTCGAAATGATCATAATCTTTGAATCGCATAAAATAGATGAAACACTTTTACATTCAAATATTTCCATCGAAGCAATCTGTTTGAATTCAAATGCAAAACAAAATATTCACTTCAAAGCCTGCATCGCGCAACTCAAATAGTTGAGGTGAGGCTGGTGTTCAATAAGAGCAACAACAAGAACAGAGAGAAACATTGCTGCTTCAGCGAGTAGTGAAGCGGCTAATGCATATTTATGTCATATTTCCTCTTCAATCAGTTTTCTATTCATAGAAAATACCACATTGCTGTTTACTTACAGATGCCTTTTTATCAGATTCAAACTTCACTCCACAATCACTCTGAATACATATTTTCACACGCGGTTTAAGAAGCACTTGACACAAACACATTTCCTAGTGGACACTCCCGCTTGCTATCGAATCCAGGCTCTCCAGGAAAAACGAAAATTTATTTAAAACTCCTGGCAGGATCGCCAAATGTGAAGCTTAGATTCGTTGTTGGCAAGCGGGAGCACTACGAAGAACCTTGCATTCCATTCTGACATTACTATAGGAGTGAGGCGTCGAAGTTGTGCCATGCCTACTAGATCGTTTGATGTCCGATCCGATGTTACATTCTCGGAGTTCTTTCAACAGGCTTTTGATTGTCAACCATCATAACAGGGTTGGAAGACAATATCTATGACAATGTTCATTCAGTACCACACACTTAATTTGGTAGAAATAACAAATAAAGTTCAAATAACATAGAAAAGTAATCGTTCTCATGATGCATTTCAAATTTCAGCTGTATGTTTTTTCAAATTTGAAGTCGTATTTTAAAAATAAAAATTAATTAAAAAATAAAGAATAATAACACTTTTCTTCTCCCTCTTATGCAATTACGTAATTTGAGGTTGATCTTTTTTGATAAAAATCATTTGTTTGAATGTTTTAGTGCTAATCTCTAGCAAAATGTATGAAACGTGTACGAAAAGTTTTGATTCTGGTTTTTGTTTCGATAGGTCCCACTTACCCCAGGTACAAATATATGTTGGGTTAAGATATACCATCGAAAATTTCATATGAAATGAAAACAAAATTCTGGTTTATCGTTAGCAGCTTGTAATAATACGAAAAATTATAGCTTACTGATGGAAATTCGATTTAAAACCCATTTATTTTTTGCGAGTCAATGCAAGACGTGAAACGTGTCACAATTTGTCATGCAAGTTGAAAATGGCGCTGAACTGACAACTGTTACATGAACCATATGATAATAAAAATAACAATATGTTTAGTACTAAATACACTCCTTGTCATTGTATCTTCAACTTTCTAGAAGAATACCCCCATGAAAAACTTTTCCTAGTTGAGCTATGACGAAACGCCCCACTTACCCCGGATTCTCACTTGCCCCGGGGTACCTTACTTGGTTTGTTTTCTTGCAAGGGACGAAAGCAGGAACCGGCATCCAGATAAGAGCTTCGACAAAGGAAAAATGGAAATTAAAACCGAAGATATGCGGATTAGACTGGCCCTTAAACAAAAAAGTTGTAAAACTCAACGGGGCACCCCCTACATATGTCCATTAGGGTAAGAAAAATGCTCTTTCAAAATTTCAACTCATTTGGTTGCTCCCCCAGCTGGCGCATTCAATTCGAAGTTTGTATGGAATATACGTTTGAAACATATTGAAAATTGACCCTATGTCACTGTTTCGTTCCGTATACTAGTTAATCGCGTTCAATTGAGCCCAGAATGACAAATACACTAGTTGATACCCTAATGAACATAATTGCAGAAGGTTGTATCTGGATTTAAGCTAATTTTCATTATTCTTTCAGTTGTTGAAAGTTAGGCTAAGATCAGCACTCCCGTACAATCACTTATATCCATGCACCTTGTACCGCAGCTCGCCCAGCGTCATAGGTGGCTATGATGCGCTTAGTGGCTACCACCCAGCTGTGCTGCGATGTAGCAATAATTGCGGAGCCATATCGGGTTCCCCTCGAAAACGGTAATTGGGTGGCTGATAGAGCAGGTATGGTGGCAATACAGGTGATGGGCAGGTTCCCCATTCAAGAAGTAGTCGATAGCTCACACGACGGCTTTGTTATTGCCAAAATCAACGGAGTCTTCGTAGAGTGGGGCAGCAGATTGACCAACGCCAGGGGGTACAGCTTACTCGAAGCTCTGGCGAAGCTAGATGTGAGGCTGTGCAACGAAGGGGCTGTCAGTACATTCTGTAAAGACGGTCGGGAGTCCATCATCGATGTTACGTTCTGTAGCCCATTGTTGTTGGATGACATGAATTGGAGGGTGAGCGAGGAATATTCCCACAGTGATCACCAGGCGATTCTCTACAGCATCGGCCGGCGAATCTCCCCAGCGCCGATGAGAATGAGGACATACGAGCGGAAGTGGAAGACAAAGGACTTCGACAAGGAGGTGTTTATTGAGGCGCTTCGAATATACAGCAGGGCGAACCTTGACGCAGAAGAGTTGACAGAAGTGGTAGCAACGGCTTGTGATGCATCGATGCCGAGAAAGTTGGAGCCTAGGAACCGAAGGTGCCCAGCGTACTGGTGGAATGAGACGCTTAGTACCCTCCGTGCTGCATGCTTCCGAGCCAGAAGACGCGTCCAGAGAGCAAGAACCGAAGTAGAGAGAGAGAAACGGAGAATCGCTTTCCGTGAAGCTAGAGCTGCTTTCAAACATGAGATTAAGCGGAGCAAGTCCAGCTGTTACAAGGAGCTATGTCGAGAAGCTGAAGAAAATCCTTGGGGCAACGCCTACCGTATTGTGATGGCGAAGTTTAAGGGTCCGGCGACACCAGTCCAAACTGTCCAGACAAGTTGAGGATTATCGTGGAAGGTCTGTTTCCACATCATGACCCAACAGTGTGGCCGCCTACGCCATACGAAGACGAGGAAGAAGAACCCGGAGGTGTGCGAATCTCTAATGAAGAGCTACTAGCAGTGGCGAAGGGTCTGAAGGTGAAGAAAGCTCCCGGTCCGGATGGGATCCCCAATGTAGCACTAAAAACCGCGATATTGGCGTTCCCGGATTTGTTCAGGACGACGCTGCAGAAACTCTTGAATGAAGGCTGTTTCCCAGACAGTTGGAAGGTTCAGAAGCTGGTGTTGGTGCCAAAACCAGGGAAGCCACCAGGGGACCCAGCATCGTATAGACCTATATGTTTGCTGGGCACACTTGGTAAGCTCCTGTAAAGGATCATCCTTAACAGGCTGACACAATGCACAGAGAGCGAGAGTGGCTTATCGAAGAGACAATTCGGATTCCGGAAACCGTTTTCGACGGTGGATGCAATCCGGACAGTTGTGCAGAATGCGGAGAAGGTATCCAAACAGAAGAGGAAAGGCAATCGGTTCTGCGCCGTAGTGACGATTGACGTCAAAAATGCTTTCAACAGCGCCAGCTGGGAGGCTATAGCCTTAGCACTGCATAGAATGCGAGTTCCTGGCTACTTGTGCAGTATGCTAAAAAGCTATTTCCAAAACAGAGTCCTGGTATATGAAACGGAGATGGGTCAAAAGTCGATCAGGATCACGGCAGGAGTGCCACAAGGCTCAATCCTTGGTCCAACGCTTTGGAACGCGATGTACGATGGAGTATTAATGCTGGAGCTACCTAACGGAGTGGAAATCGTTGGATTCGCAGATGATGTCGTTCTAACGGTGGCTGGCGAGACGTTGGAATAGGTCAAAATGCTGACGACGGAAGCGATTGACACGGTTGAAGCGTGGATGACTGGAGCAAAACTGCAGCTGGCTCATCATAAGACGGATCTAGTGCTGGTTAGCAACCTCAAGGCTGTTCAGAGGGTTGAAATCAACATCGGTAGAGAAGACATTTCATCAAAACGTGCCTTGAAGCATCTGGGGGTGATGGTAGATGACCGTCTAAACTTCAACGCGCACGTCGACTACGCCTGCGAAAAGGCGTCGAAGGCGGTCAACACGATAGCGAGGATCATGCCGAACGTCGGAGGACCGAGAAGTAGTAAAAGGCTGATTGTTGAACAGCACATTCCGATGTTGAACAGCACATTCCGACTTATGGCCATACGAGTAGCGAGCGCCTATAGGACGATTTCATCGGAGGCAGTATGCGTTATCGCTGGCATAATGCCCATCTGCATCACCCGGGCCGAGGACGTGGAGTGTTATGAGCGAAGAGCCACCAGAAATGTGAGAAGGATCGTCAGAACGGACTCGTTGGCTAAGTGGCAGCAAGAGTGGAACAACGCGGAGAAGGGAAGGTGGACTTACCGTCTAATTCCAAATGTTTCACTGTAGATTAATAGAAAGCATGGAGAAGTGAACTTCCATCTGACGCAGTTTCTGTCCGGGCACGGCTGTTTCCGGAAGTGTCTGCATCGGTTTGGACATGCTTCTTCACCTTTTTGCCCGGAGTGCGAGAATGTGGAGGAGACACCGGAGCACGTAGTCTTCGAATGTCCTAAGTTCGAAGAAGTGAGGAGGGACATGCGAGGAGTCACTGTCGATAACGTTGTCGAAGAGATGTGCCGAGAAGAAGGCATCTGGAACGCTGTCGATAGCACGGTATCGAGAATAATGTCCGAGCTTCAGAGGAAGTGGCGTAGCGACCAACGATCTGCTAGCTAGAGTGAACGCATGAAAAGGAAGAATGGCTGCTCGGTTTCGGGAGATATTCCTTTGCCGGGGAACTCTCTGACGGAGTAGGCTAGATCCACCGCCGGGGACTAGCTGAGTAGACGCGGCGTTGCACCGGTCCCGGGTCGTAGGAGCACCAGTGTACCGGACGATAGGCTTCACCGGAATCGCTGGACTGACTTCGGCACCCTACCGGCCGTCCCGTAAAAAAGTGAAGATCAGCAGTAGCAGTAGCAGCAGCAGCAGGAGAATCGGTCTCGGGAGAACTTCCATCGCCGGGGAATTTTTCGTCGGTGTAGGCTAGGTCCACCGCCGGGGACTAGTTGTGTAGACGTGTCATAGCGCCGGTTTTAGAGTCGTCGGGGCACCAGTAAACCGGAAGCTAGGCTCCACCGGAATCGCTGGACTGCCTTCGGCACCCTTCCGGTCGGCTCGAAATGTAGAAAAAGAAAAATCGGTCTCGGGAGAATTTTCACCGCCGAGGAATACTTCGTCGGTGTAGACTAGGTCCACCGTCGGGGACTAGTCGAGTAGAGTACGTCGGGACGCTGGTAATGGGTAGTCGAGGCGCCTACGAACCGGAAGTTATGCTCAACCGTAATCGTTGGACCGACCTCGGCATCCTACCAGCTGAACAAAGAAAAGGAGAAGGTCGTCGTAACTGTGTGAGTACGCGATCTGAATGAGTGCAGAGTAGTGTACAAACTGGAGCCGAAGGGCTCAGAATGTTGCATGTAGGTACTAACAAATTGACGGGTCGCCAATGGGCGAAAACAGTAGATACTAACAAATTTACTAACGTGAGGAGCCGAAGGGCTCAGCATGAGGCACAACGTTGAACGGTTTTAAAACTGCTAACAGGAGCCGAAGGGCTCAGCATGTAGAATAACAAATTGAAGAGGTGCGCTCAGCACCTTAGCCTCCCCTCCGAAGTAATACTGGAAGGTGGTTCCGGAGGGTTATGGTAATAAACCTAGGAGAGTGTTTTTAGTGGGGAAGGCACTTTGTGGATCCCACACCGCGCCAAAAATTACACTGGCATGAGCATGAACATATACAGGCCAGTCTATGAAGATTTTTAAACTCCTAGTTGCATGGAAAAAAACCCAGCTGTGCTGCAGAAATACTAAGCACTATTGCAAATCTACTTCAGATAGCTAAAACACCAACTTTATCAATTTTAATCATCATACAACCTTCTACAATATTGTTCGCTATGATATCAAGTAATGTTTTTGACATTCTGAGTTCAATTGAACGCGATCAACAATTTTCGTGACCCAATCAGGAGATGATGTTCTATTTCCCATATGTTTGAGCTGAAAATCCCATATTAACATCAATTCAATTGCGCCAGCTTATGGGACGACCAAATAAGCTGACATTTTCAGGAAGTCTTTCTCTAACCCTAAGTAACAATCCTGGGGGGTGCCCCGTGGAAATATACAACTTTATTTTTCTCCCATACTGAGCTGGGCCAGTCTAATGCGGATTCTTGCACGTCATGAAATCATCTCAAAACGAATACAAGCTACTATCTCTTAATATGGCCATTGTAATCCTATGACCAAGATCGAAATTTTGTATCACTTCCGGTGAAACGAGAGATAAATATATAGCCATTAGGGCTGTTCAAAATTGCAAACAGTTTGAAAATCCAATCTCTCATATTTTCTTTGCCATCCTTACCATAAAAATAGTGTTTCGTGCACTTGAATCCGACGGATAGGAGAAGAAATATTCATGAGTTTGTTTGCTACTATTTATCTTCATATGGGAGTATACCCTTGCAAACATTTACAAAACTTGTAAACAAAGTTAGCTCAAAATGGATTTGTTTCTTCAGCAACATCCTTCATTAAGGTTTGAAGAATAAGTTTTCACTATGGGATGATAAGTTTGTACTTACATTCAAGTATCAGGTATCAGAAGGCAGGCTCTAAAGGCTCGGTGCCCACCAGTTGGGAGATTTGTGCCATCGCCATATTTGAGCCTATTTCATCATTGCATCATCATGAGAGAGGAAAGGGAAGGGAAGATTAAAGGAAATAGGAGTGGGGTCCCTTGAAGAGGGAAGATCGCATAAGCGAAATGAGAGCATGTAGCTCCATACTGCATACGCGACACCATATTAATGTGATTTTTTGAAAAAATTCGTTTTCAAAGAATCAATAATTCGTTCGAATCAATTAAAGCCACACAATGTCATCAAATACCCTCCTACTTAATGTATGAGAGAATCATATGACACTTGATAAACTGTGATACAGTACTTTTATAAAAATGTTGTTAAATATTTCAATTTCTCATCAATAAATTATATCAAGTTATATAACTTTTCAGGTATATTTTTATTGTATTTTCAATCAAATTTATGTTTTAATACAATTTAACATATTGTCTTCCATGTTCTGTACAGCTTTGAAATTATTTCAGAGTTTGAAATTTTGATATCTTGGCATAGATGTGCGTCGAATGTGTCATTTACATCTTTCGTGTTTCTTTTGATTTACATTTCCAAAACGCGAAACAATACCTTCATGAAAATATATAACATTTATGTCGGTTTTCTGATCTCAAAAGCTCAAATGAAAATGAACAAAAAAAAATGTTTCAAAAATACAAATTTCGTAAAGAATTAACGTCTACGTGCATATACAGTCAGTGACAAAAGTTAGTAAACAAATTGTGTATTTCAATAGAAAATGTACATGTTTGGGTCACTGTATCTCAGCTACTGGTGGTCCGAATAAGCTTAAAATGTTTGTTCGATAAGTTTGTTCTTTTTCAGAATTTACACAAATTTAATAACACACAAACCGCACTTTACCGTTTTTGATTTAAATTTGAATATCTGTCGGTTACATACTTTTGTCTTTGAACAACCCTCTGAAAGTCCTTCAAATTCTATTCAAGTAAGAGACTTTTACTCGAAATATCATAACAATCGTAAAAGATTTGGAAAAGTTATGGCTATTTATTGTTCTTAGACGTGAATATTGATCTTTTTTATTGCATGGAACCAAATAAAGATAAAATCTTTTTCAATATTTTATGTAAGGGCATTCCTAGGCCTATCATAAGGATGCGTTGAGGTGTATTAGTGGCTCCATCCCATTACCCCGAACGCCATTACCCCGAACGCCACTACCCCGAACGCCACTACCCCGAATGGGTCACTACCCCGAAAGCCATTACCCCGAATGGGTCATTACCCCGAACGCCACTACCCCGAATGAGCCATTACCCCGAATCAGTAGCGCAACCAGAATTTGTTTCTGGGGGGGGGGTTTAAAAATTTGAATTTGAGATAGTATTTTTATTAGAAAAAAATCGACCTGAAGATTTAAATAAACTTCACTTGTTCAACACGCATAGTAAAAATTGACAAGCAGCTTCATTTTTTACCGAAAAATAATCACGGCAACTTTTTTGTTTCTCGATAGTTCTGCACCATTTTTTCACAAGTTCTCAAAAAATATTCTAGTTTTAGAATCGGTGTCGATATTGATCATTGGTCATTTGGATTCGGAGATATTCCAAAATTCCTTGGGGGACCGACGCGTAGCCGTAACCCACCTCAATTTCTCAGGCTACAGAAATCTGAATACAGTGTATTCGGATATTCACTCCTCGGAGCAATACATTAATTAGAGTATGTTTTGAAAAAATATAGAAATTTGGTGCAGCCATCTTTGAGTAATGACCATTTAGATTTCTGGTACCACACTGGCCAAATAAAGACCTTTAAACTTCAAAAAACATCATATTGTAATTTTCAGATATCTCCAAGAATACTTATCCGATTTGTATTATTTTTTTTTTTGTAAATTTCACATTTTATTTTTTTGATAAATTGACCAAACACAAAATGACTGCCAAAGATATTTTATATGGAGAATGTCGGTCCCCCAAAGAACATCGGAGTATCTGCAAAACTAGATCGCCAATGATTAATATCGACAAGGATTCTTAAACTAGAAGAGTTTTTTGAGAATTTGTGCTCTATAAATCAGTGTAAAATTTAATAAAATACTGAGCTAACTTAAACATTTTCAATGCTTCGGGTACTGCATATTATGGTAACCTTCCGTTGATCCCCGCCAAAAGCACCAGTACTGAAGTGTTAAAAAGTTCCCAATGTATCTAAATATTTGACAAACTTTTTCACACAAAGCCTTCAATTTGTTATTAGGAAAAGGCAAGAAAATTTCGTTATCTATAAGTTTTTTTTTTATCAAACTCTTCAAGGGTCTAAGAGTTGAAGAAAAAAACATGACTTAGAAGATGTAAATGTAAAAACTAATGAAACTCTTATTGTTAATATGTACCAAACAAATTTACTGCCGCGTAGTTGCAAAATATGTGTAATAATGGGTATCAAAAATCTACTTGGTAATCCTTAATTTTTTTTCGGCTCTGGGGGGGGGGGTGGTGGTTTGACCCCCAAATCCCCCCCCTGGTTGCGCCACTGCCCCGAATAGTATTAGATACAGTATAGTATCTTGTTTTGCGTGCAAAAATGCGTCTCCAATGAAGGCTGGTAATTAATGGCACGAAAAATTCGTCGGTAAAATGTTCATCATATATATTCCCTTCTTTTATATGCCAGCTATTCTTTCGAAATATCTTGATGACAACTATATTCTTCTCATTCTTTCTGAGACAGTGCCTGTTTATCAGCTCAGTGGGCCCCTTCGCAAATAAAAGGGTTCATTTACAAATTTTATTTCGCCAACAATTGCCATTTTTAACACCTACCCACCCCCTCGTACTTTTTTTTAATAGAAATTCTACATATTGTGAATGGGCTGTAACATTTTGAGGACAACCACCCACAAATTTTTTGCTCCCTTCAGCGTTACGAAATTTGTGAATGGGCTTCAATAAAATAAGCCTTTTATTGACTGAAAGGAATTCGAATCCATAACCCTCAATATGGTGTTGCTTAACAGATGCCGGTATTTGGACTTGTTGGTGGTGTTCATATTTCAATTTTGTTTTTGAATAAATGTTTTTCTTTCATATGAATATAGGTTGTGTCATAGCATCGCGTTGTTACAGTGATCATTCACGTCATAGCTGTTGGATAAGCTAGTCACTAATATTTCCATATAGAACAGCTTTTTATAAAGGAATATATCTTGAAGGCATTCACTAAAGTGATTCCTGCTATAATTCTAATTTATTTTCCCTTTCTTTTATCTTCTTGTATTAAAACAGACAGGTCTCTTATGGATTTACTCACCACTTTTCTGCCATCATCATTTCTTCATTATCTTGAATCAAAATAATATTTTTTTGTGGTTATCTCACAGAAATTCAAATTAATGATCCCACAAATCAACAAAAGTTCTTACTGTAGCGTCAATCAGAGGCCGCCGATTTTTCTAACATGTACAAGTGTACAAGTGCGATAGCGGAACGGTCGTCTATTAGGTTGGTTTTGCAGCGACTATCTCAGGGTGAACTTCCATTACCATCGTTTACGAAACAAAATCTTTAAAAAGATCTTAATCTTAATGCCCGACACCTATAAACATGAGTAAAGGAAGTGGCTACCGACGTCCAATAAGAGACTTTACTACATCCTAATTTTGTACATATTATAGCTATCCTTCTCATAATAAATTCACCCTTCTTTTCGAAATAGGCTGTCCTTCAGAGCATTGCAATGTGGCTGTGTGAATCTTCCCAAAATTAGAGGACAAAACAATATGTTTCAAAATGTTATCCATTCGGGGTAATGGCGTTCGGGGTAGTGACCCATTCGGGGTAGTGGCGTTCGGGGTAATGACCCATTCGGGGTAATGGCTTTCGGGGTAATGGCGTTCGGGGTAGTGGCATTCGGGGTAGTGGCGTTCGGGGTAGTGTCATAGAATCGTATTAGTTTTTGCCTAAATGCTTGGAAATAATTTTTAGTCCATAGTGGGGTACAAGTTCGAATCAGTGTGGCAAAAGTTCGACCCATGTGTAAACTCACAGAAAATTACCAAAAATCCGCATATTATCTTCAAATTTAGCGAAATTTTCCTGATTGTGTAAAAATGTCACCAAAATTTTACATATTAACTCAGTTCTGCGAAAAACTATTATTTTTGGGTTTATTACAATTAACCCTATTTAGGGCAAATTTTTGATGAAAATTTAGAGTGTATTTTTCGGCAAACATACGTTTACGGCTGGTTTAAAGTATGCCTGTCATAAAAGTATCTATATTTTGTGTCTTAGCCAGCGAACTTTTGCCACACACTAGATTTAAACTCTTGTCCCACCGGTGGGGCAATGGTTCAATTAAGATAATCAATTTTGAAACTGTTACAACAAAAAACGAATAAATATTTTGACACAAGTTGTTTCAGCAAAAATATAGCCAAAATATTGAAGGTTTACTGTATGAGATTTATTTTGTTTCGATTACTATTGTTTTTCTGCAAACTTTGATTATACCAAACTTTTGCCCTTCCTTACTCTCAATATCAAAATGAAAGCAAACATTTGATGTTGTTTTTGAAATGGAATTTCCTGAGTACAAACGTAACAATCCATTGATTAATTTTTAAATCCTGACAACCAGATAAGATTGAGATTCCACATCGTTATGTTGTGTAAATTGATTAAGCAACTTATAAGTCCCGACGTGTAATTTGTTTTTTTTTTTACAATATTCTGTTTCGCTTTTTTATGTGCATCTAAGGAAATGTTAATTCATCTGACTTTTTATAAGAGTTTAGCCCCAAAAAAAAAACAACAATTTAAAAATAAGGATGATATTTGGTTGAAGGAAAGAGCAAACAGACAGCTAATGATTATGCAAAAGCATAGTTTTAAGTAAGAACAATTTAGGAATTGAATTATGTAGAAAAAAATGCAGCTTAAATACCAATAATTCCACTGATATCTCTAAAAAACAACTGTCACCATAAAATTGTACTGTGCTTAATTCTTAATAAATACTTTCAAAAATGCTTTCAAAAATGAATTGTTATCATAATTCTATGTTCGCTCCAAAAGAAGAGTATTCACTGCTAAAAATGTAGTAAATACTTTTTAAATATTTGAAACAATGGTTGTCATATATCTGCCATCTTTCATTATGAGCGTGCTGTAGTTAGTGTATTATTCAATAGATCTTCTTCTTTACAGATTTGGATTACACTCTATGTTGGATACTCCGCTTATCCAATTAATATTTTTGACTGTCCAAACTTCACTTTAATACAAAAGCCACGAGTTACTGTAATGTAAACATTATCAAAAAAACGGCAAAAATAACTCAAAATGAATAACACCTTATCAGGACCCTGCCAGCTAGTGTACGAATAAGTCACATTCTCGACATTTCTATTTGATGTATCATACACTTGCAACATTCCATACCACTCCAATCGATGATTCCCACATTGAATGAACAGGTCGCACAGCATGCGCAAGGTGAAAATGAACCTCAATCTATTATTTTAGCTATATTATTTGCTGTCCGAAGCTTTGTTTGCATCAAACAAACCGACTCCATCCGATGTGCTGGGGTTCTTTCGGCAATCGGTTGCAGTATACATGTGAAGCATGGATCGTGTTAATTTTGTTCGTTTTCAAGCGAATTTAATTGTGTTTTTTGTTTTTTTTTCACGTAACTATTGAAAATTGAAAAGTATACAATATACTGTCAACTCTCCCTAACTTGATATTGAAGGGACCATTGAGTTAGGGAGGTATCGAGTTACAGAACACCAAACTAGCGCAACTGCGATCCAAGGGACCATCGAGTTAGCCATGAAAACCAACTTTTACTATGGTTCTCTAACTGGTGTCTTTTTAACATTTGATTGTCTGGTCAAGGTGCGTTATATAAGTGTCCTAAGCGTCAAACTTTAGAGCTTTCGAAATTTCCTCTCACACTTTTTATTTCGAAAGATAGCACAATGAAATGTTCTACAATATTGTAGATCATTGAATTTTTTCACTATATCTAATAGTTTAGGAGATATTTTAGAGTTATATGGTCAAAAATCGGATTTTCCTCAATATTAACGAAAATATCAATTTTCCAGGCCTACTACCGGTTTGTCTCAAATTTCGAATAGACGCATATTCCGAACACTCGGTTTTGTATGGCGATTTAGTTGAAATATTTCGCTGAAATATGTCATCAAATTACTAGAAAATGGAGTCAATTGCAATTCAATTTTAACGTCTACCAATATGTTTTATTCCTAGGGAGTAGTGATGATTCTCTAGTTCGAGATCAGTTAAACTAGTTCAGATAAATTTATTTGCCAATTTAATCAATTGAATACGATTTATTCGTGCTGTTCGGAATTTGGATCAAGGTGTTCGGAATATGAAATAGACTGAACACAGTGTTCGACATTTGAATCAAAATGTTGTTACATACTTTTACGTAAAAACAATACTAAAAAAGTAAAACATTTTTGTTGACATACCCAACAGCTAATACAGGTCGGACTCGATGATCCGGAGACTCGATTATCCGGTGACTCGATTATCCGGAATATTAGACTCAATTATCCGGAATATATTTTTTGATATTCTTGTTTTTCAGTTTTTATGTATAATTTTGAGGTAATTTAGTATTGCAGTGTACAATATGAATGGTTTAGCAGTTTTAGACGTAGGTAAGAAAAGAAGGGGTTCGAAACGATACTCCGGATAATCGAGTCCAACCTGTAGCTAGACTTTGCGAAGAAATTAATATTTTCACAAATATTAGCTAATTTATGTATATCAGATGCAATTGAAATCATTGTTGGCCTTAAGTGTTCAGAATATGAGTCAAAACGGTATATTTTGATGAATTTTAGATATGTGTATACACTGGATCAGAAATTCAATTTTTGTCCATGAATAGAGTTGTGGACCATGAGTTGAAACCCTTTTTTGGACATAGTTATTGATATTTGGTTTCATGGGATAACATTTAAAAGTTATTTCTCATTTCCATACATTTAAAGCCCTTAACGTTAAAAAAAATTCTAATGTGAACTCACATAGGCAAGTGATATTTTCTCTGATAGATTCAAAGGGACCGTTACGCATATACAATTTAACCATCTATCAAAAATCAAATAGAAATATCCATATTATATACGCGTTACTCTCTGCCCAAAATACATAAATTACCCTAGTTGTAGAAATTATACTTAACGTCAGATCAACATGAATTTAAGGTTTGGATTGGGTCGGTTTTAAAAAACAATAAAATATCGGGTAAGGATTTTAAAACAAAGCAACAATCAGTTATCTACCTAATTCATCAGAAATGACAATTTTACTATTTTGTCAAATTTAGGTTATATTCGGGTGTTTTTCTAACAAATATTTTCCGGACTATTTAACTTTCATAGATTGTTCTTTTTGAAGACAATAAAAAAATGACAATCGGCAATGAGAAACATCATAAAAATATTCTAGTTGAATACCTGTAGTTTCTTGGAAAATCTTTGCCCAGAGCAATACTTGGAAGTGCTTATAATGAAATTCCTGGTCGAGTTCTTGAAATATTCTTGTAGGAAAACTGTATTAAACCCTAGAACCCTAGAATTTCGAAATTTTGAAAATATTCGAAATTTTTTTACAGAATGCTTTGATAAATCCAATAATTTTCGTATATGGAGAAGACGATTTTTTTAGTATAAAGGCTAATGGAAAACTTGTAAAGAACTCTGTTAAAAAGAAACCTGTTGAAACTGATCAGAAAACTAATCCTATACCATTGAATATCGGAAGGAGTCTTTAAAAGAAGGATTTTCAGAGATATCTCAAGTTGATTTTTCAACGAGTAATTTATAGAATATTAAAGGAAGTATCCTAGAAGAATTATGAAAATTTGGTAATTGGAAAAAAAATATCTTGGGTATTACTCGAGCTATCATAAAGCCAATCACAATTTTTTATAGAATTTCTTGAAAAAAATCTAGAAGTGCTTGTGAAAACACTTTAGTAATCCTTTGAGAAATACCGCCTGTATTTCATGGAATAATTGGAGAGGGAATGCATGAATACATTTCGTAAGGAATATATGAAAAGTTGTCGGGAGATGCCATTAGCAGAATTCTTAGACAATTACTTGAAAACTGTCGCAAAAATAAATGGAAATTACTTTCCTTGAATTTTTGAACAACAGTCATTAAAGTCACCACCAGTGCAGGACTTGCAATGTCGTACGGTTACCCCTAATTTATATTAAGATTATTATGTTAATGTTATTATGGCAACGTATTGCAAGTTGTAACAAACTTGATAAAAAGCAGCAGCGAAAGGGAGAGTGATTATAAAATCCATTTTTCTCGCTTGTTTATCACGTGTTTTTTATTACTGGTGCGATAAACAATTCTCGAACATCCGATAGCAATAATATCCCCCAGGTATGGAACTTGTTTAATTGGGTTTTAAAATGCTGTGCTATCCCCTGATTTATAATCAGAGATGTAGCAGTAAGAGATAAACAGACTTTCATGAAGTGCTGTATATTATGATTGTAACAGAGAGTGAGTGAGAGATTCTCGCAATCTTCTAAGGATACAATCCCTGAAAGTGTTTATAAAACTAATTGTAGAGAATAATATTATGATAATACAATTTTCACAAAATTCATGACGCCTTGTAACACGTTAAAGATTTGATTGCATCATCAACCAATTGTGAATTCGTGAGATAGAAATAACCTCTTGATAGTGTCAGCTTATTTTTTATGGAATTAAGTTGTTGAAATTTGAATTCAAAGTAAATTTTCATTACGGTTCAATGTTGATATTGTATTTTTTTTTAAAGATTTCAAATCTGTAGACTAAATGACATTTCAATCTACATAATGGCAGTTCATTCCCTACTAAAATTTTGCGAGTGGGAATTCAGAATTTATTGTCATACTAATTTAAATTTTGTTGAGTTTTGGCTCAATTTTTCACAAAGTATTAGAATATGTGAAAATAACAAGAGATGGCTAAATAAGTTAATCAATGGCTCAAACATGTTTCAAATTTATTTATTTGACGTCAAGCATTTGTAGACCATTCTAAATTACATTGTGTTCTTAATATCTATGTGTTTATGTATTATAATTTTTGTTCAGTATATTCGATACATAAAACATTCCTTAGTTAGTATTGTATTGTAAATCAAAAAAGTATTTTTTCAGATTTGTTCGAGTCACATATAGTCAAAGTTTGATTCTTCCATCGCTCTCAATTAAAGAATAAATAACATATCCACTTGTAATCCACATATAATAATTATTTTTTTTTTATTATTTTACAAAAGCTAAGGTTATTACGAAAATTACACAGTATTACTCCAGAGAAATCACACAAGACATATTGAATGATGGTAATTATGAACTAAGCCACCAAATTGTCAACAGAATATACTATTTCTTATGAAATCAATGAAATTTTTACAATAGAAGTTTTATATTCTGTGATTTCCAACAGAAAAATTAAAGTTGTATTGAAATTCTGCTGAATACGTCTCTGATTGCGGCTGATTTGGAGCTGCCAAACAGATTTACTTGCAGTTCTTATGGGTCTCTATATTCACTAGAGAAATTCTGAAAATATCCAACGATGTTTAAGGCTGGCAACAGATCCCAGTAAAATATGTAGTCCAACAAAGCTCCATATAAAGAATTTTGAAAATTTTGATATGAGCTCTAAGACTTTACAACCGAATTGTTATCAAATGAACTGAAGAATTCAAATACTCAGTATAGAAACAAATGAACTTATTATATATGTTGACATCATCAGTTCTATGGTTCAATAATTCTGTTGAAGTATTGGACAGTAGTTCTGCAGGCAACATTCTTAGTAGAGCCCTGAGGTATTCCACAGAAATAATGTTTGTTAGATACTTCGCAAGATCCGTTGCAAAATTCTTGATGAAATTTTTGAAAGATGCTAGTTAGGATTTAGTTGGACTCCAATAATTTTCCAAGAATTTTTTCATGACGCAATTCGTTTTTAACTATACAAATGATGAACTTTTTTGAAATTCAAAATGAGAGACCTCTTTCTTGCCCGTCTTTCCAGGTCTAGTATCTAAAGTTCATATGACGAATTTTTTTTACTGAACAATTTTCCATCATGATAATAAATCTTCGAGCTGTTTAGTAGAATACCTATAAGTAGATGAAAAAACCGAATTTAGTACTATACCATTTAATTCCACTAGAGTTTGTATCCTTTGACAGAAACGCGTATTTCGACCTCAACTGTAAGGCCGTCTTCAGTGTCGTGTACTAGACTCGACTAGACTCGACTAGTACACGATACTGAAGACGACCTTACAGTTGAGGTCGAAATACGCGTATCTGTCAAAGGATACAAACTCTAGTGGAATTAAATGGTATAGTACTAAATTCGGTTTCTTCATCTACTTAATTTCCCATCAATTGTACACAACATCTATACACATTTAGAATGCATCGAGCTTTAGTACAACTCACAATCGGTTTATGTGAGCCCCGCATCAAAAGCATTGCATTTTGTTGTCATTGTATAGCTTTTAGCTCTGGTGGCGTGGTTCTGGCAGCATGGCATTGGCAAATCCATACGCGCTCTTCTCGGTAGCTCGGTAGCTAGCTGTTCATCCAGTCAGCAGACTTCAGTAAGTCAGTCGGTTAATTTCCTTCGCACGGACGATACACTGTGTCGTTTGTGTCGTCGCCATCGGTCACTGTCGAAGCCCCCGAGGTTATTATCAGAGCGTCGCGGCTTTGATACGCCTATTTGCGATTTAGCTAGTGTGATTTTTTGAAAACTTATAATTTGCCAAAAGGAAAAGGTTGTTCACCTTGTAGCTGCCGAAGTTTGTTCCTGTCTTAGGAAGACTATACATCTCCAGTCTAATCTACTTTATCTGTGAAGAATTTGGTGATTCGTTTTGGTCTGTGAGATGCAGTGAAGTGCCAAGTTACTAAATAGGAACAAATCGTTGCGTGGACAATCTATCGATACAGTTCACTGCTTCTTATTGGTTTGTATTGCGAATGAAGGTCGTCCTAAGTTCCAAGTGTTAGAAGTTTGTCAAGTAATCGCAGCGGTGTATGGTATATAAAGGGCCAAGCAGTGCCAGTGGTGATTTGTGCCAAAGTTAACAATATCAAACCACAGTCATGCCGTCACTCACAGCGGCCAGGCTATTCAAAGGATTCAGACACAGGGAAATTGTACGTATTATTCCAATTCTATTATTGACCAATTTAGCTTGAAGTTACTTCTTATAGAACGCTTACTGAAGGAATGGAGTAGGGGACCTGGGGTAAAATGCACCAGTTAACAAATATGTGCCAAAATGCACCAACAACATTTATCAAGTGTTTCAATAAACGAATCAAGTTGGTTTGTGTCCAGCTTGTTGTTTGAGTTTTTTTAATTCGATAAGAACTCGCTCCACATCATGTAAGCTGGAGATATGTAGTGGAGTAGATTTATAACCATATTTTTTCTCAAACGTTTTTTTTTTGGGAAAAATTATTTGTGTGGGATAAGATGCACACCTTTTTTGAAAAAAAAAAACGCACCACAACAAATGTTACAAATGTCATGGTAGTTCGATTTCTATTCAAGAAAGGGACTTTCAGTCCAAAATCAAGTGAGATTTGGAAACCTTATGGTTATTGTAATGTTCTGTCGAAATTTGTATGGTATTAGTTTCCTTTCAACTGTTATAGTTTTACTGGAAATATTGATTATTCCACCAAGGTCGAACTTTTTCCCAACCTTACCCTATCATTCTGCTTCAACCAATCGTGTGCGTGTTGTCCCAATTGGAAACTCAACGGAAAATTGTATGTTAAATTGGAATTATCGAGTTATTTTGCCAAATCATCTCGTCCACAATTAACCCAGCCTGTAAACATCTGTCTTATGATTGAGGCTTTTGAATTATTTCAATTTATCACTTTCAAAACAACAAGTGAAATGATCGAGAAAATCACAACAGAAGCGTGCCTATTAAATTTATTGTTCTATCTTCCTGCTTATTTGTTTGAAAAGTGCCAAATTCTTAAGGTAAGAAAAATTTACAAAGTTTATTCTATCTGTGTAATAAAGTTTGCGCAAACGTTGTTTATCCCAGAGTAAATGGCAAAAGCGGTGTTGGTTTTCTGAAGTTTTTTTATTTGCTCTTTCAACAAAGAATTTTCAAAATTGTATCAATCTAGAATTTGTAAAATTTTGTCAATTGACTGGCATAATAAAAGGAGGTTTTGGTCCGAATTTCAACCGATAATTAAGATTAAAAGGTGCATGAAATCAATTTTACGTTTTGGGGAATTTTTCATGGAATAGAAATCATGACTAAGCACTTTTCAATCAATAACTTAAAATATTTTCTTCAGAAGAGAAAAAAACACTGTATCCCAAGCAACAGCATTAATATGAACTTGTCGATTCTTCTTGTAAATTTTTAGTTTGAATAAGTATCAGTGATTATATTTTTGATGTGAATCAATTTGATAAACGACAGAGATAATGAATGCATTACGGCAGGGGTTTGCAAAATTTTTGGTTCGCGGAGCACTTTCTGAAATCAAATTGTTGCGTGAAGTAGTTTTATCTTTATCATTTGAATCCATTTGAAATCCTGAATTTTGACTCACCTGACTTGAATAGGTTCTACGAAGTCATGAAGTAAGACTTGTGTTACTCACATGTTTCTTAAGGGGCAGCACCCAATACCGGTCGGGGACGGGACAATAGGCATAAACACTTTAGCCGTATGCAGGGCCGGATTTACAAATGTGGGGGCCCTGGGGCCAGAGTCTTGGTGGGGCCTTTTAGACTCAGTTGCCCCGCTTCTCGAAACAAGTGGTATCAATTCGATTCAATTTATTAATTCACCTCAAAATATTTATGGTTACAAATAAACTGAATAATCAATCTTAACATTTCATATTGGACACATATTTGATGTAAATTATATATTAATCATAAAATATGTAACGTTTTTGGTAAAAAATGTTCAATAGATGAAATGCACATCATACTTAAGATAGGCTAAAATTGTCTATTGAAAAGCGTAAAGAGGAACATGAAATGGTAAAAATTCTCTTTTATGAGTTGTTAATTAGGAATAGAATTGAAAATTATGAAATACGCCCGCAATTGCAAAAATGCCCTTTCATTACTGCTATGTTTGTTGAAAAAATATGTATTGGGTGAAATAACTGTTTACAGTAATTAAAAAAGCAAAAAAATGTTAGTACCAGAAGAATTCATATCATAATTTTAATTCATCGAAAGCATTAACTTCGTTTTTGTCAAGTTTGAAAATTATATTTTGAAAACATCACAATGTTGTCAATGGTATGAAGAGACACCTAGTTTACACTCACCTCCCTCCAAATTATTGCGTAATAACTGTAGTATCCTTTTTCAAAATATTGTTTGTTTGAATTTTTAAATACTAGTCAGAAGGATAATGATTGAATCTTGTGAATATTTTTTATAATTCCATTGTTTATTTTGGCAGTTCCAACTTACCCCTGATATACAGAAATACAGGGGTAATTTTGACCAATTAAACTTAAATTTGTGAAGAAATCAAAATGTTTATTGAGAGTAAGCAGCTTTCGAAATGATCAAAATGTGTGTGTGTATGTGTGATGCAACTTTCTACGCAAGTTAAAATGGCGCTAAAATTACAATTGTTACAAAATACACGTGCTAGTATTTTTTTTTATTCTCAATGCATTCCTTGCAATTATGGCTTCAATTTTTAAGAAAAATACCTCCTTATAAATCTTTAAAATAAATTTTCATTTTTATGTAAAAGAGTTCCAAACATAACTCTAAGAAATATGCAAAACCTGAAGCTCTTAGATACTGCACACAACAAACAAACCTAAAAATTATTTGGATTGCAAGCCAAAGGATTACACTCTAATTTAACATTAGAAACCTTAAATTTTCCAATCGTTTGATATGATTCCAAAAGTTGGCACCATTCATCGCTATTTATAGTGATTCTTAAATGATAAATAATGATCAATTTAGCACTATTTTGTGGGGGCCCCTAAAATGTAGAGGCCCGGGGCCATGACCCCCTTGGACCCCCCGTAAATACGGCCCTGGCCGTATGGATCGTTGCCATAATTATGTTAAGCGTAACAGACATTTGTCATATTGGACTACAATCATAATGTACGGCTGCCATAACAGACGTTCGCCGTGATAAAAAAAACTCACGGGAAAAATTAGTTGAAACAGTCAAACGGATATGGGCGTTTGCTATAGTTCATCTGCCATGTGTTAGAACTCTTTTGCTCTATCTACGTATGAAGATCATTTTAAACCTATTGGACAACCTATTACTTTTCTCCAAATTCGATTACCCAAAACCATTTCCTCAAATTCCCAGTTTCCCCGAAACAAGAAAAAGGGCGATTGCTGAAGTGTTAATGAAAATTAATCATTTTTGATGAAAATTATCATACACTCCCGTGCAAAAGTTTGGGTTCACCCCTTGTTATGTATGATGTGTATCGTGCAAGAGTTTGAGGTGAACCCAAACTTTTGCACGATGACTCAAATGACTGTTCCATTGATTTTAAATGGTTTTCAGATATTTCCGAAAAAAAAAATCGTGAGTGCTCCTTAAAAAAATATAAGATTACGATTCTAATGCCACATTGATTTAAAATTTTGGTCGATTCAAAGCTGAAGAAATTAGCCTTGTTTTTTAAGTGTGTTTTTTTTGGAAAATGTCGCAAGCTTAACATTTAGTATATAAAATTCAAAAAATGTTTTTGGAAAAATATGGTCACTACTATTAGTGGGACTAAAGACGAAATAAAGAGCTCCACGTTTCTTGCAGTTGCCCCAAATATTATGGTACATAAGGTAATAGAGCAAAATCTAGAATGCCGTGGTAAATGTACTGTGATCTCTCAAACTTGGGTACCTTTTGTAGTACCAAGGGACCAAATGCAATACTAGAAGTGGTACCCAATCTGAACCTGACTACTATGTCTCAATTCGTCTCTTGTGGGTACGCATAACAGTAGAAATTCACCAACAACCCCCTATTTCTAGGCATAACATTCCCACTTTGAATTTCGTAGCAAAATTTACTTTTTTCCCATAATACAAACTCTTGGTTCCAACGACCACGCTATTCTTTATACTATAGCAACAATGCTCCATGCAGGGTTATTTCTAACCTGAGGGGAAATAGCTATCGATCTGTCAAATTTTAACTAAAAGTTAAACGAATAGGTGAAACGGTTCACAGCCTTGATAGAACATTTTTCTACAGTAATTTTGGGTTCCCTTAGCAACGGGTGTTTTGCTATTTTCAGGATTTTTTACCTACAGCGTGAGTTTCACTGGCCCCGCTGACTGTGATTTGCTTTGCTTAGCTACTGTAGAGTGAATTTCGAGATTTTTCTCAACTCTGACGGAAACATCATCAGTTGTCGGTTTCTACCCTAGAAACCGACAACTGATGATGTTTCCGTCAGAGTTGAGAAAAATCTCGAAATTCACTCTACAGTAGCTAAGCAAAGCAAATCACAGTCAGCGGGGCCAGTGAAACTCACGCTGTAGGTAAAAAATCCTGAAAATAGCAACCTGTACAGAAAAATAGTCTGTCTTTTTATGTAACCTACAGTGCTGTTCTGAATAATAGCAGCGCATGTCGATTTTCATACAAAATGCTCAACTTTGACATGCTGTAGTTTTGTTCCCTTTCAAGCAATCGAGTTGAAATTTTCTCCACAGAACTACAAATATGATCAATTTTATAACTACAAAATTTCAGTTTTTTCTGAGTCCCTGCCGAAAAGTGAGACACTAGGTGAAGTTTTTCGAAAAAATAGCAGTTTTTCATTTTAAAATTTTTCTTCTACAAATATTTTAAACATTTTCTGTTTAGGTGTAGGTTTGATAAGTAGGAGGAGATTGTTCCAATGGTAAGTGATATACAATTTAAAACTATAATGTCAAGCCGAAATTCAAATTTTTAAAACTGCTATTTTTTCGAACAATTTCACCTAGTATCTCACTTTTCGGCAGGGGCTTAGAAAATTTTGAAATTTTGTGTTTACAAAATTGGGCATATTTGTAGTTCTGTGGAGAAAATTTCAACTCGATTGCTTGAAAGGGAACAAAACTACAGCATGTCAAAGTTGATCATTTTGTATGAAAATCGACATGCGCTGCTATTATTCAGAACAGCACTGTAATAGAGGGATTCCACGGAGGCATGCAAGTCGATTCTGATCGACCATTTCAAAAATATCTGAAACTTTGCACAGTTTTTCAGTTCCATCTAAATCGTCATTTTCCGACATCAAATCTTCAAGTTGAGTCACGACTAACTTTTCAAAAGGGTGTATGTGAAAATGGTTCAAAAATATTCAAAAAGCTGCACAGCAAAAACGGTTCGTTCGATTGTTAGACAACTAAAGAAACAAAGTTAGACAACTAAATAAAGATTCCAAAAAAAATACACACTGTAAAAAATAAATTTTTTTTTGCATTAAAAAACATCATTTTTGTCACAAAAACTCAAATATCTCAAAACCCTATCGGAATACCAACGTAATTTTTTGAGGGAAAACGGTCCATTATATTAACTATCTACCATAAAAATTTGGTGATGGTAAGCCAATGAACAAAAAAGTTATGACATTTCAAATATTTCACAAATTTGACACTTAGTGAAATTTTTTTTTTTTCATTGTTAATTTTTTTTAGGACCGCAGTTTGTTGCTGAAATTTTTGTTAAGGGTACCACATGAGGTTAACAAGTTGTTTTCATGATATTTTATTTAATTATTCATAACTATTATAGCATCTATTAAAAAGTTAGACGCGATCCAGTGTTGTGATCTAAAGTCTTGATAGTGTCATATTTTTTATTGTACGTAACTGAAGAAAAATTCTCTCAATAGTGTTGAAACCTTTTGATAAAAGAAACCTATAAGAAATCTAATATTGAAGACGAAAGCTACACAAAAAGTTTTCTATACAGGTATACGACTAGTTTACCTGCAAAAAGTTTACCTCGTAGAGAACAAGGCGGGTCTATAACCAGGTGATCTAGTATACGTAAAGCAGGTCGGTTTTCTCGGCGCTGGTTTTCTCCACAAAGTTAAAATCTGATTACACCTGGGTATAGACCCGCCTTGGTAGAGAATAGACTTTGTTAATCATATTTGGGAGAAAGCGAGTAACTTCAACAACATCAAAAACATGGTAGGTACATACCATGAACATACTCACGAAAAAGCTAAAAATATACTACCACTATGGTTATAAAAGATTTAATTGTAAAATTTTTCTTCAGTCAAGCAAACGACACCAAACTAGTCAGTAAAAACTTAAAAGTGATTTTGTTTATTAAAATCTAACGAGCAACATGAGTAGTCGCTTTCTCAACTGTTGCAAGCCGTTTGCAGAAAAAAAGTGTTCGAAAGAGCTACGAAATCTCACCGAAAGCACCATAGATAAACTGAAAGCGGCTGGTTATTCTCCAATGTCTACATTGAATACAAATTTACGCATTTGTACGTCCTGCCGTTTAAACGTTGACAAACGGGCAATCTGTACATCATCGGTGGATCAGGTTGCAGGAAGTTCGAAAACAACAACAACTGAGGAATTACTAGATGCACCGACAACAACTGAGGAGTTACCAGAAGTACCAAGTGCAGATAGTCTTGCCACGGTACCATCAGCGACATCTGTTTCAACAAATCAATCAGAAGATGAGTGCATCCTGAAGGTCAACATCGAACGCTTCAACGAAGGGATAGCTGGAATAAAAGTGACTCCGATTAAATGGACGAAGATGGGTTACGTCAATTATCCCGAGAAAAAAATACCGTGAAATCAACGAAGCTGTACGAAGAAACCTCTTCAAATGAGGATGTGGAAAATACATACTACGATGAGGTAATTATGAATATGAAGGAAAGGTTCTCGAATCTAGCCACGACAAGGAAAGAAAAATTATTGATTTTGTCGATGCTGCCAAGCTCGTGGTCTATTCAAGACGCCATTGATGAGTTCAAAACCAATAGAAATACAGCAAAAGAGGCAAAACAATTCAAAAATAACTGTCTTGCAACCAAAAATGCTAGGTCGAGTACTTCATTAACAGATGAGACAAAAGAAAAAATAATTCAATATTTTGAAGACGATGAAGTAAGTAGAGCTATGCCTGGCCAAAAAGATTATGTATCTGTAAAAAAAAATGGAAAGCGTCAAGCAATCCAAAAACGATTAATGATGACTACTTTGAAAGAAGCGTATACACGCTTCAAGGAAATTAACGAAAATATTAAGGTAGGTTTTTCCTCATTTGCAAGCCTTCGTCCAAGGCAATGCAAGCTTTTATCCAATTCAGGAACACATAATGTTTGTGTGTGCACAACACACGAAAATATTAACCTAATCTTACATAGTTTGAAAAGAATCAATTTATCAAAGGATATTAAAATGTTAACTGGTAGTCTTTTGTGTGAAAATACAACATCAAATTGCTATCTACGATCTTGTTCGGATTGTCCAGATTCTTCATCATTGGAAAATACTTTATTCGCTGAGTTTGAAGAAAATTATATTGATCAGTTATCATTTGAGCAATGGGTGACCACGGATAGGTGTGACCTAGAAACTATTGTAAAACCTGTAGATGAGTTTGTGTCATTTTTTTGCTTGAAATTAGAAAGTTTAATTCCTCACAACTTTATTAAAACAGAGCAATCCCGCTTTTTAAAAAATACGAAAAATACATTACAATATGGTGAATTTTTAGTCATTTGTGATTTTTCTGAAAACTATAGCTTTGTATTGCAAGATGAAGTGCAGTCCCATCACTGGAACGTACAACAAGCTACAATTCATCCATTCGTTATTTATTTCAATGGAAGTACGCAAATTGAACATTTTAGTTTTATTGTAATTTCCGAAGATTTAAGACACGACTCAGTATCTGTAAATTTGTTCATTGCCAAAATGATTAACTTTTTACGCGTTGATAAGGATAAAGAAATCAGAAAGATATATTTCATGTCTGATGGAGCAGCATCGCAGTACAAAAACCGTAAGAATTTTTCGAGCCTATGTCAATTTAAATCAAAGTACGGAATTTATGCAGAATGGCATTTCTTTGCTACGTCACATGGCAAAGGTCCTTGTGATGCCATTGGAGGAACCATAAAGCGCATGGCCACTTAGCCAAAGAACGTGAGCATCCAATTAAAACTGCAAAAGAACTATTTGATTGGGCGAATCGCAGAAAGGAAGAAGATTTAACAAAATTATCATTTTGTTTTACTACTACTGAGGAGTACGAATTAACGGCATCAGAACTCAGCGAGCAATATAATAACGCGAAAACGATCCAAGGAACCCAAAAATTTCACTGTTTCATTCCATTGTCAGAAAATAAAATTAAAGCAAAACTATACTCGAACTGTACTGATAATGATGCAAAAGTGTTCGATATTGTAAAAAAATTGAATAACAATAAATAAATAAATAAGTATTAATAAAATGTTTTCATGATCTCATAACGCATACCAAAATCCAAAACTTTTAAAGTTTATATATAACATTTAGAAACTCATCGATCATACTCTAAAAAAAAATATCCTGGTAAAAAAAAAAAATATTTTCGTGTAATCTGTTAATTCATTTTAATTTATACATATATACATATACATATAATATTTATACATATACATAATATTTATACATATAATATACATAATACTAATGAATACATGAAAACGACTTGTTTATTTCACGCAAGGCCCTTAACAATAAAATCAGCAACAAACTGCGGTTCCCGTAATAATTTACACCGAAAAAAAAAATATTTTTTTCTACTAAATGTGAAAATTGTGACATGTTTGAAATGTCATAACTTTTTTGTTTATTGGTTTACCATCACCAAATTTTTATGGTAGATAGCTAATATAATGGACCGTTTTCCCTCAAAAAATTACGTTGGTATTCCGATAGGGTTTTGAGATATTTGAGTTTTTGTGTCAAAAATTATGTTTTTTAATGCAAAAAAAAATTATTTTACTGTGTGTATTTTTTTTTTTTTGAATCTTTATTTAGTTGTCTAACTTTGTTTCTTTAGTTGTCTAACAATCGAACGAACCGTTTTTGCTGTGCAGCTTTTTGAATATTTTTGAACCATTTTCACATACACCCTTTTGAAAAGTTAGTCGTGACTCAACTTGAAGATTTGATATCGGAAAATGACGATTTAGATGGAACTGGAAAACTGTGCAAAGTTTCAGCTCAATAGAAAAAAATGAATTAAAAAATTTACCAAATTTTGGTGCTGTTGCTTGGAATCACTCAATAACAAAAAAAAAATGCATGCAACACGATATACGCATGCAAAAATTGTCATTTTCAACTTTGAACGCTCTTATTTAAGGCGAAGTATGCCGACATTGATATGATTGAACGCGATATGAACGCGTTGTTGATGATTGTTGCTTATTCATCTCAAAATTTCGAATCGAAGAAAATCAGTTGGCTTCGCACTGACACAGCTGAAAAAGTATCAGCATAGAGTTAAGTGGGGCATAAGTTCGAGTGGGACAAGAGTTTCTTTTTAGGATTTCTAGCTTAATTCAAAACAAAACTCATAAATGTCATGGTGCTTTGAATGCTATTCAAGTAAGAGACTTTTACTGCAATCATCATAAAAATCGATTGAGATTTAGAAAAATTATGGCTATTTGTTGTTTGGTCACTATAAAACAGAACAAGTTTAAGAATAAAATATTTTCATATTCAATAAATATAGGTTCCCTGAATTGAGGCCTTCCTTAGCCGAGTTGTTAGCGTCCGCGGTTACAAAGCAAAGCCATGCTGAAGGTGTCTGGGTTCGATTCCCGGTCGGTCCAGGATCTTTTCGTCATGGAAATTTCTTTGACTTCCCTGGGCATAGAGTATCATCGTACTTGCCACACAATATGCGAATGTGAAAATGACAACTTTGGCGAAGAAAGCTCTCAGATAATAACTGTAGAAGTGCTCATAAGAACACTAAGCTGAGCAGTAGGATCCCAGCAGTAGGTTTCCCAGTGAGGACGTAATGCCAAGAAGAAGAAAATGTTCCCTGAATCCCATGGTAGTTTCAGAGCTCCATTTGATTATAACGTTGTTTGTTTAAGCGCTCTTTATATTACAATTCTTCTGAAAAAAAAAAATCCTTTCTGTCAAAGTTCTACCGCAGGCTTGAAAATCATTGTTGGACGAATCCATCTAATCAAAGTATGCTTGTAGAGCCCAAAGCTTTGGAAAACAGCAGAAAACAATAGTCATTAGCGTGGTTTCCAAGGTTTCATCGCATCCGAACGATGATGCTTTGAGAAAATCATCAATGTGACTAGAGTTACTGTACACGTGATGTAGCCTTAGGTGCAGGAGCCTCATTGCGTGCAAGCACACGGGCGCGCTGTACATTGTGAGACCTTTTTTGGTGCGCCTCATTTTTCTTGCGATGTGTCTCACTGCGGTCTCATGCGCTCCGTCACATGTGCTGTTTATAATTCAGCGCAATAATTGAAGTGATTACAAAAGTTTTCAACGAGAATCGAAATTGTAGCTTTTGGATCGCGAGTCTTCGATCATATCATGTAGGCCATCTAGACACCTGCATGATGAGGCGAAAATAGATGTAGAGACTCTTCGTTACTAAGCAGTTGTTTCACAACTTAGATACCGATGGCGAGCCGTAGCGCCGAGCAGCGCATGAGACGAGTCTCCTCGAGAGCACATCACCTAGCGCGCGCTTTTAGAATGTTCGTGAGCCTCCGTCTAGCGCAGCACACTAGGATTCCGATGAGCTAAGAGACGGTTTGGTTGGAGGCTCGTCAGTACATTAAGACTAAGTAGCCCGTCATTAGTTTTGGCAACAATGATGACTTTTCAGCTTGAATTTTAAAGTGATAAAACTCAGTCTTGATAGTTTATATTGACTTGAAAAAGTATCACTGTACTCGTTAACATGCATAAAGTATGCTGATACTTTTTCAGCAGTGTCAGTGCAAAACCAACTGATTTGCTTTGATTCGAAATCGAGAGACGAGTTAGCAACAATCATTAACGACGCGTACACATTTCAATGACGGCCTACTTCGCCTTAATGTGCTCCTGAGAAATAAGTAACTCTAAATGTGACTGCTGCGGTAGTTTGCTGTTCAACCGTAGAAATTATCTTTAAATTGCAATACCGTTTTGTCTCAAATTCCGAACAGACTCATATTCCGAACACTCGATTTTTGTATGGAGATGTGGTTGAAATGTTTCGCTAAAATGTGTCATCAAATTACTAGGGAATGGCAGTCAATTGCAACGTCTTTCAATCTATTTTATACCTCGGGAGTAGTGATGATTCTCTAGGTCCACACCAGTAAAACTAGTCCAGATTAAATTATTTGCAAAATTACTCATTTCAATACGAGTTATTCGTGTTGTTCAGAATTTGAATTAAGGTGTTCGGAATATGAGACAGAATGAACAGAGTGTTCGGCATTTGAATCAAAATGGGACTCTTTACTTTTACGTTAAAACAATACTAAACAAGTTTTAAATAAACAATTTTATCGGCACACCCAACAGCTAACAGTTACACTTAAAAAAAAATTAGATTTTCACAAATATCAGCTAATTTATCCGTCTAAGATACATCTGAAGTCACTGATGGCCTTAAGTGTTCGGAATATGTGTCAAAACGGTACATACTATGAATGAATTCCGAGTGTCCGAAGGGTTAGTGTATTCTTTAGTACTGACTTTCAACAGTATTGCTCACACTATCTAAAAATGTCATTATTACTAAGGAAAACTAACATTTTTGAAAAATAAAGTCGTTAGACGTATAACCCGATCAAGTTTACTCCAGTAATCAATTCGATCCCGGGCTAAGTTATCACACATGTTATAATTGTGTATTATCAACTGATATATGACCAAAACTAGTCATATATCAGTTGATAATACACAATTATAACAAGTGTGTTGCTCGGGCAGCATTACCTTCCATTACTATCCCAAGTTACGGTAAAGATGGGCGTGGCCAAGAATAGTAATATTCATGCCCTTGTTAATATTTTTAGGTAGGTAGGTTCATATTTTTCAAGATTGGGCCAAAGCTACTACCCAGCCTTATTCCTGAAAGCGGTCTGAATGAGATGACCAAATGACACATGAATATTTCTAGTATCCAATCTACGAAGTATACCGTAACAATGCTTACGCTAGATTACTATGGAAAAGGCCAACCTTTTGTGTCCAGGAAAAGAGAACAAATTCTTCTCATGTGAAATCAGTTCAGCAGGCAGGCAACAATGGTGCTCCTGGAGGAAAGAGTAGATCAAAGTAATCCAGGCTACTGTGTTCTACAGCATAAAAGCAGTGTTGCTCTGAAAGTAATGGATTGGTTATCTCAGCATGATTTAGATTTTTGAATAAATTATAACGAATTATCATTACGTCTCATCAAAAATTGGTCTTCGGCAAAGTTGTAGCAGGGAAGATTTCGCATGAGAAGAGTTTGTTCACTCTTCCATAGATCAGATTATGGCGAGCAGTTAGAGAACTGATCACAAAAAGTTTATTTTAAAAAATTGCATCAGTCTAACATACACACTCTAATACCCAACCCCGCCTTTTGACTTTTTAGATTTTTGAAACAATTTTGTATTTTTGGAAAATATTTGATTTTTTTTATAACCTACAAATGCCTGGTTCTAATATAACGTGCACTACATAAATTTGTACATTTCCGTTAGTTACACGGAAAATAAAATATGTTCCAGAAAAAAATATATATTTTTCAAGGTACTGAAAAAACTCAAATTTTTATATTTGTCAAAAATCGGTAGTCAGAAGAGGCTTAAAAAAAATGAAAAAATAAACATTAGTGAAATCAAAAACCAAAATTCATAAATTTGTGAATAAAAATAAATCAAAAACGTGTTATTCGATTTTAGATAGCGAAAAATGAAACTAAGACAAAAATAAATATTTATGTATTAGAGAGATAATTTGAACTCCTAAAGAAAATGTTCCAGAAATTCCTGAAACATGGTAGTAATTCATGATATGTAATTCCACACAGAATTATAGTTTAAAATTACCTCTAGAAACAATTTTGAAGGGACGTTTTCAAGAGATTTCAAATAATTTGTTCATTAAGGACAGCTCCATAGATTTCTCCGGTGATTTCCAACTGCAATAAGATCAGAGATTAATACAGCGATATTATCTGAAATTTTCTTAGAAATTCTGCTAATTTTTCTAATGGCTCCACCAGAAATCAACTAGAAATAACAAAACAAGAAAAAAATCTCAAGCGATCACTGTATGATTTTTTTCTTGAAATTTCTACAAAAGTTCCATAAGGGTTTCATCTAGATATCACTCAGTTACAGTCACCTCTCCACATCTCGATATTGAAGGGACCATCGAGATAGGGAGAGATCGAGACAGAGAACATTAATTTAATGAACACTAGATTGAAAATCACTTCGTTACTAGGAAAATAATAAACAAACAAACTTCATTTCAAGTTTCCAAATTGTTTTGAATCGCTTAAATCTGGTCTAGTAACCTTTGATAATGTTCATACCGACATTTAGAGAGAGAAAAAATCAACAGGAATACATCGAGATATGGTGATATCGAGATAAGAAGGATATCGAGATATGGAGAGAGAAATCGTATGCGGATTCGAGATGTAGAACATAGAAATGTGGAGAGTCGACTGTATTACTCTTAGGACATTTTCAAGGATTCCTGAAGAGTTTTGTGTAAGGATTGATCCGTTACTTTTCTGCCAAGCAACCAGCACTCCTCTTGAGATACAGTAAACTTTCCACAACTCGATATTGAAGGAACCATCGAATTAGGGAAATGCAAATGCGATTCAAGGGACCATCAATGCAGCTATGAAAACCACTGCACTAAGATGTTAAGAAGTTTTCAAATGGATGCGAGATCGGGCATTCCAGCGTTTTCAGTTCCCTCCCAAACAAGCTTGGTTGCTTTCCAAATGAAAACGCTATAAGTAAGATGCAATCTGTTTTGGCAATTTTGGGGGAGTGGTTTTGAGAACCTGTCCAGTGATAATTTTCCATTAACGATCAACAGGCGAATGCAGCTCTGACTGGTTTGTATGTATGTTTAGCTCAAAATGTTAAACAGCTTTGAATGTCCTTCAATATCGAAGCCGATCCAGTCAAGTTGGTTGATCTCGTTGACAAAGCAGGTGCAAATTATAGCAGTTCTTTTAATGTATTTATAGAATAGTCAAATAAGGTACCCCGGGGCAAGTGGGACATAAAAAAACGATAGTTCAAACATATATTGTTCAATATTATTTAAAAATGTCAATATTTTGCAAATCCAACAACACGGTCACATTTTAGCAACATATTTGCTGGTGTGCGCATGAATAATTTCTAAATTGTGAAAACCTTAGAAGAAAGATGGACAATGAGCCATTAGACGCAGTTACAGGTCGGACTCGATTATCCGGAGTATCGATTTTTTTTTTCACTCCGGATAATCGAATCCTCCGGATAATCGAATCACTAAGAAAAAAAATGAAATCTTCGATAAAAGAACATAAATATTATCTTATTTCGTTGTTTTATCTATACGATGCGGTGGCGTAGCCAGAAAATATTTCTAGGAACAGTAGAGGTCTTTACAAGAAAAAAACAAATTTTTATCAGCATACACAAAAAAAAAACACTTTTTCAAACCCTCCTTTTCTCGAATACGTTCAAAACTGCAAAACCATTCATATTATATATTGCAATACCAAATTATCTCAGATTTATGCATACAAAATGAAAAACAAGAACATCAAAAAACAAATTCCGGATAATCGAGTCTAAAATTCCGGATAATCTAATCCCGGATAATCGAGTCCCCGGATAATCGAGTCTCCGGATAATCGAGTCCGACCTGTACCTCGCTAAACGGGGCAAGTGGGACACATCCAGTTTCATGCGTCAAACCACATCAGTTAATCATTCATTGCAATAATAGGATTGATAAATAATAGATTTTCAATTTTGAGTACCATAAAATACGTAACGTTTCTGAAAGAGAACGTAAATGTAAGGTTATGTCACATCGCATTTAATTTTAACTGAAAATTGCTCACTAAAAGCGTAAAGAGGTATAAAACATGTTCAAAATATATCATTCATAAGTTGTCAATCGAAATGCAGCACATAAAATTTCAATAGTTGACGAATTTCAAAATACCTTATTATTATTTGTTATTACTGTTATGCATGGTGGAAAACCACTTAATGGGATGGAACTGTTTTCCGCAACTACTGAATTTGGTAGAAATATCAAATAAAGTTCAATAACAATAGTATAGTTATCGTTCTCATGATGGATTTTAAATTTTACCTCTGTCTTCGTTCAATTTTAAATTCATGTTTCAAAAATTAAATAGAAAAAAATATTTAGAAAAATAAGTCATTTTTTCTCCCAATTCAATAATTACGTAATATAAGAATGATTTTTTTTTTTGATAAAAATAATTCGTTTGAATGTTTTAGTTCTACTCTCTAGGAAAATGTTTGAAACGTGTAGGAAAAGTTTTGATTCTGATGCTTGTTTCGATAGGTCCCACTTACCCCGGGTATAAAGATTTTTTGGGGTAAGTTAGACTAAAGAAATTTTCATATGAAATGAAAACAAAATACCAGTTTATCGTAAGCAGCTTGTAACAATAGTCAAAGTTGTAGCTTACCGATGGTTATTCGATTTATAGCACAATTTGTTTTGCGAGCCAATGCAGAACGTGAAACGTGTCACAAATTATCATGCAAGATGCAAGTGCTGAGCTGACTACTGTTACATGGAGCACATGGTATTAAAAATAACAATATTTTTTGTACTAAATACTTTCCTTATGATTGCATCTTCAACTTTCTAGAAGAATACTCCCTTAAAAAAACTTTTCCCAAACGAGCTATGACGGAACCCCGGATTCTCACTTGCCCCGGGGTACCTTATGTGTTTTAGAAAAAAAAATCATATACCTACATAAATTTAAGGAATTTTTTCTCTACATTAATAGGATGGCAAACGAGATTTTTTAATGTTAAGTAACCCGACTAAGGGTACATAAAAAAATTATATCAGCATATGTTATATGTTTTTTTTCGAACATAGGTTGTTACAAACTTGATGCAGGATGTTGTTAAAATAACTAAAATTATAACAAAAAGTGTATGAATAGTAACATAAAAATAACAAATTGTGTTTTAATTCTATCAAAAACGTATCAAACTAAGTTATAATGTTTGATATAAAGTATCAAAATTATAATACTGTTCGATATACGATAATGTTGTATATTGTTGAAATGCATAACTATCTATTTATTTTGATATAAAGTTGTTGAAAATGAACAAAAAAATATCTTAAAGGGAAATAAAACACATTATGTTATATTTCTGTTTTATTATGTTCTATGGATAACGGAGCCTAACAAAATTATATCATAATATGATATGCATATCATATTCTGATAAAATTTTATTATATTTTTGTTACAAGCCCCTAGTCGGGAAGCCAAATGGATTTTCGAACCAACACCTTTTTTCATCCTTTTGGGCTGAGAAAAAAATTGCGCTTCCCTCGATTGTGATGTTAAAGCTGCACTGCAAAACTAGGAAAATTGCAGATTCTTACAGCAAAGCTTAATACGATGGAAATTATCACATCACCTTACCTTAACCTCCTCGTTTACTTTTGGTTTGATTTTGTTATATAGCGGAACTGGATAATCTCGAGATGTAATATTGTGGAACTGGATAATCTCGAGAATGTTCTATGATCGTTAGAATGTATGAATATTAGATGATTCTTCATAGGAAATGCAAATTCAGCCTAGGTCTGGGTCACTATCACGAAACATCGAAGCGGAAATCAAAGGTCACTCGTTTAGTCAAAACATCGGAAGAAGACTTGGCAGGTCGTAGATCATTAATATTCGGCAGTGATTAGACTGTTAGATTCGTTTCGGCATACGGTCGTCACATACTATGAAGGTGAAACCCGCGCCTAAATTACTAACTCTTCGAAGGTTACGGCCAGCGGAATGCTTCTGGTGGTTTGACTAATGGGAAAGATAGCCATGACAATGAAAACTGCCTGATATGCGGGCGATTGGCCGTTGTTAGAGTTGCGATTCGAGTTCGATCTTGCTATATGCAAACTTTTGTTATGAGGATGAGTTAACGATTCAATAGAACAAAAATGATTAGTATTCACACGACGTTTAGGCTTTGATACTTATTCAAGCAAGACATAACTTCCATCGATTGTTATTTAGACAAGCTTTGATTATTGTTTACACTAATGGATGCAGTTCATACCAAACTTTATTTTTCTATTTAAGAGCTCATGCCTAACCCTATTTAACCACAGCGTTCTGTTGCTGAATAGGTTACCTAAGACTTGCGTTCACTCATTTCAGAAACGAGCGACAATGAATGCGATTTGTCTCTAGATTTGCGCACGATTGTTATGCAAGTTATGACTACTTTTTCTTGTTATCGAAAGCTGGACTACCGTTTCAACACCTTTTTTTATTGTCGTGTGTCAATTATCATGATAGCATTTATGTTATGACTTGTCATATGTGAACAACACCCATTCAGTTCATCGGACAGTATGTTATGCAGCACGTTTATTAACGGTGTGTTTTTTTTTTTCATCTTATTTTTACAGGAAGGCCCTCATTCGACAATACCGGAGGATGAATTCTTTGATGCAGTGGAAACAGGCCTAGACAAGATTGAAGAAGACCGGCAGCTACGCGTTCGTCTGAAATTCCAATCTCAACATGTAAGTTTGAAAGTAAATGACAATAATGTGGATAGAAATCATAAATTGACACGATTTGATCTAGTTGTGTTTATGTTGATAATTGATTTGTTTTATGGTACTGTGGGGTATGTGGATACAGAAAAAATAATAGTCAAAATCAACATCTTTTTATTTTATTTGTGAATATATTTGTACCATTTGTCTAGAATAATTGATATGGTCAAATAACGTATGCATTATGTGGGTAAAATGAACAGCGGTTGGTGGTAAAATGAACACCATGCAAAAACTAATATTTCTGAAAATGTTCATTGCCCCACCGAAAATATATCCAATAATGATTGTAACCCATTCAAAAATAATTCTAAAGGTATCAGATTTGACATCATATCATAACGATATTCACCTCACTGAAAAACCTCAATTCTTCCGAGCTAAAAGTTATGTCATTTCTAATTTTCAAACGTGGATTTCTAAAATCTTAGTTTTTGTTGATATTTTCACTTCAATTGACCTCCGTATCAAGTCGAACACTCAGATTTATGCTCTAAATCGTCCGTGCGTGATAAAGATTCATCTATATTTGTTTTTTTTTTTCGGTAAAAGGCACGGTGTTCATGTTATCACCCCTGTTCATTTTACCACCACTTCCCCTATATTATAATAATACTTGATCCACTTATCCAATTCCATTTTTTCATTGTGATTCATTCAGTTAGAACTGAATGTTCACCATGTGTTGAACAAACTAATAGTATTAAAAATTACGCGAAGATACAATGCATTTTAACAGAAAACAATTTTTAAATGAAGTGATTTTTGCAGTTAATCGTTGAAAAAAAAATGTTATCACTTTAATTATTACGCTGAATTTTAAACAGCACACGTGATGGAACTCATGAGATAGCATTGAGAATTGAGAATTGAAATCTCAAGAAAAATTAGGCGCACCAGAAAAAGATCAAGCAAAGAGGATCCGCCCTTTGGATTCATTCGCATATTTCATTTTGCTGAAAACGACAATTTTTGACACCCACCCCTTTGTAATGCTTTTTGTATGATTATTCTACAAATTTTATATGAGCTGTAACATGAAGAGGACACTTACCCATCCCCTTCAGTGTTATGCAATTTGTGAATGAACCCTAAGTTCTCGTGTAGTACAAATTTTGTTGTTTTGATAGTATTGAGAATGTCATCTAAAACGAAGCAATGGTGCGAAAAAATCAATATATTTAGGTACTTATATGGACAAATTATCCACTTACCCCGCTGGAACACTTCTTCCCGAAGTAACGAGATTCTAGAAAAAGTAACGTGTGAACTTGTCAACAACTAGAAAGTTCAGAACAAGTTTGAATTGAACTTTTTTTACTTGAAGGTAAATATAGTTCTCCAAGCTACTAAACGAACTTTATGTTAACTGTAAAATTCGGTTAATTGCTTAAAAAGTGAGATGATTAAGCCAAAACATGCCTTTTTATCCGAACTTTTGGTTGCTTGGGTCCACTGTAGGGGGATTAGGGGCATAATGAACATACGGGGCGAAATGGACACCCTCTCAATATCTGATAATACACATATTTCATCAAAAGTTCATTCACTGCATGAAATCTGTAATGCATTTGAAATGCTTGACGGTAAAACATTTTATTTTTTGCATCAATTGTTCTTTAAAATTTGACATAAAATTTTTCTCAGTTTCAAATTGGCATATAAGCAAGACCGTGGAAGAATCTAATTTTTGAGCAAAGTAACGAACCCAGAAAGGTTCTTTTTAGCTATTATGATTGAGGGAGAGTCCTTTTGCATATCGGAATGATTGACAGTCATTGAATATGTTGGAATAACTAAATTTCATACAGGTGTTCATTTCCCCCGATACCTTTTTACCAGCCTTGTTTTCGACCCAATTTTCTATCTCGCTTTTCTGACATATGATATGATTTTTATCACTATGAATGAATGTGGCACGTCGTACTAACATCAAACTTGAAAACTAGCCGGGGGTAAATTAAAAACATTGCCATTTAAGGGTCTTAAAACGAACATTTGCTTAACGTGTCCATTATGCCCCTAATTCCCCTACCTGATATTGATTGGTTGTAAATTGTTTGACATAAGACCGTTTCGCATAATTGTCAAATGGACAAGGGCATACATAAATAGTGGGGTCGAAAATAACCACATATAATTTGAAATAATTTGTGTGGCATCCTAAAAAAATGCCCATGCCACTATGGGTAATCAGGTGGCCAATAATCGAAATAATTACTTGTTCTGATAGGTTCTTCTGGTACATCAAAACATAGTAAACACTTATATTAATATTCCTGGAATACTAGAGCAAGATCCTTTGTAGTTTTATTTATACAGTATGCAAAATTTGGAGTTTTTAGGAAAAACAAAGAATTTAATACAAATATAAGGTGTTACGGTAAATCGGAAGAACACTGTCTCGTAGATGCCAAACTGGGCAACTTCCAAGCTGCAAATATATTTGATTAGTATTCAGAGTACTTATTGATAAACGGTGGTAAACTCACATTCCCAAACAACCAGAAGTCGCATCAAAGTTCACGTAATAACTCGTTTATTCATACAAACCCGCAAGAAACGGTGAATACAATCATCAGATTGTGAAGTTTCCTCGCATAAAATGCTTTTTATCTGAGTTCATTTGCACATTTCGTTTCGTCCCGTACACTCGTACAAAGTAAGTCGAATCAATCCGTAGCAGCTGTCAAATCACCATTTGTTATCATAAGTTAAGCCGCATAAGATCACAGGTTACTTCGGTAGAAAATTTATTCACTCGCATTGTATGCTATAAGCAAATATAATGCGCCACCGTCATAGAGGTCGCTGGGGAAGAACGAGTGAAATGTCACTGAAAATGTTTGTTTACGTCCAAAATTCAATTCTTCAACCCAAAAATTAGTTCATAATCAATCGATTTTTGAACTATTTTCCATTGGCATACTCATTTTGTACCATTATTCTTGCCATACGTGTGATTTCACAACAAATTTAACCACTAACAAAGAATCCGGAAGTTTATAACCTATGTTGCCAAACACCAATTTTACAATTTTATCCCACTAATCGTACATGAGCACTGACCGGATCTGTACATTTTCAAAGGAAAAAAAGTTTATTCTGTTTCTCAATGATCTCTGTAGACGATCACAAAATAACTATTCCGAGAAAAAGTGTAAATTGTGTGGTCCTTCCTATGCTGCACACGGTAAGTTCTCAACCCAACCTCTTTTTTGCCGGTTCTCCTACTAGCCTCCAGATGTCGAAATGATCGTTTAGCTTTGAAAATATTTGCCTATTGTTCATCACATAATATATTCACGTATATCGCCTCCACTTTTGTACGTAGAAGGCCTTTTCGCGACATCTTATAAGTGAAATTTTGCACATACAAAGCCTCCAGGTGATTTCGTTATACGTACATTTTGGTTGTCTGGGTTTCTGTGCACTCCTAGTGACTTGATCTACGCCACCCTATTCAAATATACTGTCTTAATAACTGACTTAATTAGCTCTTTAGTACTTATGCTGCGTACACACTGCGTACACATCAAAATGCGAACTGACTGCAAAACAATAACTGTATCAACACTACTAGCTTGGCTATCTTAAACTGAAATGAATAATTGCTGTGTATATATGCGACGGAACAGACGGTTGCTTCACATCTTATATCGACAAATCGCCCGCAAACAGAGGTTGCGGCAACATAAGGTATGCGTTGGATGGAATATAATGCAGAATCGTAATGTTTCATACATGTCTGTTCGAAAGTTTACTAAAAAACTATCTTAGAGAAATAAAACAACATAAAAATTCGTACTTTAGTTCAAGGAAATGTGGGGACTACACTGAAAAACATATTCGATTTTTTACCGAAACTTTTTACATCCCATACTTTTTTTCCGAAGTTGCCTCAGGCTTAAATTCATTTCTAAGGTTATTCAAAGATGTAAACTAAAGGATTGTTAAGAATTTAGCTGCACATATTTGTACTTTTTTCTGTTAGGGCTCATTGACTTTTTTCAATATTGTTGCCTTTTTTCTTTAATATCAGCTAAAGATAATTTCAGGGGATAATTGTATATCGCTAAATGATTAATATCATCATTATTATGTAAGTTTTATTATTTATAATGGTTTTCACAACGTTAATTGCATAAGTGGAATAAATGCATCATTAGTAAAAAAAATCATTATAAGCCCTTTACAAAAGTTGGTCTCGAAAACTTGTTCATTGAAAACAAAATATCAAATTTGTAACAAAAAAACTCATAAATAAGACATGAGATGGCAAAAATATTTTTGACCGCCATTTTACCGTTTTGACTCATATTCCGAAAACTTAAGGCCACCAGTGACTTCAAATGCACCATCTTCTTCTTTCTGGCGTTACGCCCCAACTGGGACAAAGCCTGCTTCTCAGATTAGTGTTTTTATGAGCACTTTCACGACCCTCAGCATGGTCATTAGACTGATGCAAATTTTGAAGTTTTTGCTCCCCTATGCTTAAACGATGTTAATTATGGTGAAAATCATTCTCCCAAAATTTGAAGTGATTCGAAAGAAATTTGGTTGTGCACACGCCATTTGAAGTTTATATGGAAATAACTATGGGAAAGGTAAATCTTTTGTGTTTATCCCTCTATCTCTTTGTCGTAATATTCTATGGAAAAGTGAACCAACTCCTCTCATGTGAAAACTTCCCAGCTACAACTTTGATGAAGACCACATTTTGATAGGATGTAAGGATCATTTGTTATTTTTGATACCAAAGTCTAAACCATGCTGAGATGATCATTCAATTACTTTCAGAGCAACACTGCTTTTTTGCTGTAGAACATAGTAGCCTGGATTACTTTGATCTATTCTTCCCACCAGGAGCACCACTGTTGCCTGCCGAACAGTTGGTGAAGCATGTAAAATGCAAACCCACTTTATGATGATGAATAACAATTTTTCCTGACGTCCAATCAAAATGTGGTCTTCGGCAATGTTGTAGCTGAAAGGATTTTGCATAAGAAGAGTTTGTTCACTTTTAGTAATCTCCATATAAATTTCAAATGGCGTGTGCACAGTCAGATTTCTTCCGAATCACTTAAGACTTTGGCAGGATGCTAATTATCATAACTGACATCGTTTAAGCATAGGGGAGCTAAAATTTCAAAATTTGCATCACTCTAATGGTCATGCTGAATAGCTGCACGTTTACCGCTACGGCTATCTGGCCCCCCTCAAATGCACCTGGTGGGCATAAATTAGTTGATATTCATGAAAATTTTCGTTTCTTCGCAATGTCTTACTGTTAGCTGTTGGATGTGCTTATAAAAATACTTATTTAAACTTGTTAAGTATTGTTTTTACGTGAAAGAATGGAACAACATTTTGATTCAAATGCCGAACACTGTGTTCATTCTGTCTCATATTCTGAACACCTTGATCCAAATTCCGAACAGCACGAATAAATCGTATTCAAATGAATAGTTTCGTAAATAAATTTATTTGAGCTAGTTTTAGTGGTCTCGTACTAGAGAATCATCACTACTCCTGAAATATAAAATAGATTGAAAGACGTTAAAATTGAATTGCAATTGACTGCCATTTACTGGTAATTTGATGACATACAAACCGAGTGTTCGGAATATGAGTCTGTTCGGAATTTGAGACAAAACGCTATATGAAAACCGCCCATAGTGCAATGTCGCGATGCAGCCAAAACCTCACAAATCAGAGTTGTTTTCTCCGAACGGTAATATTTTTCCCGAGTTTCTTACCACTTCTGTGGTTTGCAAAGTTTGAAGCAGATTCATTAGATTTTGGATTTTATACAACTCCTTGAGGAGTAGACTGTAGACATGATTTTTTAAAATTTGTTTTTATTGCGATCCATAATTCACCAGCTTTTTAAGAATTTGAAGACAGCTCAAACCGCAATGGTACCTTGAGAGAAGTTGTTTGTACAGGTATGTTATGTTTTTGTCACGTTCCGATTTTGTCACGCTCCGTTTTTGTCACGTTCCGATTTCTTCAACAAGTTATTCCGTTTTTATCAATACAAAAATATTGAAAATTTTAATCAAAAATATTTTTATTTATTGAGTCTGCAAGTTATACTCCCGGAATTTATTTAGGATCATCCAGCTTTGTATTCGCCGACGAAGTACTCCTCGAGCGGTCTCAGTCTGTTGAACAGGATGCGCGACAGAATTTTGTACGCCGAACTCCGCAGGGTAATTCCTCTGTGATTGGCACACTCCAGTCTGTGCCCTTGTAGATTGGGCGTATGAGGCCATCCAACCAGCTGGTGGGCAATTCTTCGTCCTCCCATACCTTCGGAAGTATTCGGTGGATCGATTGATAAAGCTGGTCATTTCCGTTCTTGAGAAGCTTGACCGGGATCTCGTCCTTCCCAGCAGCGTTACAGTTCTTCAGCTCGCTGATCAGTGTAGTGAAAAACTCAATTTCTCACAACTCACGCTTGAGATTTTTCATGCGTGAGTTGTCAATCATGCAACTCAGCAGTCAAAAAATCATGGATGAGTTGGCTCATCTTTTTAACTCATTGTCTCGTATTTCCACAGTTTACTAGCACACGGCAATAATTTCTTGTTAGTCTGGTAAAATTATGTTAATCCTTTCTAACGTAAACAACAACATTCGGGTTTCACGAGTTTTTGCCGGGTTTTGTGACTGAATCATTTTTTTCGGTTTGAGTTGATTGAGTTGATTTTGCATCAAAATCTCAAGCGTGAGATTTGCGAAGCAGATCTCTAATGAGTTTGCTCTCACGGGAGAGCGTATTGATTGAGATTTTGAGTGTGAGTCTATCAATACTGTCGCTGATAGCCTTTTTAACCTTTCCTATGGTCGGTGGGTCCACAGCTTGATCGTCATCATCTATGTTCATCCTGTCCTCGCTACATTTCCATTTTCACCGTTCAACAATTGCTGAAAGTGCTCCATCCACCTGGCAGTCACCGCCATTTTATTGGTCAGCAAATTCCGTTCTTGATCATTGCACATGGCGGGCACTGGTACGATATTGTGCCGCGCACCATTGACCGTTGCATAGAATCTCCGCATATGATTCCGGTTCATGCTTTCTTGAGCTTCAGCTACCTCACTTTCTTCGTGCTGCCTTTTCTTCCTGCGGTGGATTCGCTTTTCTTCGGCTCTCGCTGGCCTGTACCGCTCTCTGTTCTGTCGGGTACCGGCCACAAGCATACGGCTTCTGGCGACATTCTTCATGTCTGTCACTCTCTGGCACACTTCATCGAACCAGTCGTTTCGTCTTCGTTGTTGACCAGTGCCAATCACTTCCCGCGCCATTGTTGTCACAGCTTCGTGGATAGCGTCCCATAGGCTGTCGACATCTCCAGCAACGTTAAATCGTCCCAACTGCTCGTCTAGCTGCTGGCGGTACTTGGCAGCTACCCCATCAGTCGACAAGCGTTGTATATTGAAGCGCAGCGTTCTGTTTGTTCTGGAACTCGTGACGCTGGATAACCGCGCCCGAATTTCAGCTAATACGAGATAATGATCCGAGTCGATATTAGGGCCTCGGAAGGTCCTGACATCCATGACATCTGAGGAAGGTCGCACGTGGTCTATTAGGGAGCAGACATAGCCACTCGGGTGTCGCCAGGTGTGTTTGCGGATATTCTTTCGTGCGAAGTAGGTACTGCTGATTGCCATCCCTCTAGCAGAAGCGAAGGTTACTAGCCGCAACCCCTAAATCATTGGTAACGGAATGAAGGCTTTCCGTTCCAATAACGGATCAGAAGAAAGCTTCTTTCCCGATCTGCGCATTTGCGTCGCCGATGACTATCTTGACATCTTGTTTTGGGCACTCGCCGTAGGTCTTATCCTGGCTCTCATAGAACTCATCTCTCATGTCATCGGGCCAAGAGCCCAACACGCGCGGGTTCATTCAAACTTCTCACGTTCCAAGATCCAACTTTCCAATCGTTGTCCTTTATTCGTTGCCGGGTATGTTGCCGTAAAATCAATCCGTTTGCTCTACTTTTGCCTTTCTTGGTCGGGTAAGAGTCTTCGATAGGCCACCTAACTAGGGTTACGCTACCTACATCGTGCTAGAGGGGCTGCCTCCTCGGTGCTGATATGATACAGCATTGTTCGTTTGTTCTTACATGATGACCACGGTCATACCCATCACAACCATCCACCTTTATCAGGGGTTTGGACCTTTAGCTCTGGTTTTCAATAGTTTCAAGTTCTTTCGGAGTTTGTATCCTTTGACAGATACGCGTATTTCGACCTCAACTGTAAGGCCGTCTTCAGTGTCGTGTACTAGACTCTACATGACACTGAAGACGGCCTTACAGTTGAGGTCGAAATAAGCATATTTGTTAAAGGATACAAACTTTAGTGGAATTAAATGGTATAGTACTGAATTCGGTTTTTCATCTACTTATAAGTATCCACTAAGCAGCTCGAAGATTTATTGCCATATAGTAATTTTTAGATATTTTAGAGACAACTCAAGCGATTTGTATAATTGTCAGGTACTACATTACAGTATTGGATAAAACATTTGCAACTTTTTCGATTTTCCATACAAAATGACCAACTTTGGTAAGATGGATCTCGGTCATTTATGGACCGATTCGAATGAAATTTTCGCAGATCATCAGGTATAACGTGAATTTTAACATAAATTTTTCAATAATTTTTCCAATCACGAGTTTATGAGTAATAACGGTTTAACTAAAGTGTAATTTTCGACGAAAAACTATTTATCACAAAATCTGATAGCCCTACACAAAAATTGTTTTCAGAAAACTTGTTCATCTCGTTAAAGTCTACAACCTTGCTGAAGACATCATGAAGCTATTCCTTCAATGTGTTTAGTTATGTTATTTATATAGACCGTCAAAAAAATCACTTTAGTCAAACCGTTACTGCTTTTGGACTTGTGATTGGAAAAATCACTCAAAACTATATGTTAAAATTCAAAATATGTCTGATGTTCTGCCAAAATTTCATTCAAATCGGTCTATAAATAACCGAGATATAGCTTACCAAAGTTGGTCATTTTGTATGGAAAATCGAAAAAGTTGCAAATGTTTTGTCCAATACTGTATATAGCCCACATTTTATATTTTAGCTTAATTGATTAAAAACAAAATGATGGCCAAAGAAATTTTATATGTTAAGTGCCTGTCCCCATATCGGCCTGTCAGACATATCGAAATTTCTCAAAACCAGATGAAAAATATTGAGAAATAAAAAAGTCATCGCGATTTGAATATTTTTGTGGTGAAGAAATTAAACTGCCGGTAGAGGGGTTAATGATTAATTGACCATGCAAAATTTTGAAATGTGTGCGGACCGCGGTCTTTGGCTACATAAAAGGATTGTGTCCAAACTCTGTCCACAAATTTTAGGCTTAGATTACTAATGAAAACGTCAACTTTTTGTGTTCAGCCCTCTATCTCTTCATCATAATATTTTATGGAAAAGTGAACAAACTCTTCTCATGTGAAATCCTGTCAGCTACAGCTTTGTCGAAGACCACATTTTGAGTATACGTCAGGGATGAATTTTTATTCATCATCTTAAAGTGGGTTTGATTGCTTCACCAACTGTTCGGCAGGCAATAGTAGAGCTTCTGGCGGGTAGAAAAGATCAAAGTTATTCAGGTTTCTATGGTCTACAGTAAAAAAGAAGTGTTGCTCTGAAAGTAATTGAATGATCATCTGGTCGGGGTTCTGCTAGACCGCACCAAGTGCCAATTTTTCCACAAATGAGTTATTTACACCAGAGGATTAAGATAATCATAACCTTGCCCCATTATAAATATTGAATAATTTAAACAGTCCTTAGTTGAACAATTTCATAATTTTTCTTTGATATGTATAACTGAAATTGTATCCAACCAGAGTGAACCATGAACCTAAGCTTGTCATTGGAGGTAATTTGGTAATGTGCTTCAAAATTACATTTTTTCAATTTCTTCCTGAAACATTGCAATGTAGCTATTCCGGACAAGTTACAGGAACAGACGCCAACGAATGTTAGCATGTAACGTAAACGAACGGCTATGTAATATAAACTATTCTTTTGGTGGTGTTGATCATTTTCCATTGAAATTTTGTTCAGCCACACCGCACCGAGTGCCATTTATATAGGAATCGTGTTTTTTTGTATGAAGAAAATATACCAATATGCGCTAAACGCAACCCATTGTTTTGTATATAATATGTTGATGAATCATTGCAGAAACCGTTACGAAATAACTAGGCATTTTGATGTGAAGTTGTCTGCATGAATTGTGAGCACTTGGTGCGCTTTAGCTGTTCAGAAAATAACGTTTTCACCATCAAACCTCCTTGATCAGAGTGCGCATAACTTGTTTCGAGTTTTTCGTGCTCAATTCAACAGTTCGAGATGACCGAGAGGTAGCACGCCTAATCACCACTCGAAGGACACGAGTTTGAACCCCAGTTAATATTTATTTACGTTGCCCCTAACAGACAGTCATAAAAATCTACCAACTTTCAGCTTATGCGACTATTTTGGAACTGTAGAGCGCAAGCAGTTTCATGTACAGCGAGAATGGTGTATTTCATGCCATTCCTGGTATCCACTTCACGTAAAGAATCGTGAACTTGTTCAGCCCAAGTGCACTAAATGCGAGTAACTTGGTGCGCTCTGGCTGAACAAATTCATGGTTTTCTTCGATTATCTCATTTTTTTACTACATAGAGTAAAGTGGGGCAAAAGTTCGAGTGGGGCAAGAGTTTCTTTTCAAGATTTCTAGCTCAAATCAAATCAAAACTTAGAAATGTCATGGTGGTTCGAATGCTATTCAATTAAGAGACTTTCACTCCAAATATCATAAAAATCGATTGAGATTTGGAAAAGTTATGGCTATTTGTTGTTTTTCGGCGTAAATATTGTAATATTTGGTCAAACTTTCGATGCATGGAACCAAATGAAGATAAAATATTTATCAATATTTTATGTAAGGGCGTTTCTAGGCCTATCGTAAGGATGCTTTGACGTGGATAATAGTTGGAATCAATTTTTGGCCCATAGCGGGGCAAAAGTTCGAATCTGCGGGGCAAAAGTTCGACCCATGTATAAACCCAGGGAAAATTTTTCAAATTTCCTGAAATCTACACAGCTAAAAATATGTTGTAAATTTAAGTTTATTTTCATGCACATATTTGGAGCATCAAAATAAACGTAAATTTCAACGACCAACCCATTATTTTTCAATTGAATTCACTTTAAATTTACACGATCATATAATTTTCAACCATTTTTAGTTGAAAATTTAATGTATATTCGTTTAAATTTACATGATGCTGTAATAGCACACGAATTTGAATTTTTTTTACTGTAGATCTCAGTTTACATCACATTGAAAATTAAATATTTTTTTCTGTGTACATATTATCTTCAAATTTAGCGAAATTTGCCTGATCGTACGAAAAATGTCACAAAAATTTTACATTTCCCTTATTTTTGCGAAAAACTGCTATTTTTTGGGTGTATTACAATTAACCCTGTTTTGTGCATTTTTTTATGAAAATTTAGTGTGTATTTTTCGGCAAACATAAGTTTACGGCTGGTAGAAAGTATGCCTGGCAGAAAAGTATTGATATTTTGTGTTTTAGCCAACGAACTTTTGCCCCACACTAGATTCGAACTTTTGCCCAAAAGTTTTTTTGGGCAAAAGTTCGAATAAGACAATCAATTTTGAAACTGTTATAACTAAAAATGGCTAAATATTTTGACACAAGTTTGTTCAGCAAAGTTATAGCCAATATGATGAAGGTTCGCTGTATGGTATTTGTTTTGTTTCATCTGCTATTATTTTCCTGGAAACTTTGATTATACCACTAAGGTCGTACTTTTGCCCCACCTTACTCTAATTATTCTCTCTTTCGGATCTTTGAGGGCCTTCGTGTGAAGACTTTATACTGAGGGAATTCATATTAAAATAGATAATGCACCAAGAGAAAGACAGATAGAGTACGTTCAGGATGGCTTGTACAAATTTATTGTTCACATGAGTCCCCAACATGACAAGTTCCCAGTTGAATGGAAAATTATAAATCCTTCCCATTCGTAGTGCATAAACATATGTGACATGCATTTCAGCATGCATGGCAATGATATGAACGATTTGTCTTTATGTTTTTCTTGTTTTGCTGGAAATCATGAAACACGTTCAACCATACCGAAATGGGGTCTTTGACAATGTTTTAGTTGGGAAGATTTCACATGAGAAACGATGAATTCCATCCAGAATGAGTCGAAAAAATAAAAATCGTGCTCGGTAATCTTCGATTTGCAGTAAATTTTGCATATGCTTTTGATAGCAAAATCGATCATTGCGACACAAGAACAATAACTTTTGAAAATTGCTTATACATTTTTGTTCTATGAAGAAGCTGTAGCGAACTTTTTGGACTACTAGAAAAATATATACACTGAAAAATATTTAATTTTTTTCATGACAAATTCAAAAATAAAACTTCAAATTTAAATTACACAAAACCCACATTTTTAATATTTTTCAAATTTTTACCATATAATCCAACAGATGTTTGGGACAAAGTTTCTTGATGGATAAATTTTTATTAAAAAAAAATGTAAGAACAACTATAGTTCGATTTTCAAAATTTTGGGTTTTTGTCAAAATAAATACGTTTTGATGATACAATAAGAATCTTGAAAACATTTTAAACCATAATGATAATAATCATTTCACGATCACTTCTCCAGAAGTAGTAATTTTCGAATTACAGTCGACTCTCCACAACTCAATGTTCTTTAAGTCGATATATTCTATAACTCGATGGATTTTTCGGTCCCTTCAAATTCCCATAACTCGATGTCTCCACTAGTCGATGCCACGTGGGAGGAAAATTTCCCTCCATAACTCGAAATCCATCTAAAAACCCTTTTTTATACAGGGAGACATAAACCATTTCTGGTTTGGCAGTGAAAAGGACTTGCAAGTTGCAATAAAAGTTTAAAAACATAAAAATAAAAAAAATAGTAAAAAGGAATTTCACGAACATCAAGTTTGATGCAAAACATTATTAATTGAATAATAAAATTGGCATTTTCATTAGTTATACACGATTCTCGATCACGTAAAATAAATAGGGGAATGTGGGGCAAGATGAGCACCCGGGGCAAGATGAGCACCCGGGGCATGATGAGCACCCCTAGTTTGTGTCGTTCCTACCGATTTTTTTCAATAAATTATTTGGGGTTCTGATGAATGTCATTAAATTGATATGATGGCCATAAATTTCAGCTAAAAAATCAACAGCACAACGTAAATATTGTCAAAAATACATAGAAGACCAAAAATTTACTTTTTCATATAAGATTTGTTCTTTTAAAAGTGATATTTTTGTTGCGTAAACCATTAAATTCACACGTTTTTGGCCGTATAGTTATAGAATAATCTTCTGTAGATAATCAGGAGTAAAAATTTTATGAAATTTAAAAAATATTTCAATTGTTTTGATTATATTAATAAATTAACACCCTTGGGGCAAGATGAGCACCATGTTCAAAATTAAGTAAAAGTGTGAAATTATAGAACAACATTTAGCTGTGGGCTTGACTTGCGGTATCCTCTTTGCACAACCATTTTTTCTAAAAAAAATATAAACAAACAACAAATTTAATCGATTTTTAGGTAAAATCTTAGCAATCTATGAAAAGTTATTTATTTTTTGATAATAGTTTTAAAAACTAAGCTAGTTGAAGATAAATACTATCAGATATTAAAGATAATATCTTGAGATATTGCAGGCATTGAAAAATAATAGTTTTCTTTAGTAAATTGCATCTTTTTATGGGGGTGCCCATCTTGCCCCGCAGTTTATTTGACCGATGATAAAAAAGCTATTATTAAACGTATTATTTGGAAAACTATTTATCACTTTTTAAAACTTTTAATGGTTGGATGTCAAAGTAATAATGTAAAAGATAAGGATTATTACCAATTTTACCAAAATAAGAACGTTTAAGTAGGCTTAAATCGCGCTAATCCTTAGGGTGCTCATCTTGCCCCGCCTGACCCTAAGTGAAGATTAATATGGCCTATACTCTTGGAAATGTATTGTTCTGATTCGAGAATAACAAATTAAAATGGACTGTTTTATTATTTAAATAATATTGTTTGCATTGAACTTGATATAATTAAAAAATGACGACTTTTGGAGGAGTGATCATAATAATCATTATGCTTTAGAATTATTTCAAGATTATCATTGTATCATCAAAACGTATTTATTATGCCAAAAAATTAATTTATTTTTATATTCGACTAAAACTTTTTTAATTAAAATTTCTACATTATGAAACTTTGCCCCAAACAACTGTTTAGTATCAAGATTATATACCGTTAAGAAACCAGTCACCGTGCGGGCTCCATTCACCGTGCACATATACAAATTCCTACAGAATATTCATACAATTTTCACAAATTATTCTTTTGTCAGCAAAATAAGATAAAACTGATAAAATGAAGTAGTTATTGTCACAAAGCATTTTGAAAAACCTAGTTTATGTAGTCAAAATCATGTGAATTCTGTTTGATAATGAGATTTTTCAACACTCTTAGTAGAAACGCCAAAAATTACCATTTTTCATTTTTAACGTAAGAGTATGAAATTTTTCAAAATTTCCACAAGTTTACACTGTGGATACTACTAGTTAGATGTATTTCATCGTATGAGCAATGAAATTTTATGCAATTTATATTTTTTTATTGTGTTTCAGTCAAAACCCAAATGCACGGTAAATGGACCCTTTTCAATATGTATGGTTCCCATTACCGTGCATTACCGTAAAAAGCTTGAAATTATTCGGTTATATTAGATTTATTGTTATGTTGTGATTAAAAAACTTCATATTGAGTGTTTGAGTGAATATGAAATGATTTGGACAATACAGTCAAACCTCCTATAACGATTTTAATGAAACATTATTTATTTAGTTAATTTTTAAATTTTTTATGTTTTTTATTATAAATGAAGATTTTAATACTCTTAAAAATCAGTGCGCACACTACTAGCAACATAGCTGCTCCATTACCAACGTTTCTTCAAGATACAAAATTAAATCATGACGAAAACTATATGCACGGTGAATGGTGCACTGGTGTGCACGGTAAATGGTGACATAGCACGATACGAGGCGACCTTAACATTACATTTTCAAACATATTTTTAGAGTATTTTTTGTTATCCAACACTAGTTTTATATTTTTTCCTGAATTATTATATAATTGCACGCTACGTAGTGGTATTTTAGTACGCATTAAATTATTTGGCAAAGTTATACAATTTATTGAAGTGCAAATTTTTCTTAAATGCACGGTGAATGGTAGCTTGACGGCAATAAAAGTTGAAAAAATATTAAAAATTAATCTTATTTTGTGTTATTTAAAATTAAAACTTAAATTTAAACTATTTTTGTTGTGAATTTCTATGAAATAAAATTAACTATTTTTTCAGTGTATTTATTTTTTCTTGTAATACAAATATTTCGCTACAATTTCTTCATAGAACATTTTTCTCTATAATCAACAGTTCCGAAGTTACAACTTTTCAAATATATTGCATGCAAAAACTTATAGGCCATTTTCAAAAGTTATTCTTAAGTTGAAATGATCGATTGTTCTATGGAAAACACTTATTTCACCATAACGAAAACATATGCAATATTTACTGCAAATCGAAGATGGTCGAGTTGTACGACTGACCGATTTGACATGGAATTCGTCAAATGTTTGTTCTTTTATCTTTTATCCATACATTATTATGGCGAGCAGTTAGGCGGTATCCACAAATTACGTAACGCTCTAGGGGGAGGGGGAGTAGGCTCAAGCGTTACGGTTCATACAAAAAATTGATTTTTTTTCTTACAAAAAGCATTACGGTTTCAAACATTTTCAATTTTAGCGTTACGTAATAAATGGATGCAGCAATTTCATATTTACTTAAAATGGCTTGTGCACGACCAAATTTCTTTCAAATTTCAAATTTTGCGAGAATGATTGTCATCATTATTGACAATAGGGGAGCAAAAACTTCAAAATTTGCATCAGTCTAGCAGCTTAGAGCTATAATGTTTGTATAGCTTATTTTTCCATACGGCATGAGAAAATGAAAAATAATTAATATGCCAATTTTGTTATTTATACATTTTACATCTCTAATATTACAGTCACAAATCAGCACGACCAGTTCTGTTCTTATCAACCAAGAGACTGACGATGGAAACCAACAATCGGAAGACTTCGGGACCGGTGTGCAAGCTCGCACGCACAAGCTGTGGCCAGAAATCGACAAAATCTGCACGGAGCAGCTGTACCAGGCCCGGCAAGGCGTGGGCGACAGTGGCAACGGATGGCAACTGTTTGCCGATGAAGGTGAAATGAAAATGTACCGACGGGAAGAGGAAGTCGATGGAATGGTGATTGATCCGCTAAAATCCTGTCACGTGGTGAAGGGTGTTACAGCGCGAGAAATGTGCCATTACTTCTTCGATCCCGCCTACCGGAATGACTGGGAAACAACACTGGAAGATGTACAGATAGTGGATAATGTAGCACCGGATACATTAGTCTTCCTGCAAACCTACAAGCGCATCTGGCCGGCCAGTCAACGCGATGCTCTGTTTTGGTCACACATGCGAAAAATCACTGACAATTTGGACCAGGGTGCACACGACGTCTGGGTTGTGTGCAATCATTCTAATCAAAATGCAGAGTATCCGGTAAGTGAAAATTTTTATTGCGTTGTATACAATTATCGTGGTCTGAAAAACATTGCGTGTTCGGTAGCTATATAAAACAAAATCAGTCATTGTACAGAATTATCTATTTTGAAAGTTAATTGAAGCTGTGCATCATTCGTTTCAAACATAAAGAGCTACCCTGCTAAGCCGTATTTTTCCGCAGTTCTTATAATTATTTTGACCATCTATAGAAAAGAAATTCTTATTCCTAGCTTATAATTTTTCAGCTATCTTTCATTTATTCTTAAAGTGGTTCAAGAAAGCCTAAACAGATTCGGATAAGTAGGGTAAAATGAAAAGTCCCAAAACTAGAAGAGTATCCGTCTTGTTTTCCAATTCTTGATTAGGTGGTTGAAAACGGAAGTGTTAAACACGTATCAATCCTTCAGGTGTACGTTTTATCTAAAAGCGCGCTTAAATTATTTCATTTGTTTTTTCAGCCCGCAAACCAAGGCAAATGCGTTCGCATTTATCTGACAGTGATATTAGTTTGTCAAACATATCTGACTCCTGGAAAGGATAGCAAAACTGCAACTCGAGATGATCTAACGTGCAAAATAACCTACTGCTCTACTGGTAATCAAACTCTATTGCCGATTACGACCATCTATTCTGAAGGAATCGTTTCTTTTCTGTTTCAGTTAACCCAGGAGGATGGGCTCCAGCAACCGTGCTTCGTGCTATCTATAAGAAAGAGTATCCAAAGTTCCTTAAACGCTTCACAGGATATGTTTTAGACCAATGTAAGAATAAGCCGATCATGTACTAGTGCTCGCAAAGTATGCGTATGGATGCGGAATCGAATGTGTGCCTGAAAAAAAAACTGATTCAACCCAGCGACGATGGGCCAGCAGTCTGAGTCTTCATCAAACGAGCTCGTTGGAGATGTCAGCTGATCTATAGATTAAATAGATACGAAGTAGTGTTTATGAAAATACCGGCGGTGATTGTTAACACTCGTCGTTTTGTTTTGAAAAATTCTGATTTTGTTGTTTGATATTGGGTAGAAAATACTGACGTAAATCTGGAATCTATTCTTTATTATTGAATCATGTCATTGTGTTTTACTTCTACTGAAGATGCCCTTCATAAGTGACTTGCTAGATTTTGATACATCTATTTAAATACATTCTAGAAAGAGAACATTGTAGGGGTCCAGATAGCCGCAATGGTAAATGCGTATCTATTTAGCAAGACCCAGCTGAGGGCTGTAGGTTCGAATCCTTTCGGTCGAAGATCTTTTAATAAAATAAAATTCCTCGACTTCCCAGCGCATAAAGTATTTTCGTAGGGTAGAAGCACCGGTTTTGGCCATACGCCAGTTGTAGCCATAGTGGATTATACACCGTTTTACATAGCTAATCAGCATGAAACCTTTTGTGTTCAACAGATCACATTCACATGATAGAGCTACCGTCAAACGGGGTGACTTGCAACACATTGTAATTTACAACTAAATTTCACTATAAAACACAATTTTCAATAGACAATTCGTTTTAAATCGGTGCTTCAATACGTGTGACTCACAATTCAAGTAGGGGCCACGATTAAAACTGTTATTATAAATATGTTAATACAATAAACATAATTCTTTTAAATGTCTAGAAAACTGATACTTGATGCAGGTTAGAAATCGTTACCTGAAAACATGAGATAGATTTAATGTACAAAAGTAATACTCTACATGTTGTTTCTATAACTAATAAGTGATAATATGACGAACTTTATTTTACGAAATTGTAGCCACAACTTTTTAATAAAAATAATTTTTATACACATGTACCTATGCGGGGTGACTTGCAAAACTTTATTTCTAAGCAATTTAGAGTTTTAGAAAAGTTAAAAACTTTTGTGTTAGGTCTACTTTACAATCAAAAGAGTAATAATTCATCAATCAACTACAAACACTCGTTAAAAATATTGATCAGTTAAGATATTGGACCTTGATGATTTAACGCCTCTTTTTCCCATACAAAAATAGCTCAATTATTTTCTTACAAAAATGTATTCTAAATATTCTTGTATTGGTTCGAATGCTTTAAATACATGAATAACAATACTTAACAAGTGCGACTAATAAAAAATATTAACATTTTGTTGGAAAAAACTAAATTAGCAGTGAGTGTTGCAAGTCACCCCGCACAAGGACATTTAAAAAATTTCACCTTTTTGATGACTTTTGATATGACAAAATAATTCGATTCAATTTTCTATCATCTCATTCTGTAGGCGAGCCGGCCATTCAAAGTTCTACAAGGAATTTAGATTTTTAGATTACGTTTAGATCATGGTTTTGGTTGATTGAAGTTGAAAAGTGTTGCAAGTCACCCCGTTTGACGGTACATTCATTTACTCATCCAAATTGATTCAAAACACAAGAAAAACAATTCATTTCCTTATAATTTTAACTCCCATACACCTAATTTGGCCAGAGCACTCATAATTTGGGAACTCTCATGAGAAATCAATGCAATTGGCCAATTTAGGAACCGAAGTTAAATCTCTGGCCGAAACTGGTTCCGATTGCCTATATTGACCAACGGGATTTTCAAAGCGAAAACATGGTTTTAGCTCAGTTTTGATATTTTATATACATAATATGGATTGAAAGCTTGCATTTCACATATTTGTAGTATGCATACGGCTTCCCATTTAATTTTTATTGACATGTTTTCTTAGGCTGGCCAAAACCGGTGCTTTTACCCTGTCTACCACACGATTTATTTACACATGTCACTAAAGATCTATCGGCAAAGGAAAGCCTTTGGTTTATAACTTTGGATGTGCTCATAACAGCACTAAGCTGCGAAGCAGCATCTGTCTTAGTTGGTAGGGGAATTCGGGGTAAAACCGACACCATAAGCTTATTGATAAAATGTGTGTACTTTCGCTTGTTAAACGAAGCTAAAATTGTTGTAGAACCACATATTGGTTATAAATCTATCAATCCTTGCGATCGCTGGATGATATATTAAGGTTATATAGTGATTTAAATCGAATTGATATTTCATCATTTTTAGATAAGACAATTGAGAGTGCGGGTAAGATCGACACCCTGTTGGGGTAAAACCGACACATCCACTTTGAGTAGAATTTATACGTTGTGAACATCACCATCACATTAAATATTTAAAATAATGCTTTAAACATGACTTTCGACATTTATGACCCCTTCCTCCAAAGGATTATTCGCATATTACGTAAATTATTAAGGAGAGGCCAAAGATCCACTAAATATATGTGAATATTTCAAATGTCCCATGCTAAGATTATATAGTTGGGGTGAATACAAATGGATATTATTCATTTGTGTTCATTGAATGTTTACGAAGATGAAGTTCTAGCGAATGATTGGTATTGAAAATAAATACTGTTTTATTTTAACAAAACAGAAAAGTGTAATTATTTTGAGACAATAAAAGCTGTCGAACCCTATGATTCGTAAATAAACAAATAGATTAATATATGTGAAAATATTTCAAATTCTATTAATTCTACAATTTTATATGAGAAACGTTTCTTCAAGCTTCATCAAATAAGTTGAAACGTGATAACATAGAAATATATTTTTTAATACTTAATGATGGCTTGTGGCAAGTCATACAGTGTCATATTTTACATGTTAACAAGTTCGCCATCCATGAACTTCACTGGAATTCGAAAATAAAGACTCACATAAACTAAAGAGATAGTCTTACGATTAGAAATATTCCCTGAAGTTAGATTATGAAACAAAGAAAGGTGTCGATTTTACCTCAAATGAAAGTGTCGATCTTACCCCGAGTGGACATTTATTCTTCAATAGCGTTTTCAGCTGTCGAAAAATCAAAAATTAATTTCTCCTTCATGTTGTATCAACGTAATAATAGTAAATGATGATAGAGACGCAGAACAAATAATGACATTTTCAAAATTTCACATGCGAAATAGTTAAAGAATAACAGCGAAATATTGCAACTGCTGTTGTTTCATTGTTATTTAATATGATTTTGTTGTTTATTTTGACAGTTTATTGGTAGCGTCAGTTGTAATGTCATTCGAAACACAACATTTCACAAGTTAAGATAGAGCGTGGTGGAAACTGCATAAAAATCTGCTTAAAACATGAAAAATCAAAGGGTGTCGGGCTTACCCACAGTGTCGGTTTTACCCTGATTTCCCCTACAGAATGAAGGAGAAGGAGGAGAAGAAGAAGAATGCACTTATTTTTATCCATAGCGCCTATCTTGTGTAATTGGTACAATTTCTTTTAGGGTAAAGTGACCAGATGTGTCCCGGAAAATCTATGTCAGATCTCATCCCCAATGAAGGGCTGCCCATAGCATAGCATAGCATAGACTGACTGCCCATGTCAATGGTTGCTACTCCGTGATTGATCGGAACTGGTAAGAATTGCACTACGATCCAAATGAATAAGGGATGGGAGTTTCCGCTTACTCTCGAAGTGCAATTTAAGCAGATCTAATATTATTGATCAATAATGGCGCCGGCCAAGTCCTTACAGTCAGTTGGGATGGGGAAGGAATGTTAGGGTGTAATGATTGTTGCTTCTAGAGACCGAGAATACCTCTGCATCTCCACAATCACCACGGGAAGGGTGTTTATTAGTGAGGGAGGAAAAGATCTGGGAGTCACCTCTGGTCGGTGATGCGATCCATGGACACGGGGGGAATATACGACTTATATTTAAAGCTAGTTTTGTATTTTTGTCTCGAAAAGTTTTTGGAAAAAATACGTCAACATCTATAATTTCGAACAATTCAAAAGACGTTTTTAATAATGACGAAAACTGAAAATTACATGTATATATTTTAAATTATATGAAACAGGAATAATGCCGACACTTGTAGTGACGAACCATACATAGTTTGTTTGAAAATTACATATGAGTATTACTGTGCATTTTGTCTCGATATGGTAGAAGTTTTAGAAAATACGTCAACATTCACAATGTCCAACAATTCAAAAGATAATTTTTAATAAAGTCAAAAAGAGAAAAATGTATGTATATTGAAATTGTATAAAAAAAGCATAATGCCGACACATATAGTGACGAACCATACAAAATTTGTTTTAATATTACATAAAAGTTACGCTTTAAAGAAAAAATGTAAGCATGAAACGAACTCACCAGTTGGTAATCCATTCTCGACTGAACACAAAACTGACACTGACAGCAAAACTTCTTGGCGTTCCGAAAACAAACCGTCTTGCTTGGGCCTTCCCAAACCTACCCAGCAAGACGCTCCAAAACAGGAAAAAAAAAAACAAAAAAAAAATTCTCCGGCGACGAAAGCACGCGTGAAATTGTCAGCAAAATCTATCGGACGACGCAAAACCGAACTGTTCTGCTCGGGCTTAACGAAGCACTACCCAGCAAGACGCTCCAAAACAGGAAAAAAATTCTCCGGCGACGAAAACACGCGCGAAATCGTCAGCAAAATCCATCGGACGACGCAAAACCGAACTGTCATGCTTGGGCTTCACGAAGCACTCACATCCCCAATGAAGGGCTGCTTATACCCGATAAACCATATCTTTAAATTTCTTCCCATTTATGTATATTGAGCTTTAAAGACGCTTATATAACAAATCAATAGCGTTCGTCATCGATTCATAAAAATACCTGTGCGTAAAGTATCTTTGTGGAATGTTATCAAAGTTTCGATGCCAAAATAGCAGGCTTCTTCTGCTTTGTCGACTTGCAAAAAATCAACCATGAATTTGTGGGGTTCCATGCGAGCCGAAACATTTTGTCAATTTATATATTTTTATTATGATTTTTGTTGTCAACACCATTTTGATTGGGATTTGAACTCTTATAGTTAGAGGAACAGCAAGCCGAAGTACACTTACCAACCATAGAATTTGTTTGTATAAGAGAAGCGCGAATAATGAAACTGAAGGTTTCAATTGAACTGTCAAACGCGATTCCAATAGTGGTTATCACGCCCAATTGAGTTCTCACCGAGCGGTGTCACGAAAACGTGCGCAAATTTGCTGGTTGAAAATACTGCCATTTGATTTTGCTGGGAACAGCTGATCTTTGTTTATATTTTCAACCAGCAATCTTTAAGTAGTGTTGGTGACATGTAACGTGTATGTACACGAGCGCAAAAACCACTATGGTATGGGTGCCCTAGTGTAGATGTAGTTGTGAACCTTAGAGGAAAACAATATGCACTCTGTCTCGTAAAACACCCACAATCCGGGTATAAATTTTTCAAATTGGGTGATATTTCCATACACGGAGACGGAATTCAACTCAATTTTGGGTTGTTTCAACGCAATTCCGTAGTTGAGCCCAATAACTCAATTTTGGCTAAATTTCCAAGGTCCCCACTAGGTAGTTTGGCTTTAATTCCATTAGAAAAATATACTCAATTTTGGGTTGATTTAACGCAAAATTGAGTTCTTTCGACCCAAACTTAAGAAAAGTTGCATTTATCCAAATTTGGCTTATTGGGCCAAAGTACCCCCATTGGGTAGATGCAGCTCTCTCTATTTTTGACAACATTCGTGTGGGAGAAAGAGAAAACCGAGAGATTTTGGGTTGAAACTATAATCGATATACTTAATTTTGGGTAAAGTAAACTCAAAAATTAGGTAAAAATATTTCTCCGTGTATGCATTTTGATGAGTCTAGAAAGCGTGTGCAAGTTTCTTTGAGGAAAACCAAAACAAGCTGTGTATGACGAGCGTATGCTAGCCTGCGTGTGTTCAAATGTCGCCAAGCTCTATTCGCGACTACGAAGCTGCTGCAGATGTTTTCTTCGAGTTTCTGTGATAAAAACCAGGAGAGATATTTTTTGCTTTTTTTCACGCACACGATGACAGTTCCTTACGAGGTTTTTCGTTGGTGCGAGTGCTTTGTGGAATCTCAAAAACGACGATGGATGTATACAATACGAAAAATTACATCACCGGTTAGCTCGGTCCTTTATGATGATTTCGAGATGACACGCCCACTACAACAGTACAACATTGTTAGAATAACCTCGATTATAAGGCAATCCATGAGACAGCTGCGATCAGCTGGTTCGTTTCGCGGTCGAAGTGGCCGTTCGATTGCAAAGGGAAATGTTAAGCTCTGATTACATTTGCATGTTTTGTTTACCCATCCGTTTCGGTTGCATTTACACTTTTAGCTGTCAGTCCTATCGCGGAAAGTCCTCATGGCTAGCCTTAATGGTGATCGTTGCATCGTTGCATATATTGTATATAAACAAAATCAAAATACTTTCCGCGCTTCTCTAGAATAATCATGTTCTCTGTTACTAATCAGGCCAGACCTTATCAGATAGGGTAGAAGCACCGGTTTTGGCCAGCCTAAGAGAAAATGTCTTTTAATATTATATGGGAAGTCTTATTTAAATAAATATGCCAAACGCAAGCTTTCAATCCATATGGAAAATGTCAGAACTGAGTTGAAACCATTTTTTCACTTTTAAAATCTCGTTGGTCAATATAGGCCACCAGAACCAATTTCGGCCAAAGGTGTAGCTTCGGTTCCTGAATTGGCCAATCACATTGATTTCTTTTTGAAGAGACCAAATTAGGAGTACCCTGGTCAGATTATGTGTATTAGAGTTGATATTATAAGAAAATTAATTATTTTTCTTATCTTCTTCTTCTTGGCATTACGTCCTCATTGGGACAGAACCTGCTTCTCAGCTTAGTGTTCTTATAAGCCCTTTAACAGTTATTAACTGAGAGCTTTCTTTGCCAAAGTTGCCATTTTCGCATTCGTATATCGTGTGGCAGATACGATGATACTCTATACCCAGGGAAGTCAAGGAAATTTCCATTACGAAAAGATCCTGGACTTACCGGGAATCGAACCCAGACACCTTCAGCATGGCTTTGCTTTGTAGCCGCGGACTCTAACCATTCGGCTAAGGAAGGCCCCTAAGGTTTATTTTCTTTGTAGTTATGAATTTTAAATCAGGGTGCCCTCTTATAGAGATGTCCATAGTATTAAATATTGTTATAGTTTGCTCCAACCCGTATATACCCAACAAAATGTCAGATACCGGGTACCCCTGTTGGTTTGACCACTTTTTAATCTGTACCCCTCTAATTTGCACATCGTTCAGATTAAAAATGGTTCAAACGTCATTTAGCTCATGGAACGGAGTAAAGTAGAATGGAACGCTGTGAAACGGAACGCAAAATCAAAACAAAACAGTGAAAGAGGTTACCAGAAACACGGTTCTAGGGTGACTAGATGTTCAAATTAAAAATGAACCCCGATGGTTTGCATGAGGTACCGTTCAAATTAGCGGGGGTACACGGTATTCAAAATGTTGCCAATATGGCAATTTTTAACGAAATATCTTTGTTTTGGTTTCAATGAACTTGTACAGATAATAATATTTATGAGGACCTTTAGAATTTTTTGGAAATGACCACCGGTCGGCAGTTATTCCGGTTACTTTGTCAGGTTGGTTGAAAATATCCTCTTTGATTTTTTTCTTATCAAATCGAGCACTTTACAATAACGAACTTCTAATATTTATCATTTATGAAATATAGGGAAAAATTGGGACCAGTTGAAACAGGGCTCCAGTAAATCCTCCAGAGGTTCCTTCATGACTAGCTCTTGAAATATCTCCAGGGTCTCTTCTAGAGATTTCTCCGAGTGTGATGGATGCCCCTAGCTACGCCTATGCAAGGCGACGAGGAACTCGAGCTATAGTTGTTATGCTTATTTAGCATAAACACTTTGTGGTTGGAGAACCAAACATAGAATTGCATACGCAGCGAAAGCTTGCATCGCGCCACTCAATAAGTTTAAGAACGAAACATTAAAAAATGAGAACGACTTGAACCGTCATCCGAGTCAGTAATAATTAACTATCACTGGCCAACGATATTTCAAAACGGAAACAATTCAATCACCGCCCGGCAAAGCAATTTAAAACGAAACCAATTCATGGCGATCCTGCCTGATACGAAGTTGGTTCTTCTGCACGAAGTTATCAAAAAAAGAAATATTTTTTTGATATGAAGAAAAGTGACAAAATGGGCTGGTTTTCCGCCGACGAGATTGTCGCGCCGGCCAGCAATAATAGTGAGGGATTCCACGGAGGCATGCAAGTCGATTCTGATCGACCATTTCAAAAATATCTGAAACTTTGCACAGTTTTTCAGTTCCATCTAAATCGTCATTTTCCGACATCAAATCTTCAAGTTGAGTCACGACTAACTTTTCAAAAGGGTGTATGTGAAAATGGTTCAAAAATATTCAAAAAGCTGCACAGCAAAAACGGTTCGTTCGATTGTTAGACAACTAAAGAAACAAAGTTAGACAACTAAATAAAGATTCCAAAAAAAATACACACTGTAAAAAATAAATTTTTTTTTGCATTAAAAAACATCATTTTTGTCACAAAAACTCAAATATCTCAAAACCCTATCGGAATACCAACGTAATTTTTTGAGGGAAAACGGTCCATTATATTAACTATCTACCATAAAAATTTGGTGATGGTAAGCCAATGAACAAAAAAGTTATGACATTTCAAATATTTCACAAATTTGACACTTAGTGAAATTTTTTTTTTTTCATTGTTAATTTTTTTTAGGACCGCAGTTTGTTGCTGAATTTTTTGTTAAGGGTACCACATGAGGTTAACAAGTTGTTTTCATGATATTTTATTTAATTATTCATAACTATTATAGCATCTATTAAAAAGTTAGACGCGATCCAGTGTTGTGATCTAAAGTCTTGATAGTGTCATATTTTTTATTGTACGTAACTGAAGAAAAATTCTCTCAATAGTGTTGAAACCTTTTGATAAAAGAAACCTATAAGAAATATAATATTGAAGACGAAAGCTACACAAAAAGTTTTCTATACAGGTATACGACTAGTTTACCTGCAAAAAGTTTACCTCGTAGAGAACAAGGCGGGTCTATAACCAGGTGATCTAGTATACGTAAAGCAGGTCGGTTTTCTCGGCGCTGGTTTTCTCCACAAAGTTAAAATCTGATTACACCTGGGTATAGACCCGCCTTGGTAGAGAATAGACTTTGTTAATCATATTTGGGAGAAAGCGAGTAACTTCAACAACATCAAAAACATGGTAGGTACATACCATGAACATACTCACGAAAAAGCTAAAAATATACTACCACTATGGTTATAAAAGATTTAATTGTAAAATTTTTCTTCAGTCAAGCAAACGACACCAAACTAGTCAGTAAAAACTTAAAAGTGATTTTGTTTATTAAAATCTAACGAGCAACATGAGTAGTCGCTTTCTCAACTGTTGCAAGCCGTTTGCAGAAAAAAAGTGTTCGAAAGAGCTACGAAATCTCACCGAAAGCACCATAGATAAACTGAAAGCGGCAGGTTATTCTCCAATGTCTACATTGAATACAAATTTACGCATTTGTACGTCCTGCCGTTTAAAAGTTGACAAACGGGCAATCTGTACATCATCGGTGGATCAGGTTGCAGGAAGTTCGAAAACAACAACAACTGAGGAATTACTAGATGCACCGACAACAACTGAGGAGTTACCAGAAGTACCAAGTGCAGATAGTCTTGCCACGGTACCATCAGCGACATCTGTTTCAACAAATCAATCAGAAGATGAGTGCATCCAGAAGGTCAACATCGAACGCTTCAACGAAGGGATAGCTGGAATAAAAGTGACTCCGATTAAATGGACGAAGATGGGTTACGTCAATTATCCCGAGAAAAAATACCGTGAAATCAACGAAGCTGTACGAAGAAACCTCTTCAAATGAGGATGTGGAAAATACATACTACGATGAGGTAATTATGAATATGAAGGAAAGGTTCTCGAATCTAGCCACGACAAGGAAAGAAAAATTATTGATTTTGTCGATGCTGCCAAGCTCGTGGTCTATTCAAGACGCCATTGATGAGTTCAAAACCAATAGAAATACAGCAAAAGAGGCAAAACAATTCAAAAATAACTGTCTTGCAACCAAAAATGCTAGGTCGAGTACTTCATTAACAGATGAGACAAAAGAAAAAATAATTCAATATTTTGAAGACGATGAAGTAAGTAGAGCTATGCCTGGCCAAAAAGATTATGTATCTGTAAAAAAAAAATGGAAAGCGTCAAGCAATCCAAAAACGATTAATGATGACTACTTTGAAAGAAGCGTATACACGCTTCAAGGAAATTAACGAAAATATTAAGGTAGGTTTTTCCTCATTTGCAAGCCTTCGTCCAAGGCAATGCAAGCTTTTATCCAATTCAGGAACACATAATGTTTGTGTGTGCACAACACACGAAAATATTAACCTAATCTTACATAGTTTGAAAAGAATCAATTTATCAAAGGATATTAAAATGTTAACTGGTAGTCTTTTGTGTGAAAATACAACATCAAATTGCTATCTACGATCTTGTTCGGATTGTCCAGATTCTTCATCATTGGAAAATACTTTATTCGCTGAGTTTGAAGAAAATTATATTGATCAGTTATCATTTGAGCAATGGGTGACCACGGATAGGTGTGACCTAGAAACTATTGTAAAACCTGTAGATGAGTTTGTGTCATTTTTTTGCTTGAAATTAGAAAGTTTAATTCCTCACAACTTTATTAAAACAGAGCAATCCCGCTTTTTAAAAAATACGAAAAATACATTACAATATGGTGAATTTTTAGTCATTTGTGATTTTTCTGAAAACTATAGCTTTGTATTGCAAGATGAAGTGCAGTCCCATCACTGGAACGTACAACAAGCTACAATTCATCCATTCGTTATTTATTTCAATGGAAGTACGCAAATTGAACATTTTAGTTTTATTGTAATTTCCGAAGATTTAAGACACGACTCAGTATCTGTAAATTTGTTCATTGCCAAAATGATTAACTTTTTACGCGTTGATAAGGATAAAGAAATCAGAAAGATATATTTCATGTCTGATGGAGCAGCATCGCAGTACAAAAACCGTAAGAATTTTTCGAGCCTATGTCAATTTAAATCAAAGTACGGAATTTATGCAGAATGGCATTTCTTTGCTACGTCACATGGCAAAGGTCCTTGTGATGCCATTGGAGGAACCATAAAGCGCATGGCCACTTAGCCAAAGAACGTGAGCATCCAATTAAAACTGCAAAAGAACTATTTGATTGGGCGAATCGCAGAAAGGAAGAAGATTTAACAAAATTATCATTTTGTTTTACTACTACTGAGGAGTACGAATTAACGGCATCAGAACTCAGCGAGCAATATAATAACGCGAAAACGATCCAAGGAACCCAAAAATTTCACTGTTTCATTCCATTGCCAGAAAATAAAATTAAAGCAAAACTATACTCGAACTGTACTGATAATGATGCAAAAGTGTTCGATATTGTAAAAAAATTGAATAACAATAAATAAATAAATAAGTATTAATAAAATGTTTTCATGATCTCATAACGCATACCAAAATCCAAAACTTTTAAAGTTTATATATAACATTTAGAAACTCATCGATCATACTCTAAAAAAAAATATCCTGGTAAAAAAAAAAATATTTTCGTGTAATCTGTTAATTCATTTTAATTTATACATATATACATATACATATAATATTTATACATATACATAATATTTATACATATATGTTTATGTTTATTTCACGCAAGGCCCTTAACAATAAAATCAGCAACAAACTGCGGTTCCCGTAATAATTTACACCGAAAAAAAAACATTTTTTTTTCTACTAAATGTGAAAATTGTGACATGTTTGAAATGTCATAACTTTTTTGTTTATTGGTTTACCATCACCAAATTTTTATGGTAGATAGCTAATATAATGGACCGTTTTCCCTCAAAAAATTACGTTGGTATTCCGATAGGGTTTTGAGATATTTGAGTTTTTGTGTCAAAAATTATGTTTTTTAATGCATAAAAAAATTATTTTACTGTGTGTATTTTTTTTTTTGAATCTTTATTTAGTTGTCTAACTTTGTTTCTTTAGTTGTCTAACAATCGAACGAACCGTTTTTGCTGTGCAGCTTTTTGAATATTTTTGAACCATTTTCACATACACCCTTTTGAAAAGTTAGTCGTGACTCAACTTGAAGATTTGATATCGGAAAATGACGATTTAGATGGAACTGGAAAACTGTGCAAAGTTTCAGCTCAATAGAAAAAAATGAATTAAAAAATTTACCAAATTTTGGTGCTGTTGCTTGGAATCACTCTAGTGCAACCGAAAATAACGTGGTGCAAACTGTGGCGCTTTGTGTTCTGGCAGGAGTAGCCGTAGGTTACATCCTGGTGCGCGCTATTTCAAAAGCGCACAAGCGCCGAACGTAGCAAATTTCCGAACGATCGGTAAGAGTCTCGCCTTCCTGAGCCATACACACACCTACAGGCACCTACACGGATATTCTACGGTGCCCTGCTTCTATCCACTTGCAGCAAGAGGGAATTTCAACCTGTGGGCGACCTATCGGACGACCTATGTGGACGATTCCAAAGGAGCAACAACCGAACCAGACAGCGGAAATACTAATCCACCCAAATAGATATAAGGAAATGTGAGAGAAAAACACTAGAAAAACTAGATATAGGGAAATGTGAGATAAAAACGTTTGAAATATTAGATACAAGCAAATGTGAGTGTAAAAAAAAATGATATCAGTTTTATAAAAGTGGATGGACATTTTTTTCAAAATCGAAGATGCATTTTTAAATTGCATCAGAGTTTAAAAAGATATAATAAATTTTGACCAAAAACTAAGAAAACAAAAAAGACAATTTTAATTAACCTGAAAAAAGATCTGAAGGCAGTTTTAAACGACAGCTCGATAGATTTTGTTTCTATGAAACATTTGTTTGCTAGATACAAAGAACTGAGAGCAGTCGTTCATGACTGTTTAGATATATTAGAGTCCAGATAGCCTTAGAATTAAACGCGCAGCTATTCAGCATGACCAAGCTGAGGGTCGTGGGTTCGAATCCCACCGGTCGAGGATCTTTTCGGGTTGGAAATTTACTCGACTTCCCAGGGCATAGAGTATATTCGTACCAGCCACACGATATACACATGCAAAAATGGTCATTGGCATAGTAAGCTCTCAGTGAATAACTGTAGAAGTGCTCATAAGAACACTCAACTGAGAAGCAGGCTCTGTCCCAGTGGGGACGTAACGCCAGAAAGAATAAGAAGAAGCATATATTAGAGTCACCATTGAATAAATCGATTCTGGGAAATTTGTTCCATCCAAATTCAGAAGAAGATTCGGAAAATTTTGAAATTTGTACAGAGGAGTCTGACGATTCAGAATCAGAGTGCGAACAGATATTTGGAGAAATGTCTCCGAAACTGGACCTCGGTTTGGCTCTTAAAGTGGTTCAACCGTTTGATGGGACAATCACGAAACTGACTAGTTACATCGAAGGTGTTGAACTGCTTCAGAACTACGCTGAAGGGGTTCCGGAGGATAAGTTAGTAAAATTTTTGAAAACCACGCTAGTAGGAGCTGCGCATGGGGCGATCGATGGATCAGCCACCGTCGCGGATGCTCTACAAAAGGGCGATCCATTAATTACGTAAGACAATTTTCGCGATTTTTCAACCCCCCTTCCCCCATGGTAAGATTTTTTGTATGAAAATAAAAAATAAATTGTGTGACGCGTAAGAAATCTGTCCCGTAAACTCTTACGTAATCAATGGACAGCCCCTAAAGTTTGAGGCAAAAATTCAGACTTACACCCAGAGCAGTTCAGAACGAAATGAACGCTCTGAAGCAGAGTCAAAAGTCAATATCTGACTTTGGCTCGGAGATTGAAAAATTGTCTGCAAAATTGGCGGCAGCTCATGGGTCTATGGGCACATTTGCGAATGAAGCCTCTGCGGCAAATATTGTAGAACCAATTGCGGTTCAAGTATTTATTGATGGATTGAGTAGGGTTACCATCCGTCCTGATTTAGTAGGACATGTCCTGATTTTGAGCTTTTTTTGAGGTGTCCTGATTTATTTTTCATATTTCAAGATTTCTCGAAAACTTATTGTAATAGACTCAAGTCAAAAAAGTATACAAACTTACTTTATCGATTCTACGTGTTTCGCAGACGAAATTCTACACGTTGCGCTCTGAATCAACTCGATTTTTCACTTTTAAAACGTTTAATTTCCGGATTTACAAACGACGAAAGTAAGATTCTCAACTTTCGCAACCTAACCACTACTTTCGCCGCCCGCTGTATGGAGAGACAAAGTGACTTAACCACGAATCAAAACAAAACACTACTTGAGCCGATTTTACACTGGTAGAAAAACGTCGAAAGTAACTGAATAAATCGGCTTATCATTTTTTAATATTTTTTTGTGGGAAATAACAGGAACTCCCTAGTTTTTAAACGCGAGCTTAATGTATGTAAAATTTAAGCGATGTACACGGCGAAAAAAAGTAAAAAGTTGATTAATTTTAAAACAGTTTTAAAAGACAGGTTGTGATTCTTCTGAATTAATTTTCTCAAAACCATATGAAAGTTACTTACGTCGATTTGAAAAAGTAATCGAGATTTGTCCTGCTTTTTCCTGCTTGGCAGACAATGTGAGATCTCAGAGATATTTTGAAGTAGGAAAAGCTATCCTAATACCAAAACACAATAATAATGCTCAAATGGCATCAATTTAAAAAAAAAATGAGTTTTGTGGAAGAAACTGACTTTTAGCTGCATATAAAGTTTGGGATGCGTTCCATACTGTATCACTAAAAAACTTTCAGGTTCAGTCGATTTTTGAAATGCTGATGTTTTTAATAGAATCTTTTGGGCCCGTACTAAAACACAAGCTGTCATTGTTGGTGTACTTCTACGGAATTCTATCAGAATAAAAGCGATTATTAGTTTCAGTACAGATGATAGCAATCATGGGAGCATAAAACTGTTTAATATCTTGGTGCAATATTTTGATGCATCACCATTAGGCATTCTCTCATTATTTTGCCATGTTTTGGAACTCAAAGAAATATCAAATGAGAAAACTTGTACGATTGCTGCCATCATTGAAGATGTTCCATAAATGCTCAATTTGCAATTTCAGTGGAGTTTTTTCCTTGGGTTGGGTTGGGTGTATTAGCACTGCAACCACTTGATTGATCTTTCAGTGGAATTAATGTTTACAAAAACCATGGCCAGAACTACAAAACTAAACCAGCGGAGCACGATAAAATTAAACTAGCATCTTGCACTCCATGAGTTTCTGGAATGACCCTTAACGATTCTCTCTCAAAACCGTATTGAAAAAAATGTCGGTTTCCAGTGAAAATGTTTGCCGTATATCCCCCCAAAATGTTTATTGATTTAATGTAGGACACTCCATGAATTCCTATTGAGATCTTTGGTCAATTATCACAATCTGAATGAAAACTTAACGGATGCATCTTTATGAAACTTCTAAAAAGATTCTTTGTAAAACCCTGACTCAAGCGGTATTTCCTTGAATAATCTTTTATAAATCGCCAAAAAGACTTGACGCAGATTTCGAATATTTTTTTTTTTAGATTCTATTAAACACACTTTTGACATTCTTAAGCTGTTTTTTTAAACCATTTTATGCAATTTCCTAGCTAGATCTTAGACACAAAGCATATTTCTGTTGAAATCAGCGGTAAATTGCTGGTGAGATTGTTGCAGTATGTCCTGAACTGGATGTTTTGAGACCCTCTATAGATTTTTAAAGATTCCTGTCGAGGTCCTTCATGTAATTTAAGCGACAGCCTGGCGAAGAGTACTGTGATTTTTGACAGACTTCAAACGATAATTTTGAGAAAATACTTGCCAGATACTTAGCAAAATATAAAGTTAAGACACCCTAGTGTCTTTTGAAAAGTTATAGATTATTGTCGAAACAAAAGGCTAGTTTTATTTAAGAGTTTATACTTATGCTCACACCCGCTCATTAGAAGTTTCTCGAGATCGTACATTATAAGTCGTCAACGTGAAAAATCGACCATTAATATTTGTTATCACTGCCGTTAGAAATATGAGGCATGTTCAATATTTCTCGATTACTTTTTCAAATCGACGTAAGTAACTTCCAGACGGTTTTGAGAAAATTAATTCAGAAGAATCACAACCTGTCTTCTAAAACTGTTTTAAAATGAATCACCTTTTTGACATTTTTTCACCGTGTACATTGCTTAAATTTTGCATACAAACAGCTCGCGTTCAAAAACTAGGGAGTTCCTACACGCAAAAAAATTGTGCGGTAAGAACTACTATTTTAGGGGGTTAACTTAAGCGCTCGCACCGGCAATTTTCAGCAGACCAGAAACGCGCTTGATTTTACCATGTTTGTAGTCGAAATCAGATTGTTGTAAATTATTTCTGTCGAATGTACCAGTTATATGGTGGGATGTACCGTAAACATAGTAAATTGGTCTAAAATTCCATGGTAGTTTCAAGAATGGGCGTAGTCAGCTACAATAGTAATTATTACCACAGATTTTTTTCCCGTGTATGATTTCCCACAAAAATTTTATGACAAAATGATAAGCCGTTTTATCGAGTTACTTGCGACGTTTTTCTATCAGTGTAAAATCGACTCAAGTAGTGTTTTGTTTTGATTCGTGGTTAAGTCACTTTGTCTCTCCATACAGCGGGGCGGCGAAAGTAGTGGTTAGGTTGCGAAAGTTGAAAATCTTACTTTCGTCGTTTTGTAAATCCGGAAATTAATCGTTCTAAAAGTGAAAAAATGATCTGGTTCAGAGCAAAACGTGTAGAATTTCGTCTGTGAAACACATAGAATCGATAAAGTAAGTTTGTATACTTATTTCACTTGAGTCTATATGAATAAGTTTTCGAGATTTGAAACAAAAACATTCTTGCACAAGAAAATTTTTTAAAAATCAGAGGGGGTTGTGTACAAGACACGACCGCATGACGTTAACTACGCCAAGTGATTTTTTGCATTTTAATTTTATTCGATTTTCATAGTTGCAGCCTTCCATTAGTTCAAACTCTAACATAATATCGTGACGGTCGCAACATTTTAGATTTTTAATTGACACCCAGTATATTGCCGTAGGATGTACTTAACATCAGAAGAAGAATGAGCGAAGAAGCAGAAAATGGTCTCCTTTTATAGTGCACTAGCCAACCCAAAGGAATCGTGGAAGACAATATGAACGAGTTTGGTTGCGTAAGAAAGGGGTCGACGTTTTCCCAATTTTCGACAGTCTATCGTCAAAAATCAAAAGTTTTCTCCATTTGAGTAAAATGTTGTATAAATTTCCGACCGATTGGTGGGAAAACATTGAAAATCTACCAAAATCTTACATAATTTCGTGACGGTCGCAACATTTTAGATTTTCAATTGACACCCAGTATATTGCCGTAAGACGTAGTTAACGTCAAAATTACAAAATGTCCTGATTTTGAATCTCCGAGATATGGTCACCCTAGGATTGAGGGATCCATCAACAATTTTTTTTTCTCAAAGCGAGAAATCCATCATCCCTCAACAAAGCAGTATAAGACGCCCTTGAGTGTCAAACGACACCAAGTGATACGGCTAATGGTAACATGATGGCACTGTGGTGCTCATCAAATGGTCTTGGGCGATCTGAAAATTTTCATGCTAGAGGTCGTAGAGGGTACGGCGAATATCGCGGATATCGGAGTACCCGTGGTAGAGGTAATGGACGTGGCAGAGGCCACTATCAGAATTATTACCAACAGAGAAACTTTGATTCCAGTTATCAGCCTCAATTCCACAACCATGATAGAGGAAACAGAGGCAATAGACCACCACGATATAACAACAACAACAACAACCGCGTGCATGCAGCAAATGTGACCGAGCAGGCCCATGAGCAACACCGACCACGCCAACCCGCAAACCAGCAACTAAATCAAAAAGCAGAAGAGGCAAATCTTATAGATCTTTTTCGCTAATTTTAGCGTAAAGAAAGCTCTTCGAGCTAAATTTAAATTGTTCGGAAGGAGTTTAGAATTGATAGTAGACAGTGGAGCGTCCTGTTTAGAGGGTCTTGTCCGGGAATCCCGGGATCTAAAATATCCCGAATCCCGGGATATTTTCGAGAATCCCGGGATATCCCGAAATTGCATGTTGAACTAGAAAATACTGTTGTATTATTTTCAAGCTACATGTTTTTCTGGTGACTGTTGATGCAAGAATGTATTTTATTTATTGTATTTAGCGTAATAAATAAGCGTTTTAATTGAGTTTTAAGGCCACCTTTGCTTATAATTTTTAATTCTGGTATGTTAGTAACGTTTCAATAAACTGTAGTAGGTTTTTTTTACAGTTTGTTCCGTTTGTCAAAAAATGCTTTGGTGGTTGAATGTTTCATCATATTAAAATTTGATCGATGCCATTTTATCTTACCGTAACCGTTTTAGTTTGCCCAGTGTAGCTTTCACTTTTTCAGGGCTAAAATGCCTGTGGCTGTCATGCTAATAATTTAAAAGTATAAAGATTCAATATTACACAAGAATGAAAATAATTTTGGTTAAATTTGAGAGTGATTTGTATCACCTATACCTATAGCTTATGCATTACGTTTGAATTTCGTTTCAAATTAACTTTAATAAATGCCCATTGACTTCAACTGCAGATACAGTGGCCCAATTCCATATTCGTACAGGATACTGTTTCCACATCAAGTTAGTAAAAAACTATTAAATGAAGTATTGAGCTACAAACACTTTATTCACATTGAAGGTAAAAGGTGTCATCTATTGTTTGCCAATCACAAAATGTTTCCATTTACATTCATCTTTGGATTAATAGAGAAGTATTGAATTGATGTCTAAAATTCACCCAATTCCATATTCGTACACCTACCGAAATTCATACGCACAACGTTCAAAACTAAATTTAGAAGCTTTATTTGATTACTGAAATGCTTTATTATGATGTTCAGATGTAGTGAAATATATTTGGACAATTTATTAGTGGACATATATGAAACTTAGGTAAAGTTATGAGAAATGCCAGTTTTCCAATGATTTTTGCTATTAAATCCTATAATTCTAACAATAACGTTCATTTTTGTCATTGGATCCAATCTATAGATTATACTCGTAAGCTTTGATAGAAATTTAGTTGAAATAATATAGTTTACAGAAATTATAAACAGTTTTTATCCCTTTTGAGTTCAGAAAATTGTTGTGCCATAAGTTCAAAACTCTTCTAAAATGATATTTTTAATCAATGTTATCCAAATTTTCATTCTAAACAACAGATAAATGTTAATTTTGAATTTGTCTGTAAAAATAATTTGAACTACGAACTTCGTTTTACAATAAAGTACCCTAAACCTCGCTGTACATACCTCCACATAATTGATGTCATCTTAATATTCAATTATCTTTGAAACAATATTCAAATTATATTCAAAATAGCACCCTAAAGTATATCGAAGTCCATGCACCATTTAATAGATTTATACCAACTTGATATGAAAACAATGCCCCGTACGAAAATGAGATTGAGTCACTGTAGGTCAGGCCTGCCCAACCTTTTTGGCTCTTTTTCGACATAGATGGTTGGTGCGTTCGCAAAAATAGACCGATATGCACAAAATTAGTCTCAAATGAAAGATTTGTAGTATATCTGTCTAATCCATGCTGAAAATTTTAAATTTATATCAAACTCTTCGCTAGCGATGCCGACAAAGGTAAAAATCAGTCCGGCCCGCGGGCCGGATGATTTTTTGAACTTACTTGCATCGGTAGCAAAAAGGTTGATAACAATTTTAAATTTGCAGCATGGGTTATACAGATATACTACCAAGCTTTCATTTGAGCCTAATTTTATGCATATCGGTCTATTCTTGCGAACGTACCAACCATTTATGTCGAAAAAGAGCCAAAAAGGTTGGGCAGGCCTGCTGTAGGTGAAATATTGATGGATTAAATCTAAGAGAACATTGTTTCTGCCTATTTTAATTCGAATTAACCTTCAAAAACAGGTTTGGTTGTTATGCAACTGCTCAATAAAACTAAACATTGCTTCAATACCCTTTCCGGCCATTCTAAAGTTTTTTTTTGAAACATTTAATTTTTGTCCCGGGATCCCGGGAAACCCCGGGATTTTTTAAAATAAAATCCCGAATCCCGGGATTTTTTCGAGTCCGGGAAACAAGATCCTCTAGTCCTATTGTCTACTTGACAAAAAATATATTCCGGATTATATAAGAATTGACACATCTGCAACAATTGAAGTCAGAGGAGTAAATAGAATAACATGTACATTAGGATTTGTAGATGCAACTTTAGGCCATGAGTCAGCTGAGTATCCTGTAAGATCTAACGTAATGAAAAAGTTACCATCGAACGTTGTAGGTTTGATTGGTACCGTAATCCGGTGGCAATTTGATCACTATTTTGCAAATTTTGGCTGTGTTGTAATTCGGAATTCAAATATTGTCAAATAAATTTCGATAAAATCAATACTTCATTGATCTTTATCAGTTTATGTAATCGACTTTTCATGAAATAATATTTAACATATCATAAACATGGTTTTAATATAAAAAATATAAAATGAAACATTGGGGCGAAATTGATCATCATATATTGAGGATTTTGCCCTCCAATAGACTCACACCTAAATAATTTTGTCACACAAAAATATTCTCCCACCACTGGAAGAATCGAGTCCATGTTCCGTGTGTAGAGTGCGATAGTCGGGTATAGTACTGGAAATCCGTGTATTATTTTCAAGCATCGATTTTGAAGTACTTGAACCTCTTTCAAAGTAGATTTGCTGGCCGACCCCCAGCAGGTCACCAGATATTGCAGTCTGGAGTGGAACAATGCGTGATACAACTTCATCAACCAATTTTTTGGGATACACTCGGCGATTCTTCGGAATATTCCACAAATAGAGCTTAGTTTGTTTTTCAGCATGTTTACATGGGCATTCCATTTCATTGTACTATCCAACAAAAGACCAAGAAACGAATATTCTGCTACTTCTTCTATCACACATCCCCGAACTTCCAAGATATTGCGAGCTGGAAGCCATTTACGAGGAGAGTGAAAGATCATATACTTGGTTTTGCTGAGGTTCAGAGACAGCAGATTTGCGCTTGCAGTAGAATGATGTCTTCCTTGATCTGCCTTTGCAGATTCTCGATGGAGTTGGCTTCATACATCAAAGACGTATAATCGGCAAAAAGCCTCAGTTTACCATTCAGTGGAAGTTTAGAAAGATCATTGATAAATAGCAAGAAAAGAATGGGACCTAAATTGCTACCCTGTGGCACCTCAGTTTTCATTAATACAGGAGGACTTTTATATCCTGCTATAGCGACAAACTGACGACGATTTGTTAGGTAGCTGCTCAATAATGATTTTGTAACTCCTCTGAATCCCATAATTTCTAATTTTTCAATTAGTAAGTGATGATCGATTGTATCAAATGCTTTTTTAAGATCAATAAAAAGCGCGGCAGAGAGTCGTCTGCGATCGAGTGAATCGTAAATGTTATCAACGAGATCACTACAGGCTGTAAGTGTGCTGGATCCACTCCGGAAACCATATTGATGATCGTTGTGCAAAGCTGAGTATTGATGAAGCGTTGTGCAAAGCTGATGATCCTTGTAGCCAGCAGTTTCTCCATTATGGATAAACAAGATACTGAGCGATAGTTGTTAAGATCTTTGTTATTGCCTGATTTGAATATGGGCACCACCCGAGCAATTTTAAGACAATCAGGATACTGACCAGTAGATATTATTTCGTTAAACACATCCGTTAACAAAAGAGCGAAGAACGAATGGTGGGTTTTGATAAAGTTGGCTGGTATATTGTCAGGGCCAGCTGATTTTTTTGAGTCCAAGTTATGAATCATGATTGTAATTTCACAGATCGTCGTGGGATTTATGTATAGAGAATTTCTTTGGGGAACGAGCGTACCAAACTTGTTGATGTTTCGATTACTATTGATTTTGGCTGCCAAGGAGGATCCTACGCTGCAGAAAAAATCGTTGAAAGCATTGCAGATGTGGCTGTTATTGGAAACTAATCGATCGTTCACAGATATCGCAGATATTTTGTTGATATTTGGCTGCTTTCCTAAATTTGAGTTGACGAATCTCCACGCAGTCCTGGCGTCAGCACGTTCCAGTTGCTTGTAGTAGTAGTCACTTTTACATTGAGCTTTCTTCCGCTGAACTAGTTTCGATGCATGCTGAAGCGTTTCTTTTATTGCAACATCATCAGAGTTACGGTGATATCTGCCTAACGTATTTTCTTTTATACGAATCAGTCTTATCAGATCGTAAGTCATCCAAGGACAGTGGCCTTTTAGTTTTGTCTTCAAAGTCACTTTCTTAGTGCATTGATTTAACAGAGAATTATATGTTCTAATCACGTGCTCTAGTTTACCGTTTGCATCACAGTCGGGCGGAATTTGTGTACTGTTTTGAGCAAACAACTCATTCAAACGTGCGTGGTCTATAACATTTTTCGTGAAAATTTGTTTACTGACTTCATGCCGGAGTTCTACGTTTGTTACAATGAAGCAATGATCGCTCAAATAATTGTAAACTGTCTCGTTTATTATTACATCTCACAATACCCCCAAGGCATGAATATATTACATACGTTGAAACAGAATTTACCGGAACATGTGTGGTACTGAACCAGAAAGTTCAACCAAACGTGTTTGTGGCTAATTCTATTGCACTTCCCGTGAATGGTACACGGTGTGTTTCGTAGAACAACTTTATTACAAAAAAATAGGTAAGTCTGAAATTTCGCCACAATAAAGTCTAGGTCTCTCGCGTTCATTTGCTGCAAAAATCAAAATAATCGGTCGGGGGGTCTAGAGCAATTTTTTTTTGTTTGATTTCGAGAGACTTGCACATATGTTTGTATTTGCGTTTCTGTGTGTTTATGTACATTGGGGTGGTTCAAAATTTAAAAATGTTTGAGAATCCAGTCTTCCATATGTTCCTTATCATCCTTACTATATAAATAGTGATCTGTGAAATTTTCAGCTTTCTAGGTGGTGATTTAAAGGTTGTCAATGTAGGTTTATATGGAAATTACTATGAAGAAACTTTGAGATATGTTCCAAACACGCTTGTACTGTAATGTAAGTACAAATTTATTATCCCATTGTAAAAACTTATTCTTCAAACCATAATAAAGAAATTTGCTGAAGAGAGAAATCCAATTCGAAGGATAGCAGAACAGGTATTCATGAGTTTGTTTGCAATGCTTTAGCTTAATATGGGGTTATAGCACTGCAAACATGTACAAAAATCCCAAACAAAATTGACTCAAACGGATTTCTTTCTTCAGCAACATCCTTTATTAAGGTTTGAAGAATGAGTTTTCAATATGTGATGATAAGTTTCTACTTACATTAAAGTACAAGCGTGTTTGGAACATTTCTCAAAATTTCTCCATAGTAATTTCCTTATAAACCTACATTGTCTTTGGGCCACCTTTAAATCACCACCTAAAAAGCAGAAAATTTCACAGAACACTATTTTTATGGTAAGGATGCTAAGAAGCATATGGGAGATTGGATTTTCAAACAGTTTTAAAATTTGAATCGTCCTAGTGTACATATGTTTGGATGTATACATGAATGAATGTACGTATGTATATCTGTAAGTAAATATTGTTAGATTTAGTATGAATTATTTCTTACACTAATATGAATTTAGAATTACTTAAACTAAACATGCAAATTTGAACTTAAAATTGGCCACCCTAAAAACTATAACTGTTATAAAATACCCATACATAACTTATACACCCGATTGTAAAACGAACTGAACACAACACATGCAGCACAGGTCAGTAAGAACCTCCAGATCGACTACATAGTCAGTAGCAAACCTAAAGCCAACCAATTAAGGCGGTCAACTATACGCGCGCGTTTCTTTGAAGCAATAAATAAAGTTGTAATTCAATTACGGAATAAAGTGGCTAAGTTTTTGAACAGTTACTGAAGTGGAGTTGATTTGTAGAAGGGAAGAAAAGGTACTAAGTGCAAGGATTGGAAGGTGATTGATATTGTGTCGGGAAGGATTGAGGATTTAAGGAATCGGAGTCGGAACGGGAAAGAAATTGGAATTACGGATTACACAACGTAGGAAACTTCTTGGAGGTAATTAACTCGACCCCAAACCTACCAACCCCAACATTTTGGTGCCGTGACCAGTAGAGTGGTTCAAAAAATCGTTTTTGCTCCACACCGCTCATCCGATTCTAGATCAAATTCTGAGTGTCCTCCCAAAATTTGAGCTCATTTGGATGAAAACTGAGACTGCACAAGCCCCTTAAAGTTTATATGGGAATTACTATGAGAAAAGCAACCAATTCATTCAATCGGTCATAGTGTTTGCCCATGTGCTCTTGGAGATTAGAACTACGTTGATACTGTGAGATACATTCATCAGGAACAACTTTGCTGAAGACCGTTTTCAAATCGGACGCCTCAGTAATTAGTTATTGATTTATATCCAGTCACAAATTCTTCAGCAGTGCTCATTTAACTTCTGAACAGGCAACATTGTTGCACCTGGCGCGAAAGATAGCACGCTCAAATCATGGCTACTATGTTTTACTGCATATATCCAGTGATGCCTGCAGAGCAGCCCAATAATTGTAGCCAAAGTTTCACAACTTATTCAAAAATCAATAACTAATTACTGGGGCGTCCGATGTAAAAACGGTCTTCGGCAAAGTTGTAGCTGATTATTGTTTCTCACAGTATCAACGTAGTTCTTATCTCCAAGAGCACATGGGCAAACACTATGACCGATTGAATGAATTGGTTGCTTTTCCCATAGTAGTTCCCATATAAACTTTAAAGGGTTTGTGCAGTGTCAGTTTTCATCCAAATGAGCTCAAATTTTGGAAGGACACTCAGAATTTGATCTAGAATCGAATGAGCGGTGTGGAGCAAAAACGATTTTTTGAACCACTCTAGTGACCAGGATCGGCGGTTGAGTTAAGAAGATCTGTGGCTCAGAGGACAATTGGGCTATTGTCGTATTGTTTCTGAAAAACGCGGACTTTGGACGGTGTTGGATCCATATTGCTGGCAGTTTACCGCGGCGAAATATTTCAACGGTTTGCTTATCAGTCTCATCACCCGGAGAGATTCACAACAACATCTACACAACGGTCGCACTTGGATGTGGTAACCACTATACCACCCAACGGAGTCTGCTGCGATATCACTACGGAGAGCTGCAACACTTTCGAGTCGCGCGGCTGGCAATCTTCTAAGTATCGCATCTTAGCTGTTGGATAATAAAATACAAGGCCTAATTGAATTAGGCCACAGGTGAGTGGTGGTCCTAATTTCTTAAATTGTTTTGTACGGTGCTACTTGGATCTATTTTCTCCTTTTCTGTGGCGCGCGCAGTCATTTGTGGTGACTACGTGACTACAATCGTCGCAATCACATTTGCGAGGAGGCCAATCTAACCGTCGGCGTGCTACTGGTGATCGACATTCTTCGACTACACGTGACTACTCGGTTTTTGATCGAGTTACCGACCGTGTGAATCGGATAGTTGTTTGGTGGAACCAAGCAGACGTGGATACTCATCTCTATCGGTTAATCGCACCATCGGTTGGGTTCGTTTGAACTCGTTGGACTACACGTGCTCGATCGGCTTACTGCACATCTGTGCCGTTGTTTACGTCTGGTTGCTGCAGGATATATAATATAAGGCCTATTGTTGACAGGCCTCAGGTGAGTGCCTGTCCAATATATTACCCCTCTTGTTGTGGTGCTTCTTGGTTTTTTGTTACCCTTCCATGTACTGTTGGACTGAGTCGTCGGTGGATCGGCTTCATAGGACTGTTTACGTCTGGATCGTGCCCGGCGGTGGTAGTGCGGCTTTGGTCGGTGGATAACAACAGCTATACATACATAACTGCTACCTGTTGCTGCGAGCTACGCTAGGACGTTTGGTTTGGACGAGCGAGAAGCGACTACAGAAACACTAACGAAGCGATTGGCCTAGATAACTATAGACTGGGCCAATAATATCAGACAAGTTGGTCACGGGGGCCGGAATTTGGCGAGTTTTGTATATATACAAGGCCTGAATACGACAGGTCACAGGTGAGTGACTGTCCATTGACTCTATTATCGTATCGGCGGTACTTCCTGGGTCTTTTTTGATTATCATTTCCGGTCCATTGCTTGCTCCACGGATTGCGGATCTGATAGTGTGGGTATGGCTGGGGGCATTAAGGATAAAATAAAGAAGCGCGAACGGCTGTTTGCTGCCGTGCGTCGACATGTGCAGTTTTTGGAGGGATATGATGAGGCAACTCAACAAGGGCAAGTCCAATCAAGATTGGACAAATTAGAGGCAGCTTGGGATGAGTTTCAAGATTTGCAGGAGGAAATATGCGAGTTAGACACGAAGGGTGAGGCTGAGCAGGAAACAAACTACGCGTACGCCGCGTTCGAGAAGCAGTACTACGAGGTTCGCGCTGCATTACTGGGGAAATTGGCGAACGACCCACAACCGGTGGGAGGAAGTCCGGACTACACTTTCCGGAACAACAGTGCGTTGGGAATGCACACAGGAGTTCGTCTGCCGCAGATTTCGTTACCAGAGTTTGATGGGGACTACAAGGGGTGGCTTTGCTTCAAGTCAACTTACATATCGTTGATCCATGAATCCCAGGAACTCAGCGACGTGCAGAAATTTCATTATTTGAAATCTGCCATGAAGGGGGAGGCAGCCAAGCTGATCGAATCCCTAACGATCACTAACGATAATTATGCCATAGCATGGGACACTATCATAAAACGCTATTCCAACGAATACCTGTTGAAGAAACGGCATCTTCAGGCGTTAATGGACTTCCCACGGATCGAAAGGGAATCAGCGGTAAAAATACATGGATTGGTGGACGAATTCGATCAACGATTGAAAATTTTGAAGCAGCTGGGCGAAAAGACGGAGCATTGGGGAGCTATGGTTGTCCATTGGATGTGTTCAAAGCTGGATACGTACACCCTGCAGCTGTGGGAGGACCATGCAGCATCATTGCGAGATCCTACTTTTACTGCATTGGTGGATTTTTTGGAAAAGCGTACGAGGGTTTTGGATGCTGTACAATCCAACATTGGCAAGGTCAGCAGTTTACTTCCAAAGGCATCAACCAAGCCCAGGGAACGATTGGCAGTGTATGCTGCAACGGAAAACACCAGAAGTGATCCAACATGCCAGTGTTGCGGCGAGCAGCATTATTTGGTTCGGTGTAGTAAGTTCCAGAACTTTGGGATGAAGGAAAAGCTGGATTTCGTCAACGGCAAGCGTCTTTGCAGCAACTGCTTCAAAGTTGGTCATTGGGTGCGTGAATGCAGCTCAAAATTCAGCTGCAAGACATGTGGGAAGAAACACAACACTCTCATTCATCCTGGATTCCAATCCAATAGCGGTGGCAGCAACAATAGCGGATCGGAAGGCAGTGGTTCATCAATTGGCACTGGAAGGAAGGGTGACGCAGCAAGGTCACACGTTGTATCGGAAGCAGTGGAAGATGAACAACTCGAAGCAGCAGAACTATCGACAGCAGGATCATACAGCGTAGGAGCAAAACAAGGAAGCTGTCGGTCAAGTGTATTTCTGTCTACAGTGATTGTGTGGATACGGGATCAGTTCGGAGGGCGACAGCGGATCAGAGGTGAATGTGATGAGTGAACGTCTGAGTCAAATGTTGAAGCTGAAGCGGCGGACAATATACGTTCCCATCACGGGAATTGGAAAGGCAGAATCTACGGCAAAACATGCGGTCAACGCAATGGTTAGCTCTCGAGTCACTGATTTCATGGTTGGAATGAACTTCTTGGTATTGCAGCTAGTGACTTCTGATTCACCTTCGTTTACAACTCCAGTTTCGCATTGGAACATCCCAAAGAATCTTCAGCTGGCGGATCCTGAGTTCAATATAAGCGGCCGCATTGATTTGCTGCTGGGGGCTGAACATTTCTTCAGATTCCTATTTGAGCGGGAGATGAAACGGGTGGCTCTCGGTCCTGGACTACCAATGCTCATAGATTCGGTGTTCGGGTGGATCGTGTCTGGCAGAGATGCAAGTCTACAACAAACGAGATCAGTTCGATGCTGTACGGTGACTGCTACGGAACCCCTCGAGGAGCTGTTGGAAAGATTCTGGAAAGTGGAAAGTTGCGACGATCAACCGGCATGGTCCAAAGAAGAGCAAGACTGCGAGGAGAATTTCAAGCGGACGCATTCGAGAGCGGATGATGGGCGATACATAGTCCAGTTGCCGAAGCATCCAAATTTCGGTCGAATGTTGGGTGATTCAAGGGCAGCAGCTCTGGACAGGTACCGAAAACTGGAGAACCGACTGGAGAGGAATTCGGACATGGAGGAACAGTACCACGACTTCATGAAAGAATATTTGGATATGGAACATATGCGAAGGATGACGGAAGAGGAGCTGAAAGCAGAGGCCATGGAAACGGAAGGAATACATCAAAGAAAGGCCTTCTACTTGCCGCATCACGCGGTGCTCAAAGAATCGAGCACAACAACTAAGGTGCGCGTCGTGTTTGATGCTTCGGCACGCTCGGACACCGGATACTCCCTCAACGATGTCCTGTTGAAAGGGCCAGTAATTCAGGAAGAGTTACTCAATCTTCTGATTCGTTTCCGCAAACACGAAGTGGCACTTGTTGGAGATGTAGCAAAAATGTATAGGCAGGTGCTACATGATGCCAATGACGCTCTACGCCTGAGAATATTTTTTCGCTTCGAGAAGGATGAACCAGTCGACGTCTACGAGCTGCTTACGGTGACATACGGGCTAAAACCATCATCTTTTCTTGCCACACGTGCATTACAGCAGTTGGCAGTGGACGAAGGATCAGAAAACTCCCCAGCTAGCACAGCGTTGAAGAACGATTTCTACGTGGACGACTATATTGGTGGAGCCGCAAACGTGGACGAAGCTATCGGTCTACGTAAAGATCTGACGTCGTTGATGGCCAAAGGAGGATTCCCAATACGGAAATGGTGTTCAAATCGCCCGGAGGTCCTGGCTGGTATTCCGGAGGACCAATTAGGAACAAACCTTACAATAAAATTCGACTTAAGCCCAGAAGAAAGGGTCAAAACCCTGGGGATTACTTGGGAACCGAAAGCCGACCAACTGCGGTTCCTGTTCAACATTGATGACGATCAGAATGAATGGACTAAGAGACGAATACTGTCTGGAATAGCAAGGCTGTTCGATCCTCTTGGATTGATATCTCCCGTCGTGGTAACCGCAAAAATCATGATGCAGGAGATAGCAGTACTGAAAACTGGATGGGATGCTCCAGTACCTGCACCGCTAGAGCGAAAATGGAAACTCTTCCATAGCAGTTTGTCCAAGCTAGCAGAATTCAGCATTTCTAGATTCGCCTTTGTTGGGGATTACGTCGACGTACAGCTACACTGCTTTGCCGACGCCTCGGAAGTAGCATACGGTGCTTGCATATATGTGCGCTCTGTGGATCGCCATGGCACCGCCCGAATCGAACTTCTATCTGCAAAATCTCGAGTGGCTCCACTACAAAGAATGACTATCCCAAGATTGGAACTATGTGCCGCTCGTGAAGCTGCACATCTTTATCAGACCGTAACCAAAGCCCTTGCACTGAATGGCATTGAGGCTTATTTCTGGTCGGACTCAACTCTGGTTCTTCACTGGTTGAGATCTCCGCCAAATACGTGGAAAACTTTCATTGCGAATCGTGTTTCCACAATTCAAACCGAAACTTACGGACATACATGGCAACATGTGGCGGGTAAGGAGAACCCTGCCGATTTGGTTTCTCGCGGAATTCCTGTAGACGATTTCCTGAAAAATGATCTCTGGAAAAAGGGGCCTTATTGGCTGAAGGAATCACCCTCTAGTTGGTTGTCAGAAAATGTGGAACCAATTCCTGATGATGTGGATCTGGAACACCGAATCGTCGTTCAAGCAAACGTCGTAGCAGTGGAGCCGAACTCCATTTTTTCTCTCCGATCTACGCTACTTCCTCTCATCAGAATAGTCGCCTTCTGTCTACGGTTTTTGAAAAACTGCAGGCGAACATCCCAGCGCAAAAATGCAGTATTTCTCACTGCGCCAGAGATCAACGCTGCTAAGACGGCTCTCGTACGGTTAGTGCAGCAAGAAATCTTCTCTGAGGAAATCAAATCCTTGAAGAAGACCTACCAAGTTTCGCCTAAATCTCTGTTGAAACTTCTAAGCCCTTTCATCGACAAGGAAGGAATCATAAGCGTAGGAGGCCGCCTACGCTATTCCCTCGAGGACTATGCCACCAGACATCCAGCCGTCCTTCCGCAGTCACATGTCTTCACCCGTATGCTTATTGAGTACTACCATCTTCAAACCCATCACGGAGGACATCAGGCAACCCTCTCTGTAATGAGACAGGAGTTCTGGCCAATTCATGGTAAAAGAGCTGTCCAATCCGTCCTTCGAAAATGCTATCGCTGCTTTCGCTTCAATCCCAGACCAATTGAGCAGCCGATGGGTCAACCTTCCGCCCGAGTACGCCCTGCTCGAGCCTTCATTAAAACTGGTGTCGATTACTGCGGACCCTTTTTCCTTAAACCTCCTCATCGACGAGCAGCCCCTCCAAAGGTTTACATCGCAGTGTTCATCTGTTTCACCACCAAAGCGATCCACCTGGAGCTCGTCATGGACCTTTCTTCGGCTGGATTCATCTCTGCGTTGCGTAGATTCATCGGTACTCACGGAATCCCAAGTGAGATTCATTCCGATAATGCGACGAATTTTCAAGGGGCAAAACATGAATTACACGAGTTGTACAAGAGCCTCAACAGTAAGACTGGTCAACAGACGATTGGATCCGAGCTCGCACACCAAGGAATATCGTGGCACTTCATACCACCCCGTGCTCCCAACTTTGGAGGATTATGGGAGGCAGCAGTCCGCTCCGCCAAAACGGCCCTGAAAAAGGACATCGGTGCCAACCAACTTACTCACGAGAACTTCTGCGCTTTGCTCGTGCAAATCGCAGCTGCCCTCAATTCAAGACCTCTTTCCCCGCTGTCAGATGACCCAGTAGATATGAAAGCCCTCACCCCAGCCCATTTCTTGATCGGTACCTCCATGCAAGCCCTCCCCGAGCCCGATCTGACAGCCATACCCTCGAATCGCCTTACCCACTATCAGCAACGACAGCAGATGTTCCAACGATATTGGCAGCGCTGGAGCCAAGAATATCTCACCGGACTTCAGCAATCCAGCAAGAATCTTCAGCCAAGTCCCATCCGTGTCGGTAGCGTCGTAGTTCTCAGAGAAGACAACTTACCTCCCCTGCAATGGCCCTTAGCGAAGATCATCGAGGTTCATCCTGGCGCAGATGGAGTCGTGCGGGTAGTCACGATCGAGACGACCAAAGGGACGTATAAGCGTCCTGTCAATAGGATTTGTCCCTTGCCCACCCATCAGGAAATTGCAGAATAGTTTAGTTAGTTAATAAGAATACTAGAAGATATATTGAAGCGAGTTCAAGGGGGCCGGTAATGTTAGATTTAGTATGAATTATTTCTTACACTAATATGAATTTAGAATTACTTAAACTAAACATGCAAATTTGAACTTAAAATTGGCCACCCTAAAAACTATAACTGTTATAAAATACCCATACATAACTTATACACCCGATTGTAAAACGAACTGAACACAACACATGCAGCACAGGTCAGTAAGAACCTCCAGATCGACTACATAGTCAGTAGCAAACCTAAAGCCAACCAATTAAGGCGGTCAACTATACGCGCGCGTTTCTTTGAAGCAATAAATAAAGTTGTAATTCAATTACGGAATAAAGTGGCTAAGTTTTTGAACAGTTACTGAAGTGGAGTTGATTTGTAGAAGGGAAGAAAAGGTACTAAGTGCAAGGATTGGAAGGTGATTGATATTGTGTCGGGAAGGATTGAGGATTTAAGGAATCGGAGTCGGAACGGGAAAGAAATTGGAATTACGGATTACACAACGTAGGAAACTTCTTGGAGGTAATTAACTCGACCCCAAACCTACCAACCCCAACAAATATGTTAGTATACTAGAAATACTGGAGAATGGATATTAGTCGAGATTTCAGTGCTTTTTTTTTCAAATGCGACCTGTTATTTTTTAAAACTGTTATTCATCTATAAGTATTACACCACCAGTATTTACACCAGCCGTAAACTTAAGTTTGACGAAATATACACACTAAATTTTCATCAAAAAATTGCCCAAAACCGGGTTAATTGTAATATACTCAAAAATAGCAGTTTTTCACAAAGCTATGTGGAAATGTAAAATTTTGGTGACAATTTTCACACGATCAGACAAATTTAACTGAATTTGAAGATAATATGTGGATTTTATGGGTCGAACTTTTGCCCCGCTGATTCGAACTTTTGCCCCACTATGGGTCAAAAATTGTTTTCAAGCATCTATGCAAAAACTAATACACCTCAAAGCAACCTTATGATAGGCCTAGAAACGCCCTTACATAAAATATTGAAAAAGATTTTATCTTCAATTGATTCCATGCAACGAAAGTTTGACCAAAAATTACAATATTCACGTCGAAAAACAACAAATAGCCATAACTTTTCCAAATCTCAATTGATTTTTATGATATTTGGATTGAAAGTCTCTTACTTGAATAGCATTCGAACCACCATGACATTTATAAGATTTGTTTTGAATTGAGCTGGAAATCTTAAAAATAAACTCTTACCCCACTCGAACTTTTGCCCCACTTTACTCTACACCTATTAAAATAACAAATAAGGCAACTATCTCCATTAAGAAAAAAAAAATTCAAGATTTGTAATTTATGTGCAAGTGTGTTATACATAGCAAGTCTAGAGAAGCAGGCAGCCGGTAACTCACTGGTTATTTGCTGGTGGCGACAAATCAATAAAATGTTCAACGTAAAAGGTTGCCAGGTTCTCTAGATATGTGCTCTTGAAAATTCGAGGTTTGAATTCGATGCATCTTCACCTTAGGACGAGATCATAACTTTTTTTTTTTTTTTTTGGATTTTAGCCTCGGAAGTGGCCATTCATCCTTCAAAGTTTTATTTCTTAACAATGTCTTAGCTACAGTTCATAATTTGTTGATTAATTCAGTTTTCCTCAAGAAATTTTCCAATTTTTTTTCGTTTTCTTCTTCGTTTGTCAAAATATCACCTATAGTTAACCCTAGTTCACATTCCTTCCTTTGATCTTCGTAAGCCCTACAGTCCAAAAGCAGGTGAGTTACTGTAACAGGAACTCCGCATGTTGGGCACACATTAGTTTCACGGTTGAACAGATGTTGATGGGTCAATCTTGTGTGACCGATTCGTAGACGACTAATGGCCCTCCTCAGCGTTGGGTTTTGTCGGTCCTTCCACTGGAATGTTGTTGCTTTGATGTTTCTCAGGAAAGTTGTACTATTTTTCCACTGGTTTTCCCATGCTAGTCTTATTTCATGTTTGCAACATCGTAGTGCGTCCTCAGCAGGAATGTCGCAGTTATAAAATTCGTCATCCTCGCCTGCTTTGGCGAGAGCATCTGCTTTTTCGTTACCTGAAATCCTCGTATGTCCCGGAATCCAGCATAAGGTTAGTTGTTTTCCCTTTGCGACTGTTTCAATTTCTTGTACCCAAGAGTGACGAGAGTGGCCCTTTTCTAGAGCTGTCAGAACACTCGCCGAATCTGTGAATATAACTGTAGCTGATTCGTTCGAACAGGTTTTGGCGATTGCAAACCAAATGGCTTTTGCTTCCGCAGAGAATATAGAGCATTCTTTGGGTAGCTTTTTACTAAAACTTTCGTTTTCTGTTGCTACACCAAAGCCGACTTTGTATCTGTCCACTGAGCCATCCGTAAACACGTGTTGGTACAGCATGTATTTAGTTGAAGTTAAGTATAGGAACAACTGTTGAGCTTTTGCTGGTGGGTCACCAACTTTGAATTTCTGCTTGATCTCCCAGTCGATTCTAATTCTTGGTTCATTCCATGATCTGTCACCGATCCGGTGCAGTATTGCAATCCTGGGTAATTCTTGCTGGGTGAGTTGTTCATAAGCGTTTTTGGCTCTTTCAACCGATGGGTAGGTTGTTATCGATTGTGATTGGGAATAGTTTTCAGGAAAAAGCTTAGTATCTCTCTCCAATAATCGAATGGCTTTGGTTATTTCTGTGAGAGTTAGAGTGTATTCAAATGGCAATTGTCCAGCTTCAGCCATTATAGACTCTATCGGGCTTGATCTGAAGACTCCCGATGATTCGCGAACACCTGCATTGAATAAAGGTAGTAGTCTCTTCATATTTGTTACGCTGCCACTGTTGATGAAGTTTATACAGAAGAAAATTTTGGGGAGAAGCATTGCCTTTGTGACTTGTAACATTGTTTTACGCGTTCCACCGTTCATTCTATTTCCAATCACTTTAAGGAAGTTAAGCACAGTCTGAACGTTGGTTCGCACGGCTGCTATGTGTCTTTTGAAGTTGAGTCGTTTATCTATTATAACTCCTAGTATCCTTGTATACGCTACTTCTGGAACTACAGTGCAACAAATTTCAATTGGTGGAACTGCTGGGTGTTTCCGCTTTCTGCAAATGTGCATACAACTTGATTTTTCAGCCGATATAATCATTTTAGTTTGTTCAGCCCATAACCCTAACGTCGAAGCTGCTTTTTGAATTTTTTGGCGCGCCAATTTAGGGTCCTTATCGATGGCCAGTAATACAACATCATCAGCGTAGACGAATATTCGTATCCCTTTCGGTATTTTCTCAAACACGGTCTCCATTAAAACTAGAAAAAGCGATACTGAGAGAATCGAACCTTGTGGGACTCCTGTTTCTTGAGTTCGACGCGTAGATTGCACGTCGCCAACCAGTACTCGAAAACTTCTGTTAGACAGAAAACTTTTGATGAAGTTGAGCATTTTACCGTTAACTCCCCAGCTCGTGAGTTTTGCAACGATTTGATTTCGGTCAGCTCTGTCATAGGCTTTTTGCAGATCAATGGACAGTAATTCACAGTGTTCGCCTTCGTCGAATGGTTTACGTAAGTCCTTCTCCAGTGCCGCAAAGTACGTGTCTACTCCTCTTCCTCTTCGAAAGGCGAATTGATGTGAATTAAATTTGTAATGGTTTTCAATGAAATCAACTAGCCGTCTATTCACCATCCTTTCAAGAGTCTTATTAAAGCAGCTTAGCAGTGTTATCGGGCGTTGGTTGCCAATTTGTTTAGGATCTTTTCCTGGTTTTGATAAAGGAACGATCAATCCTTCCTTCCATGCATCCGGTATGCGCCCGGAGTTCCAGAGATGATTGATTGTGTTCAACATTTGCATTTTTATTCGAAACGGGAGATGTCTTAGCATCGGATAACTAATGTTATCGATGCCAACCGATGTGTTTCCACCTTTTTCGAGAGCCCACATGAGCTCGTCGATGCTAAAAGGAATGTTGAATTCTTCGTTGGGGGTTGTAACCGGCTCTACACCGTATTCAATCGTCAAGCATGGATCTGCAGATTTTGTAACTGACTCGAAGAACTCCGCCAGATGTTCAGCAACCTGTACTGAGTCTTCTACAGTTTCACCGTCGATAACTAGCACTTGTCGTTGAAAACTTCTCTTTCCGCAAAAGGAATTTACTTTCCGCCACATTTCGTTGGCTGGACATTGTGGGTTGAATCCAGAGACAAACTTGTTCCACGAATTGGTTTTTGCCTCTCTGACGATCTTTTTTGACGCGTTTCGTGCTTGTTGAAACTCACTTAAAGCCTGTAGTCTGCGTGGATCGTTTTCGCCCATCCTTTTAAGTTTCCGAAGTTTTTTCCGCCTTGCTCGTATTGCAGCATTTACTTCTTGGTTCCACCATGGAACAGCTTTGCGGCCGATTTTTCCAGTCGTTCGTGGTATGCTTTGCTCCGCTGCGTAGATGATGTGCTGGGTGAGTTCATCAATCGATGGAGCGCTATCACGTGGAATTCTTTCCAACAGTATATCCTCAAACTCTACCCAGTTTGCTTGATCATGTAACCAACGCCTACGATGATGAATGCTTGTGATGTTGGCTACAGTTTTGAGGATCAGTGGAAAATGATCACTGGTGCGGTTATCCTCATCAACCATCCACCGGAGTCGCCCTGCTAGGTTTGATGATGTTATTGATAAATCAATTGCTGACGTGTTTCCAGTACGAGGGTCCAATCGCGTGTGTTCCCCAGTATTGAGGATGGTTAGATTATGTTTCGCTGAGAGCTGTTCGATTATTGCTCCTTTGGCATCAGTTTTTATGCCTCCCCAGAGTAAGCTATGGGAATTAAAATCACCCAGCAGTACGATAGAAGAAGGTAGTTCCGTTATCAGTTGCTCTAACTCGTTTTCTAACTGGCTTGGTGAAGTATGGCAAGGTATGTAGATTGAGACATAAGTAGCACAGATAGGATGGTTGACTCTGGCGGCGATGACTTGCATTGATGAATTCACATGCAGAAAACTATGCGGGACTGATTTGCTAACAGCAAGGCCCACTCCGTTCTGAGATGGTGATGATGGCCCCGATAAAAATTTCCAATTGTACTCGGCATGTGAGAATCTATTCATTATTTCGTACCGCGACAGTCGAGTTTCTTGTACCGCGATTATGATTGGTTGATACTCTGTTACCAATAGTTGGAGTTCAGCATATCGTTCTTGAACACCATTTACGTTCCACTGAATAGCTACACATTTTTCAGCTGGGCTGCACGTGTTTCGAGTAGCACGTGTTGACTCGACATGTACATGTGAGGTCGACTGGCTGGTAGTGGTTCGCAATATGTGTGAGTGGTTTTTCGAATGATCTGGAATATGCATTGGATCTGATGTCTGCTCGTAAGAAGATATTGCATTGGTACTTGCCTGTAAGTACAGGCCCCCTGTACCAACTGCCGCCAAAGGCTCTTCAGTGATATCTGGGACTTCTCTGGTCGGGGTCGGTACAGGGAAAAGGCCTGGGGTTGTATAAACCCTTGGAATCGCTGAATGAGTCACGGGGTTGCTGCTGTTATTCGGTGTGGGGCGTTTTGATACAGGTCGGGACACTGAAATGTGCGAAGCGTCTGTTGTCTGTTCGTGATTTGGAATTGTATGGGTACTTGCCTGTGAACATAGGCCCCCTGTACCAACTGCCGCCAAAGGCTCATCAGGACTAGCTGGGACTTCTCCGGTCGGGGTCGGTACAGGGCAAAGGCCTCGGGTTGTACAAACCCTTGGAATCGCTGAGTAAGTTATGCAGTTGTTGCTGTTGTTTGATGAAGGACGTTTTGGTGAAGGCCGGGATACTAAAATGTGCGAAGCGTCTGTTGTCTGTTCGTGGTTTGAAATTGTATGGGTACTTGCCTGTGAAAACAGGCCCCTTGTACCGACTGCCGCCAAAGGCTCATCAGGACTAGCTGGGACTTCTCCGGTCAGGGTCGGTACAGGGAAAAGGCCTGGGGTTGTGTAAACCCTTGGAATTGCTGAATTATCCACGAATATGTTGCTGTTATACGATGTGTAACTTGTTGATGGAGACTGGATGACTAGAATGTTTAGAGCGTCTGTTGTTTGTTCATAATTTAGAATTGAATGAGTACCGTAATCCGGGGTAACATTGATCACTTTTTCCGGTTTTTCTCAAATTTTTCATTTCACAATACAAATGTTACAAGTTTTATATTTTTAAAACAAGTACTGGCACCCACCGCTCCTAACTTTATACTTTATTTTGTTTTTCGAAAGATTTAAACATGTTTGAATAAATGTTTTAGGTGATTTTTTGATTCAGCTGATATGGGGTAACATTGATCACCCAAGTAAACAACGTTCGGTAATATTAGAAATGTCGTTACTTACTAAAATCATGGCCCCTGAAGCCGAATATGGAGACCAAACTCTTACAAGTCATTTACTTTTTGAGTTATTTCAAAATTAAAAACACCTTGAACCGCGGAATACGCCTAAAAGTAGGCAATTTCCTAAGGAAACTCTACATTCTTAATTGTAATTAGTTAACGTTGCCTAATTGAATAAACTTATAAAAGATTTGACAACGAAATCGTTTTCGGCGATGTCATATTTAGTAACAACCGCATTTTTCTTGATCACATCGTCTGCAGAACTCATGTGAGACATGAATTTTAGGTAGTGTCAGTGAAAGTGCTAGAAATTATTGATTCAAAAAGTTGACAAATTTACGCATGGAGTAAACGCAATTTTGGCAAAAACCTCAATTTTCATTAGCTTATGAATATAAGAAAGAGAGGCACTATTCATTATTCGAAAATGTTTCATCAATAAATCTTTATTTGAACTTTTAACGAGATGAGTCATTCCGATCAATGTTACCCAGCTGATCAATGTTACCCCCGATTACGGTACTTGCCTGTGAGTACAGGCCCCCCACACCAACTGCCGCCAAAGGCTCATCAGAAAATTCTGGAACTTCTCTGGTCGGGGTTGGAGCAGGGAAAAGGCCTGGGGTTGTACAAACCCGTGGAATCGCTGAATGATTTGTGATGTTGTTGCTGACGTACGATGTGGAGCTTGCTGGCTCATGAGGGTTGCTGACGTGTTTTCCATTTTTGTACAATAACTTTTGACTTCCATTTTTTTGATTAGTTTTAGGATTCATTGTTTGATGTTTTGTTGGTAGTGTAGCTTGCTATTGCCAGCGTTTTGATGGGATTTAATTTTGAGACATTTCTTCATCCGGTCGTGCTTCGGAAAAACCTTCTTCTGAAGCGGTTTCATCTGCTGAGGCTGTATTCGAGGAGATTTCAACGTGTTTTTTCTTCCTGTTTGATTTTCGTAGTTTGGCCGGTTTTTTCGGAGGACTGGAAACGTGTCGCTTGATTTGCTGTTTTGCTTCGCTGCTTGAATATTGTGCACTTTTTCTGCTTTCAGACGTGTTACGGTGTTGCTGCCTCGTTTGCATTTTTGATATTCCCGGCAGTTGCACTGTAGGAACACTTGCCACTATGTCGCTTGGGGCTGCACATTGGGGTTGCTGTTTGAGTTGTAGTTGTAATTGTTTAGTCGTTTCAGCAAGTTCGTTGACTGACTTCCGCAAGTTGGTGATCTCATTTCGAAGTTTTTCGTTTTCTACAATAAGAGCTGTGTTCTGCTCTTCTTGTAGTTTTAATTGTTGTTTAAGCTCGTTAGTCTCATCACCGGCAGCTTGAACGTTAATCAAACGTTGCTGAATGATGCTGGCGAAGCTGCCTTTCGAGCTAGTGATTCTGGATCTATGTGCTTCTCTCGCTGCAGCATAAGTCAGACCCTCGTCGACCTTAATTTTGATGACCTCTTGCTCCCGTCGATGTGCAGTATATGTGCGACTGGTTGGTTTTTCGTTTTCTCCGCAATTTTTGCAGTAGGGTGTACGATTACAAATTTCCATTTCATCGTGTGTAGTCGAGCAGTTCTGGCATTTTTCCGTTTCCTTACAAGCTGTCTTAGTATGACCATAAGACAGACACTTGTAGCACAACAAAGGGCTGGGATAGTAAGGGCGCGTTGGCACTTGCAGGAGTCCGAGTCGAACGTAACTTGGTGGGGCAGGTCCGCGAATAGTGAGTATCATCGTCCCTGTGTTGACAACATTTTTGCCAATTCGTTGTGTAATCCTTCGAACATCCGTTACATTTTGATCCTGGAGTCTTCTGATGATATCATCTGTAGATGTTTCTGCAAAATCCCAACATGTGACAACACAGCGGCAAACATTACGCGTTGGATGATATACTACTTCTACAGGTGTATCATCGATCAATCGTTTGAGACTCAAGAGGTTCTCAACCTGAGATTTGTTGCGCACTTCAAGGGTATATTTCGTACAACGTGATTCTGATTTTGCCCCAGCAATCGGGCCACCGGCAGCCAGCTCGACAGACTTTTCTATGACCAGCGGTTTTCTCGCAAGAGGGGTATCATTAGCACCTCTTAGTAACAAGAATTGGGCATCACCGTATTGATCGTTCCTATCCATCCATATTGGCAATGTTCTCTTGTTTCTGTTTTGTTTATTCGGCAAATTGAAACCACTCGTGCTTGCTCCTGGATCTATATCGGGAGGCACGGTTGGTGGTGTTTTGCCGTTCATTTCGTTGGAGGTAAAGTACTATCGCAAACAGAGAGTCGACTTCTATGTGGATAGAAGTTCGCTCACAAACAGTCGCTCAGTCACTCGTCAATTGCTGTGGATGCTGCGTTTCTTTGCAGCGGTACAATAGTTATAGCTAACTAACACATGCAGTCTTAACAATAATTGATTCGTCTCTATGCACAAGATGTCCACTGCTCGGTACGTTTATTGCGAAACTATTTTTTTCAACTCGCGAAAAACCGACGTGTTTGGAGGAGTTCGGATCATAACTTATGCGAGAAATATTTCCTAATAACTCCTTACATCATTATGACCAATTAAAGTACGATTTTCAAGGGTTTTCTTGGAAAATAATTAAAATTATGCTTGAGACAGTTTTGCGATTATGCGTATGTCAAATGTCATTTATGTAATTACAGCTCTTTTGACCAAGAAAAACTTTAATTTCCATCCCAAGGTATTCAAACAGTTCAACGTCGTCGGTACAACAACACATATCCTTAAATACTTCACACAAATTAAAAAAAAAAATGTTCTGGACCCCCCGACCGATTTTTTTGATTTTGGTCGCAAATAAAAGAGCAAAGTATAATTATCTTCAGTTTGAAATTCCAGATTTACCTATTTTTTTGTAATAATGTTGCTCCACAAAGACACCGTGGGTAAAATACTTATTCGGTTGGTTAACATTTCAAATAATTTGGCAGTTATAAAAGATTTGAAACCAAAGATGGCATTGGCTGAAAAGTACAATGTTATCGAATTGAAAAATGATAATCAAAACTATGTTAAAAGTCGAGCGAATAAATTGTTGCAAGAATTAAAATTAAATCACTTATCAGGTACAGTGGGATTCCGTTTTTGGCACCCCCCGATTTTGGCAACAAAATGGATCCGTTTTTGGCAACATTTTTCAATACCATTAAAATTTGTAAATTTTTGTAAATATTATCGTGTCTGTTACTTTAGTCATTTGAAAAGCATGTCAACTCCACGCCGATTATATTCCAGGGCTCCAAATCTCACCAACTACTAAGGACTCGCGTACGCGCTTATTTACTTTAGAATGGTCATTGGTCATACATTGGCCACGTTTCATGAGGCCAATAATCTCCATCAGTATCTCAACTATAGACCAATTTCTTTTCTTAGGCATTCTTATTGAGTGACCAGCCCACTTGAGTCTGCCAGTAGGTGATACAATGAAAACATTGTTCTTCAGATTTGGAACAGCTTGTTTGAACAAAGCATCAGCACCGACATAAGAGCAACAAAAAATCTATGACTCACACAGAGTTACAATCCTAAATTTTTCTTATCTTTTTGGCTCACTGTATTTATTATTATGGACTTACAAACATTGCGCATGTAAAAACACACTGCAATAATAGATACAAATATGTACATCAAAATGACAAATGCGAATACAGTCCAAACTACAATTTATTCTCATTAATGTCATTGAAGCGCGTGATATATACGACTGAGAGTGTTTTAGCTTTTTGTCTGTGGTATTGGTGTGTATATTGATCTTTCTGCGTCAACTATTTAAAGCTACGTTCTCTCTTTTCTATAGACTCTGCAAGGCGTTAGATTTGTTAAGAGACGATCCAGAATTCTGTACAAGATTGTTAATTAAGGATACGGGACTCAGCATCATCAAAATGTTCCTTACGAGCTGAGTCTATGAATTTTCTAACTGTACCCTGGAGAATCCTTAAGGGATTGTTGGTTCTTGTGGGACTTTTCAGAAATTTTAACGAATTCATGAGGATATCTGCAGATTCCAAGTGGACACTGAGGGCTTCTTGAGGGATGCTTAGAGTGTATTATTGGTTCTGGAGGATTATGTCCAAAATCTGGTGATTCCTAATTGAACTTTAACACTTCACTTTTTGCAATCCCTACCCTAAATTTAATAAAAAAAAGTGTGGTTATTCCTATTAAACTCTAGGGCGTCCTGTAAATTTTAAGCGGGATAATGCGAATTTCTAGTAGTATTTTTAATATTTCCAGCGAAAGCTTGGGGATTTTGAAAAGGTTCCCAGAGGAATTTGAGGTGTGCTAGTGTAGTGGTAGCCTGATAATAATAAACTTTTTTTTAATTTTTTCATCGGAGACTTGAGAATTTTCAGCAACATCACAGTGGAAATCCAAGATGTTAACTCCTAGCAGAATCCTTAGCAAGATGCTGAGAACTCTATGCGAGATCCTACGGATGCTTGGCAAGATGCTTCAGAGCTCAAGCGTTTTTTCTGTAGATTTCTTATAAGAACCTGAAGATTCCTATAAGGTTCTTGAGGTTTCATAACAGGATCCTGTAAATTTCAGTTGATTTCATAAGGTAGGTGTAAAACATATATCAAACTCAATTAAAAATTATTTCAAGTAAAAATTAAATTTTACAAAACTACAAGTCACATTTATTCATCATCTCATGCTTATGTTTGCCCTTTTGATGCAGTCACTTCTGACTTTATCAGAAACATAAATTGAAGGAGCAATTATAAACTAACCGAATTTTTCAAATTTTATGCTAAAGTCCAAAAGTTAAACAGATTTTAAATGTTCATTTAATTAGAAAAAAAAGCACATGTCGTTTTGCAATACCCAGCGCTTTTGATTCGCAATACGTCTTCAAAAGAAAACAAAATCATTTTTTTTAGTGTTATTTCATTGTTTTAAGAAAATGTCCAGTTCTTCAATAAAAGTCACTTATGCGATTATTGGTTTTACAAGGCCTTCTTATACAAAAAATATACATAAAGCTTCTAAAAAATAATTGAAGACGTTGAGGCGTAAAAACGCCACCAGAAAAAACGTTTGCCAGATTTAACATTACGGGGCTATAGATTCATAGCATAGTATAACCCTTCGGGAAAATGCTTCGAAGTGAACCTTTTCGAAGTCTCAACGCCTTATGATCCATAAAAATGATGTATTAACATTGTAATGATGTTTTCAAAACCAATAGTTGAAAAATAAAATTTGAAATATGGGTTCCGATTTTCGCACGGTTCCGTTTTTGGCAACTGAAAATTTCAACTTTGTTGCCAAAAACGGAATCCCACTGTATATAATATATGGAATTTACAGAATCGTCTGTATTGTGATATACTGTGGTATCACGTTCGGAATTGTACCTGAGGGTGATAGAAGAGAAATAAATCGTCGCCTGATCACTTGTGATCTGGCGCTCAACCTAGAACAGTGGTCCTCAGCCTAACTGGTTGTGCGGGCCACCCCTTTGCTCTTAAAACACGTCGCGGGCCACTAGATGTAAACATATAAGTTCGACCAAAACAACTCGATTAGAATTACTTTCGACCAAAAAATTCGTTTGGCACGACTCATTCAATCGAGTTTTTCGACATTTGTTACTCAACTTGAATGGGTAACGATTGGGGTCGATTTGAAACGAGACTCGACAACACTTACTTAAATTTCGTGCCAAAATGAACCAGCCTCTGATTGGTCCTCCAGACAGCAGTGATTATTGCACGATATCTTCAGCACCTTCTGTGTTCAGCTTTTTTTCTCTCTCCTTTTCAATTTTCAATGATGTGTACCAGTTTTCTGGCAACACACGGATCATACAAGAGAAGAAGAAAACTAATAAGAAGCCAGGTGTCACATCTTGTTTTAGGGGTCGGCAGGTGATTTCTGGAATTTGCGTGCCTATTATGTCTGGCAGTTACTAGCGATTTCAATCATTTTTTCAAATAACAAATGTTCCTGGATTCTCAAGAGTTTATCCTTCGTGCAAAGATAAATGTAAAAAATTATAGGATTTCCGAAAGTGAAACATCATGATCATAATCAATTCAATACCGATTCAAGAGATAGGGCGGGTGGATTATGGATTATGGGTTTGATAAACTTTCAATATTATAATCATTTTTAATACAATAATTGTAACATTAGAACAATCTCAACAATTAACCTCCACAGAAGAAGAAAAACCTTAGCCGAATAAAAACTATGACTTCAGCGTTATTTTTAAAATAGAAATACTTAGAAAAATCGCTTTCTTACTTTAACTTTGAAAACTGTGGTACTAGAACGTTGAAAACTTTGATGTTTTAAAGAAACGATGATATCAGACTTGGAGGAACTTTGGGTTATCAAACAAACAAAAAATAAGAAATTGAAACTGTTTTCCTTCGTTTCTTGATAACCATTCCACTGCTTAACGTATGATGAAGAGAAAATCTAGAAAATTATCGAATGGCTTAATACAGAGAAACGTTTGCCAGATATTGCAGAAGATATCTTTTCAACTTCTGAAATCACAAGATACGGGCCGCACAACTCCAATATTCAAAATCACTCCGCGGGCTGCACAAATCCTTGCTGAGGGCCGCATGCGGCCCGCGGGCCGCAGTTTAGTGACCACTGACCTAGAAGCACGTTACTTTTATTTTACTCCCCAAACCCGAAATAGTTCTTTCGTGAGTTAACTTAAACTACTATAAAAACTTAAAAGTTGACGAGAATAAAAAGTTTTTGTGCAAGTGGCTAATTACGGCAAAATTACGCGAGTGCAAGTGACGAAAATTAGAGGGATAATCGTTCGAAGCAACCTATAAAAGCTGGCTTTTCCGACACATGCACACTATTCTTAATTGTTGAGAACGCCATTTGTTTGGCGTCGATTTCAGAGAACAAAGGCAGTTGTTCAATAGCATATTATACAATAGCCTTTGATCTTTCTTTAAAACGACTTAGAATTGAAGAAGTTGTGAGATTATTAGCGGAAAAGACACTTTTCCTTTCTATTTTTATTCAAGGTTATCGTGCATAAGAGCACCCTTGCTCGAACCAGCGTCGTTCTATCCGGCCAGCTACTAGAGGCTGAAGTCCAGTTGGCACGTGGTCGGCATCCGCTGAAAACGCTGTACTTCATACCAAATTGGAGCGTTACTTTGGAAGTAACATACAGTCAATGAAAATAAACGGTTCCAAATTACAGGTATAACGCTTGGAACCCAGGAAACTTCAGCTGAAACATTAGCAACTTTATATTTTGAGAATGACATAACAATATGTTATAATTTTCAAACTGTCGATTCACAATTTCCTATCCACACTGATGGCATATTAGGCCGTGATTTTTTATCTAAATTTAAATGCAATTTAGATTACGACCATTGGCTATTGACATTTAGAACTTTCAACGAAGAAATCGCAATACCAATTGAGGACAATTACCAAAACAACATATGCATACCTGCACGATGTGAAGTGATGCGAAGAATACCAAATTTGAATTTATCTAAAGATTCTTTGATATTGTCTCAAGAGATTCAACCAGGTATTTTTTGCGGCAATACCATCGTGTCACATCAAAGTCCATTAGTAAAATTTATTAACACAACTGATTCATCAGTCATTATTACAGATTTTGTCCCAAAAAAAAAAAAGAGTACAAGAAATTTTGGAATTGACAAAAGTAGATGAATTTCCTCCACACATAAAACATTCTCTTCAAAAGTTGATAGAAAAATATAAAGATATTTTTTCGCTCACAGATGAAAAATTATCAACAAATAATTTTTACTCTCAAAACATTGAACTGACAGACCAAAAAGCGGTTTACATTCCCAATTATAAAATTAATCATGCGCAAAAATATGAAATAAACAAAATGTTAGAGGATGACATCATCGAACCATCAACTTCACCTTTTAATTCGTCAATACTGTTAGTTCCTAAAAAGTCCGATAACAATGAAAAGAAATGGAGATTTCTCAAAAAGGTAGTTGCGGATAAATTCCCGTTACCACGTATTGATGTTATTTTGGATGAACTGGGCCGAGCTAAATATTTTAGCACTCTAGATTTGATGGCCGGGTTTCATCAGATTTCGCTAGAAGAATCACCAAAAAAATACACAGCATTTTCCTCTCCATCCGGACATTTTAATTTCAAAAGATTGCCACTTGGGCTCAATGTCAGTCCAAATAGCTTTCAACGTATGATGAACATAGCAATGGCTGGATTGAATCCAGAATGTGCTTTCGTTTACATTGACGACATCGCAGTTATTGGATGTTCAGTCAACCATCACCCGAATAATTTATCAATAGTTTTTGAAAGGCTGAGATATTATAACCTGAAACTCAACCCTATGAAATGCACATTTTTCAAAACCGAAGTAACATACTTAGGTCATAAAATAACAGATTGTGGAATTTTACCAGATGATTCCAAATTCAAAATTATAAGAGAATATCCTGTACCTACAAATGCAGACGAAGTGCGTCGTTTTGTAGCTTTCTGTAATTGTTATAGGAAAGAAAGAAAAAGAAAAGAATTCATTTTGACAACAGACGCATTGCTTGTGGAGCTGTATTGTCTCAAAAATACACACATGATGATTTACCTATCGCATTCACCAGTAGAGCATTCACCAAAGGAGAAAAGAATAAACCCGTAATTGAGAAAGAGTTGACTGCTATACACTGGGCAATCAACTACTTTAAATCATATCTGTACGGTCGAAAGTTCAAAGTTCGTACGGACCATAGACCACTAGTTTATTTATTTGGAATGCGAAATCCAACATCAAAGCTGACCAAAATGCGTATCGAACTTGAAGAGTTTGATTTTGATATTGAATTTGTCCCAGGTAAAGACAATGTATGTGCTGACGCACTGTCAAGAATACCAAGTAATTCAGAAGATTTGAAAACATTAAGTATCCTTAGAGTGAACATAAGATCGGTGACTCGATCATTGAGAACTAATAATAAATCGGTGGAAGTGTCAAAACCATTGAACAAGATTGATCACCTTTCAATTCGGGAAACGGACAACCCCTCGGAAGTAAGAAAACTTCTTAAAGTTAGTTGTGAAGTGCACCACAGGAAACTTTTATTAAAACCATTCAATCTACTATCGAAAATTTTTAGGACAAATTATTGTTCCAATACTAAACCGGTCCGGTATGATTCTGCAGCCATAGGTAATCCTTGCGCTGATGGTGGCTAAATAATCATCATCATCATCATCAATTATTGTTCCAATACTAAACAAAAATGGAAGTCAAGCTTTAGAGTTTGCGTTCCTACAATTATCAACACTCATGAGTAAATATAACAGAAACAAGATATCAATTTCAAAGGAGGATAACATGTTCAAGGACATGTCTACTGAAACATTTAAGGAAATCGCAAATATTGCCATTGTCAATTATTAAATTATCCTTTTAAACCTCCAAAAATATTAAAGATCTTCAACAAGATTCAGGACATCCTCAAACAATTTCATTTAATACCTACTGGTGGACATGTAGGTAGACATAGATTATACCTGAAGATAAGAGAATACTTCAAATGGAAAAACATGAAAAACGACATAATGAATTTTGTTCAAAAATGTGCCCAATATAAAATGAATAAAACTTACTGGCATACAAAGGAAGCAGAAGTAGACACTACGACTCCTTTCAAACCGTTTGAAATTATTTCCGCAGATACTGTAGGACCACTTACAAAAACAAGCACTGGAAACAGATTTATATTAACTTTGCAATGTAACTTAACGAAATATGTTATATTAGTCCCTGTACCCACAAAAGAAGCAAACGTATTAGCGAAAGCAATTGTTAATAACTTTATTTTGACATTTGGATCATTTCTCGAGCTTCGAACAGACCAAGGGTCTGAATACAATAATGAAATGATTGAAAAGATATGTAAACATTTGGAAATCAAACATACATTATCAGCTGCCTATCACCCACAATCTATAGGAGCCTTAGATAGAAATCACAGATGTTTAAACGAATATCTGAGATGTTTCACTAACGCACACCAAACAGATTGGGATGATTGGGTCAAATATTATGAATTTACTTTTAATACAACCCCACATACGGAACATGGTTATACACCATATGAACTTGTTTTTGGTCATAAAGCTAAATTGCCACAAAATTTTCAGAATGATGTACACAAATTGAGCCAATTTATAATATCGATCAATATAATAATGAACTTAAATTTAAATTAGAAATCACTAATAAAATTGCAAGAGAAAACCTCATTCAAAACAAGGAAAAGAGACAAATAAAAAATAATGAAAAGACCAATCCAATCAATGTTAACCCAGGAGATAAAGTATATATTTCTAACGAAAACAGGAAAAAGTTAGATCGTTTTTATCTAGGTCCATACATTGTACACAAAAATGAAGATCCGAATTGTATTATAATTCACCCTCAAAAAACAATATACAGTTCATAAAATTAGACTAATCAAAATTTAAAAATGAAAAAAAAAAAATTAAAAGAAAAAAAAAATTCAAGAGATTTTTTTTTGTTAGAACAACATTAACATTCCATTTTTTAAAAGGGGGAGGTGTGGTGACCTCTTTTTCATGACCTACATACTTTACCATTATACATTTAACCCGTTTACGTTTAAACATCAAACCACCCAAACCTACATTATAGCGCTGAGTAGCAAAACTTTCAAACTTCCTTATTGCCACACCAGAACCAGGTCATTAGTTTAATTAAACATAGCTTTGGTCAAGCGTGAGCAGGTGCTCAACAGCTGACCATATAGATTAGAGAGAGTGAGAGCGTGAGCAACTTGCTCAACGCCAATAAATAAGTGAAGTAGTAGATTGTAAGGTAGCTATAAGTATTTCTAATAATAAACAACAAAAATCAGTTTTAGTTTCAAAGTGTAAATGCGTGTTTGTGAGTCCCTAAATTCGAAACATCCACTAGACCCGCTGAAAATCATTATTATCAAGCCAACGGATACCTTGGTCTCGTTATGACGAACAATGGAGGAACTTGGTTCGATATGCAAGAAATATTATAGTGTCGAAGAATTACACTGTTCGACAAAATTTTTTTTTGTTGGATCAGGGACGGCGTTAATATGGGTCATGAAGTGCAAGAAAATTGTAGAAAGAGGCCGTTTACAAAATGATTTGCAGCACCCTTGAATTATTTTTGATAAAGTTTGAAAATTTGGCAATTTTTAATCTCAAAAAGAGAAATAAGGCAAAAATATTAATATCTTTTTGAAAATTCAACTATTTCAACCATTGAATTGTTAAATCAATATTTTTTACACTGGATGACTTCAGGTGACAACGTGCACTATTTCAGAAGCATATTGGCAGATAGCCGTAAGCGAAACGCGCAGCTATTCAGCAGACAAGTGGGTTGGTCGTGTGAGGATTTGGTTGGAAATTTTTCGTTGGTTGTTGTATACGATGGTCATGTAGTAAGCTGTTTTTGGAAGTGTTGTGGGAGGTGTGGGGTGGAAAGGTGTTTGTTGAATTTGGAATGTGTCATTGCAAGTAGGTGAGGAGTGTATAAATACTCCTTTTTTCTATTTCACACATCTGGTTCATTATTTAATAATTTATAGATTCAAGAAGACGTTTGATTAGGATTGGATTCTTTGCTCCATTAGATAAAGCAATGAGCAATGTAATCCAGTAACATTTGAGTTCAATAAGGATACGACTACGGAAAATTGATTTGTCTGTTATGTTTATATGGGCTGATTGGTCTAATGAATTCTTAGCAGTAATACAAAATTAGGTTGGACACTGACATGTAAGTGGTCTTACATGATCTAGTCGGTTTACCAGGACCCGATGGCGAAGTCTTTGAAAAATGTAATAATATTGTTATTTGCGATTTTCATAGAATTTGATAGGTACTTATTAAGAATAGATTGCCTATCATGAGGTCCATTTGTTATCAGAATATCCCTAGAAATTACAGACTAACGTAAAATAGTAACCAATAATTCAGTAATCAACATTGTCATTTTTTTTGTGACACCACTTGACAGCCACTCAGGCAGTCATGAGCTCTTTTTGATTTAGATTCAGCAGGCATCAGCTCTTTTTGATTGTGCACAATACTTTTTTTTAAGGCACTCCGTGCTTGTGGCCACTACTGTGCCGGAATCAGATTATCGGTATCTACTATACCGATACAGATCTATTTTTAACTAATCTATATGTACATCTGCTTTCACTCTTTTCTACTTTTTTACTCTCACATCGAGCAGGTAGGAGAGAGCTCTGCTGTTCAGTCCAATCGATTTCCATAAGCCATAGTCCTTTTGCAATTGCGGTGGTTCATTTTGCCGTGTTTCTAAGTCGTTTGAGGCTAGCTGCCTACGAAGAGGGTTAGTTTGTCTCAGTCACCATCTGATACTGACGGAGGATGGATGTGCTCCCAAAGGCACGTTCCTCCGTGCGGCGTCTTCTGGTGGGTGGACGGGTTTTTTTTTGTGGAGGGGCTGGGAATTGAACCCATGACCTTCCGCTTATAAAGCGAAAGCGTAACCTCAAGGCTACGGACCCCCCTTATGTGCACAATACTTATCATTTATGAAAACTGATTTAGTGGTAATTGATTAAAATTGCCGAAAAATATGTAAAATGTAAAACCAGAGAAATAAAAAAAATCGGAAATGGTTTAACCAGAAATTGTTTCATCTTACAAGTAAGAAGCAGGCATGTTACCACTAAATCAGTTTTCACAAATGAATAGTATGCACAATCTGAATCAAAAGGAGCTCATGCCTGCCTGAGCGGTTTCTGCAAAAAATGTGACAATGTTGATTACTAACTTATTTGTTGCTATTTTTTTCTGTAATTTCTCTAGGGATATTCTGATGAAATGGAAACTCACGATAAGTAAACTATACTTAATGAGTACCTATCAACATTGTTGAAATCAAATGTTACTGGATTACATGGCTCATTGCTTTATCTAATGGAGCAAAGAATCAAATCCTAATCAAGCGTCTTCTTGAACCTATAATAATTATTATATAATGAACCAGATGTGTGAAATACAAATAAAAAGTAGTATTTATATGGTGCACATCCTCATCTACTTGCTGAATGATCGTTAACATTCCAAATTCATGTACAAAATTGATGCCAATTTTCTTCTGAAATAGTGCACGTTTCCCTGAAGTCATCCAGTGCTAAAAATATTGATTTGACAAATCCAATGGTTGAATAATTGAATTTCAAAAGATATTGATAATTTGCTTATTACACTTTTTGAGATTAAAAATGCCAAATTTTCAAACTTTATCAAAAAATAATCCAAGGGTGCTGCAAATCATTTGAAAACGGCCTCTTTCTACACTTTTCTTGCACTTCAAGACCCATATAAACGCGCCTGACCCATCCAAAAATCCAAAATCCAAAAAAATTGTGCGCACAAATTTTATGAAAACATTATGCAACATAATTTAGCAAAAAAGGTTCCCTCAATTTTAAGAATTTCAAATAAAGTTAAAATCATCAATGACAACACAGTGAAAAAAATAATCCTGAACGATTATCACATATTTCCTACTGCAGGTCATGCAGGTATTAAACGAACAATCAATACAATTTTTCAAAACTATTACTGGAATGGCTTAAACCAAGATGTAGCAAAATTCATTAAATCTTGTGGAAAATGCCAAAACTTTAAGTAAATTATGTTCACTTATACCCTCTGATGGATATGAATACATACTAACGACGCAGTGCGAACTGACAATGTTCATTACTGCAACCCCAATCAAGAACAAGACAACGGAAGCTGTTGCTGAAGCTTTTATAAGAAGCGTTATTTTAAAGTATGGTGTACCAGATAGGATTGCATTCGACAGAGGAGCAGAATTCATGTTTGAATCGTTTGTTTCAGTCGCAAAACTACTGAACATTGAAAAGCTCAATAGCACAGCATATTATCATCAATCAATTAGAGTATTAGAAAAAACTCTCAAAAGTCTTGGAAATTTTCTAAGAATTCAATGTGACAATAAACTTTTGTCATGGGCAAACTGGGTACCGTATTACGAATTTGCATATAAAATACACACCCTTTTATTTAGTTTATGGGAGACCATAAAAATGCCTTCAAATTTGGTAGAGAGTCACCCAGAGCCCCTGTACAATTCCGAAGATTACTGTAAAAGAGTAAAAGCGACATTACTGATAAGTCACAATGAGGTTAGAAACATGTTTATACAGGAAAAGTCTAAACGAATTTCAGACATAAATACAACATCCAAAGAAATTTATTACCAGGCAGGAGATTCAGTTCTAATCAAGAATGAGACAGGAAAAAAGCCAGACCCAAAATATAACGGTCCATACCAAGTAGTTGAAGACTTGGGAACAAATGTAAAGGTGTTAATTAAGGATAAGGAAGATATAGTTCATAAGAGCAGAGTAAAAATATACAGTACTGGACAGAATAAAGTACGCATTGGCCGTTTTTCCATACAAAATGGTCAAGTTTGGAAATCTGAATCTCAGCTTCTAGTGGTCCGATTGATCTTAAATTTTAACCACAGCCTAGATATAACATAGATTTTACTCAATTGAAATATCACTGTATTTGAAACACAATCTTTTGAATTATTGGAAATCTCTCAACTTGCGAAAAATTGCATAATTTTATATTGAAAATATTTTGAAAACAATCAGTTTTACCGAAAAAATATGTTGTGCAAATTTGCGTGTCTTATCAAATTGCAAATTTTTGCAGAAGGACATATTGCTCTAAATATTTCCATTTAAAAATTATTTGCAATTCAAATTTTTGTCATTTTTATCAAAATTTAAGATTTGCGATAATTTTAAAGTTTGTTAATGAAAAACTATGAATTTCTAGCCTAGCAAATTTGAGGTTACTTTCAAGCTGCGGTGAAAATTTCAGGTTAATCGGACATCTAGGAACCGAGATGTAAGCCTCCAAACTTGACCATTTAGTATGGAAAAACGGCCAATGCGTACTTTATTCTGTCCAGTACTGTATATAGGACATGTGGTGGATGAATAGGAAATTACTCATGTTTATGTAGATGAATAAATAGAAATGTAATCATTTTCATATAAACGACCTTAGGGCAAAGGTGGACGAGCGCTAGTGACCTACCGTTGAAGAGAGCGTGGTGGTGTTCTGGAACCCAAGTGGCTTGTAGCGACTCAAGCCCTCGGTCAGGTATTCTCACGTGTTTTGCCGGACTTAAACACTTTTCGGTGGCTGCCAAAGGCAGCGAAGAAAGCCCTTCGATACCGACATAGTTCGCGCTCGAACATTTTTTGGTCCTTCGAACCGGATCGAAGGCCATCCCGCGGTCGAAAAGTGAAAAAGTGCCGATAAAGACCAAATTGCTGACCAGCCACGCTGGTGCGAAAGTGAAGCAATTATGCACATTGGCATAGAGGCGCCATCGCGCTTGGAGGTTGCTACCCACGCGGTACGCCTAAACGTGTTAACGGTACTTTGTGAACGTTGTACGCGCGCGTGTGAAAGTTATACGCTGCTGGCTAATTAATTAGCCCGAACGAAATCGATCGCCCCGCCGGTGTGTGAAATTGTGTGTTTGGTGGAAGAAGCGTTTGGAAAAGTTACTCTGTGTGGAGCTGTTTCGTCGCCATCTTGTAAACCGTGGGCATTCAATGAGGTGATTGACCCCCAATTGCCATTGTCATCGGAGCCATTTTGTACGCCGAGCAAGCATCCCCAACTATTGGTGTCAAGCAGTGGTAGTGGTGGTACGAACACCATCACTAGGATTGGAGCGGCCATCTTCGTCATCTGAAGCCCGGTGAGTTCGTTCCTTTTCTCTATGCATGTGGCTTGTAGTAGCGATACAATTTAGAAAGTGAATGCTATTTCCAACCAATTTGAGCTTAATTTCATTTGGTTGACGAAAGTTGGGTGACTTTTCCGATTTTTTCCTAAGTCATTGTGGCAATTGGTGGAAGACGGTGCGCAATTCAAGTGGAAAACGTTCGCGCCCTTGATTGCGTTCCGCGTAGAATTGGGGTTGTTCGCGACGGGAAGGAGTTTGCGTTTTCGAGTAAAACAACCCTCTCCCGTTCGTTACTGTCATCGTGAAGGCCAACACACCGCGACGTTTGTGTCCTCGCCGAAATGCCTCTTAAGGACGACAAAATCCTTACGGACAAGTTGGTCCAGCGGCAGTCGTTAATAGCAATTCGGAACGCTGTCGAGAAGTTCGTCAAAGACTTCGAGGCAGTGCGGGACAGATGTCAAGTGCAAGTGAGGATCGAAACCCTGGACCGTGTGAATACTGCCTTTGCGGAAGTTCAAGACGTCATCGAGCGATTGGATCCGGAGCATCTCGAGGCACACCTGACCGAAAGAGTTGACTTCGAGCATCGATATTGTGCAGCGAAAGGATATTTGCTGTCGAAACGTCCCGCCGAAAATAATCAGCCAGCGTTGAACTCCTCTTTTGTTGCTCAAGCAGCCAACTTCCATCTCCGTTTACCACAGATCGATCTTCCACGTTTCAACGGCGATTTCTCGCGTTGGTTGTCGTTCCGGGACACATTCTCGTCCATGGTCCACTCCAATGCGGACATACCAACAGTCGCCAAACTGCAATATCTTTTGCAGTCTCTCGAAGGGGAAGCGAAGAAGCCCTTCGAATCCGTCGGCATCGAAGCCGACAATTATGCCTGCACTTGGGACGCTCTCCTCAAGAGATACGACAACCGTCGTTCTCTGAAGCGTCAACTGTTTCGAGCACTCTACGATTTGCCAGCGGTGAAGCAGGAATCTGCTATACGCATCCACGGTCTGGTTGACGATTTCCAGCGCCATGTACGGGCACTAGCGAAACTCAACGAACCTGTGGAACACTGGGACACACCGTTGGTAAATATTCTTTCGTACAAGTTGGACCAATCCACTTTGCGAGCTTGGGAGGAGAAAACCAGTACGAAAGATGATGTGACGTACGACGAACTGGTAGAATTCCTCTACCAGCGTGTACGAGTGCTGAATTTCGTCGGCTGGGAGCACCAGCAACCGGCACCTTCGTCTAAGGTGGCCGGAAACACTCCAAAATCAACGAAGTTCAAGTTCGCAGCCAATGCCGCTGCATCCTCCATTTCTCCGTCGGCATGTCCACTGTCGTGCTCTGACAATCACGTTCTACGCAACAGCCCCCTATTTCTTGGGAAGGATGTACGCCTTCGCCAAGAATTCGCTACACAGAAACGGTTGTGCTGGAATTGTTTGGGCAGTGGACACCAGGCCAAGAAATGTTCGTCAAAGTTCACGTGTCGCACGTGTCAGGAGAAGCATCATTCGTTGCTTCACGATCCTGCTATATCCAAGACGTCGTCGAGTTCCGACGTGGCATCATCTCCTTCTGTTCAACAACCGTCCCCGTCCACAAGTGTGGACACTCCGAGCTCCGCTCCTTCCAAAGTCAGCATGGCAGTCCAAACTGCATGCAACACAGTATTGTTGGAAACGGTTGTCCTCAATGTAATCGATGACCACGGCCATGAGCACCAGGCAAGGGCCTTGCTGGATTCGGCGTCCATGTCCAACTTCATTTCAAAGCCATTGGCAAAGCTACTCTTCAACCCACGGTCGAAGGTGGATGTTTCCATAGCAGGCATCGGTTCCTCAAAGCAGAACGTAAAAAGTGTGATAACCGCAATGATCCAATCGAGAACACAGGATATTTCGACGAAGTTGGAATTCCTCATCCTCAAGAACCCTTCGGCACAGTTGCCAACTATCCCAATCAATATATCGTCGTGGGATATCCCGAATGTTGCGCTGGCGGACCCTCGGTTCCATGTTCCAGGAAGGATAGATCTTGTCATCGGAAGTGAGGCCTTCTGGGAACTCCACAGTGGTCGGAAGATTCCATTAGGAGATGGACTTGCGTGGTTGGCTGAAACACCATTTGGATGGGCCGTCGCTGGGGCTGCTGCAAGTCAGTACACTTGCATCCCTCGTATCTGTAACCTTTCTACGAAAGATGATCCGTTAGAAGTTACTCTCCAGAGATTCTGGGAAATCGAAACCATCTCCGATGGTCCAGTACGGTCTGTAGAAGAGAACCGTTGTGAAAAGCACTACTCAGCAACAACTACTCGTGATCCGTCTGGGAGGTATATCGTCAGTCTTCCTCGAACCGACAATCCTGAAGTTGTTTTAGGAAGCTCCAGGGAAATCGCAGATCGCCGTCTTCTGAGTGTCGAGCGGCGACTTGAACGTGATCCTGCAATCAAGGACGCGTACCACCGTTTTATGGACGAATACCTTCAGCTAGGTCACATGAAGAAGCTCGACGAACCAGTAGACGACAATCAACCGCACTACTACATTCCACATCACGCCGTCTTCAAAGAGTCGAGTATGACGACTAAGGTCAGGGCTGTTTTCAACGCGTCGTGTAAGACGTCATCCGGACATTCGCTGAACGATACGCTGTTCGTCGGCCCTGTTGTTCAGGAAGATCTTCACTCGATTGTATTATGCTTTCGAATACGCTGTATTGCCCTTGTCACCGACGTGGAGAAAATGTATTGGCAGATACTCCACTTTCCCGAGGATCGCAGATTCCTCCGCATTCGGTTCCGGAAGAGCTCCACCGATCCGATTTCCACCTACGAGCTGCAGACAGTGACTTACGGTACTGCTTCTGCACCTTATCTCGCCACGAGAACTCTAAAGCAAATTGCTCATGATAATGGACACCTGTATCCAGCTGCTGTAGATCCTGTCATTTACGACTTTCAACATCGATGACCTGTTGTCAGGGGCGAACGACGTAGAGTCTGCGGTTCAAGTGCGAGAGCATGTTACGTCCATGCTCAATGATGCTGGCTTACCGATCAAGAAGTGGGCGTCAAATGTTCCGGAAGTTCTCGACGGTGTACCACCGGAGGATTTAGCCCTGCAACCACTACACGATCTTTAGGACGAGCAGGCGGTTTCCACACTGGGTTTGGTGTGGGAACCAAGAACTGACGCACTATGTTTCAAGGTCCAACTGCCGCCTCCGGCTGCAGTTCTTACAAAGCGAAAGGTGATGTCATACATTGCGCAAATATTCGATCCACTTGGTCTCGTGAGTCCCACCATCGTAGTTGCCAAACTCTTCATGCAGCGCTTGTGGGCGCTGAAGCAGAATGGAGAATCTTGTGAATGGGACACGCCGGTTCCAGTCAAACTTCAAGCAGAATGGAAAGACTTCCACTCCACGCTGCATATGCTCGGTGAAATCCGAGTTCCAAGATTCGTTTCACTTCCGACTGCTGTCAATCTCCAGCTACACTTCTTCTCCGACGCCCAAGGGAGCTTACGGTTCCTGTTGCTATGTACGGGCCGAAACTAGCAACGGTGTATCGATCCAGCTACTAACAGCGAAATCTAAAGTAGCCCTGTTATCTAGTCGCCATTCAATTGCCCGACATGAATTATGTGCTGCACGACTGTCCGCTCAGCTATTCCAGAAAGTGTTCTCCGCCCTTAAGATACCACTGCCAGCGTATTTTTGGACGGACTCCACTACCGTTCTCCACTGGTTACGGTCGCCACCTAACCATTGGAAGGCATTCGTAGCCAATCGAGTATCACAAATCCAGCACATATCCAATGTGAGTCGCTGGAAACATGTTCTTGGCGTCAATAACCCAGCAGACGACATTTCAAGAGGACTGCATCCGATCGATATAATCCAGTGTAAGCGCTGGTGGAATGGTCCTGTCTGGTTTTCACTTCCTCCGGAATGCTGGCCGAGTCTTATTCCAACCGACGAAGATACAGAAGCCGTCACCGAAGAAATGCGAAAGATCCCGCTGGTTTCAATGGGCGTCGTACAGAGCGATTTTCATGACAATTTGTTCGCTCGCTACTCCAGCTTTACCAAGCTTCGTCGTGTTACTGCATTCTGCTTACGTTATCTCCGAACTTTGCAAGAACGTGCCAAGCTACACCTTAAGGATCCAGACAAGTACAGCCAACTCACTTTCCGCGATCAGCCAATCACTCCACTCAATACTGGAGAATTACAGAGCGCTGAACTGGAGCTGTGTCGTCTAGCGCAACATCAGTCGTTCGCAGAAGAACTTTCTGATCTGGCAAGCGGAGATTTTGTCGCCCAATCGTCCGCTTTGAAGTGGTTGAAGCCATTTATCGATCAAGACGGCATTATTCGTGTCGGTGGCCGGCTGCGGAACGCCGCTCTTTCCGACTTCGTGAAGCACCCCATCGTGCTTTCTGCCAAACACCAGCTGTCGACTCTGCTGGCTAGTTTCTTTCACTTAAAGCAACTGCACGCAGGCCCTCAACTCCTGCTAGCCACACTGCGCCAGAAATATTGGATTCTCGGCGGCAGAAATCTCTCAAAATCCGTCTTTCACCATTGCCACACTTGTTTTCGTAGCAAGTCCACACTAGTCCAGCAGAGCACAGCAGATCTACCGGCATCCCGAGTCTCACCAACTCGCCCGTTCTCCGTTTGCGGAGTCGATTACTGCGGTCCATTCTTCATCAAGTCATCCGTCCGTAATCGTGCTCCAACGAAGGCCTACGTAGCTATCTTCGTCTGCTTCGCTACAAAGGCAGTGCACATCGAGCTTGTGAGCGACCTTACTACGGCGGCCTTTTTGGCAGCACTTCGCCGGGTCGTCGCCCGCAGAGGAAGAATCGCCGAGCTGCACTCGGACAATGCCACAACCTTTAAGGGTGCGTCGCACGCACTCAACCGTGTCTACCGAATGCTGAAGGTGGACAACCGTGATCGAAACAGAATCTTCAGATGGTGCTCCGAGAACGAGTGGAAATTTATCCCACCGCGAGCACCACATTTCAGAGGTCTGTGGGAGGCCGCTTTCATGTCAGCGAAGAAGCATCTCCTGAAAACCGTTGGTAACTCCAACATCGCCTACGAACCGATGGTCACTCTCTTGACTCAAGTCGAAATGTGCCTGAACTCCCGTCCGCTAACGCCGATGCCAAGCGAACCGTTGGATATGGAGGTCCTAACTCCAGGACACTTTCTCGTCGGAGCCAATCTACAAGCGGTACCCGAACCTGATCTGCGTGAGATTCCCGACAACCGTCTGGAGTCGTACGAGCTAGTCCAGAAACACCTGCAGAACATCTGGGCTCGCTGGTATCCGGAGTACCTGCAACAAATGCAGTCAAGAGCTACTAAGGGCTGCAAACCACCGGTCGCCGTCGAGGTTGACCGCATCGTAGTCATCAAGGAAGACAACGTTCATCCGGCCAGTTGGCCGCTCGGAAGGATCGTCAAGCTTCATCCGGGGAAGGATGGTGTCGTCCGAGTAGTGACACTCCGGACAGCACCGGGAAAGGACATCGTTCGTGTGGTAGCGAAGATCGCTCTACTGCCATCACCGGATCCAACCATCTAATCGTTACAGGTAGAGCAACCCGCAAGGGAGAACTTGCTCGAAGCGCACCCGCGCTTAGTACAGGTAATTACGTTTCCAATACCTCTAAGCTGAGTCGTTCGATCTACCTGGTCTTCTCTTTTTTGTTCCCGGTCTTTGGCGAGGATCTACGACGGAGCGATCATCATCCGTAGAGATGCCCATCTGAAAACCGATACGCTGAATTCGTCAAACAATGAAGTTTGGAACACCTCCGTGTTCCAAGGTGGCCTGAATGTTGGAGCCGGACCCATCTACTCCGTGATTTATATATAATTAATTGTATTTCATTTTGCCAAAATTGCTACAATCCCTACACTACCCCATTGTGCACTATATGCGAGAAATTGTGAGAGAGGTGAGGCGAGCGCTCATACGCACAATCTGTAAGACAATAGGTAGCAAACCCATTTATTCTATGTACCTATTATATCGTTGGTCAATTCGAAAATAGAAAGTCAAACGTGTATAACGTACGGTCAATCTGCGTCGCTTTATTCTTTGTTCTCGGTCGAGTGAGAAAAATCACAAATCCCCCGTTACCAAGAGACTTAGCCGTTTTCGTTATTGTGCGGTGGTGATATAGTGCGTGTGTGACTTTTCTAAGTGCCCGGTTACCAAGGGAATTCGTTGGTTTTCGCGTTGTGTGTATCGGTCCGACCTTAGGGCAAAGGTGGACGAGCGCTAGTGACCTACCGTTGAAGAAAGCGTGGTGGTGTTCTGGAACCCCCGCTTGTAGCGACTCAAGTCCTCTGTCAGGTATTCTCACGTGTTTTGCCGAACTTAAACACTTTTCGGTGGCTGCCAAGGCAGCGAAGAAAGCCCTTCGATGCCGACATAGTTCGCGCTCGAACAATTTGTAATTTGGTTGTGAATAACATCCGAAATAGTAACACAATTTGCATTATGTAATAATGTTACTATAATTATGATAGGATTTGTTATAAGGTACCGTTGGGTAATTGGATACAATAAAATTAATAGTCAACTTAATTGTGGTGTACAGCTAACGTGAATAATTTAATTCAAACTTTTTCCTGTGAATAACAAATAATATACTTCAAATAATCGAATATTTCGATTTTTCTGATTGTTATGTATTGAGTATGAGGGACTAAAAAATTTGCGCCAAAAAAAACATTGGAACTAAAATAATTTGGAGAAAATTCATCCATTTATACACAAAAGGTATTGTCCATTCATACACAGAAGTATTGTAGGATTATTCCTAACAATGTTTCCGAAAAACACTCGTAGTTTGAAAATATAAGTTACATTATTTTTAAATAACAAACTGAATTTTTTTTATTCCATTTTTGAATATGTTCGTATCATCTGTCCAAAATAATCTATATGGTCAAATAAGGTACGATAACATGTTTTCAATTTGAGAATTAGTATATTTAGCTCTTTTGCAACTCAGCTTAGATGAACCACGAAAAATTTCGTGTAAGTTTTGAAATTACCGTGCACCCCCGCTAATTTGAACGGTACCTCATGCAAACCATCGGGGTTCATTTTCAATTTAAACATCTAGTCACCCTAGAAAAGTGTTTCTGGTTACCTGTTTCACTGTTTTGTTTTCATTCTGCGTTCCGTTCCACAGCATTCCATCTCGCTTCACTCCGTTCCATGAGCTAAATGACGTTTGAACCATTTTTAATCTGAACGATGTGCAAATTAGCGGGGTACAGATTAAAAAGTGTTCAGATTAAATGTGGTCAAACCAACGGGGGTACCCGGTATTATTTTTTATATTTTTTTCATACCAGAAAGGCTAAACAAACCTTTAGGTGGATTAACTCTATGGTGAATTTGACAAATTAAAACTGGGAATTAAAATTAATAAAGCAAAACAACATTTGCGGATATTAAAACTTATTAAAATTCTCGTAAGCAGTCTGCCAATAAATGATAATATTACTTGATGCACTAACCCCACCCCATTAAAAAGTAGGGGTTAGTGTACCATGTACAATATATCTGTAATTATTTACAAAAATCACATATTTTTCATTGTGGTTCATTCAATTAGAACTGAAATGCTCACCATGTGTCGAAAAAACCAATAGTTTTCGATTTTAGACAGAGATACAATGGAATTTTGAATAATGGAAAACCATTTTAAAATTAATAATTTTTCGCAGCTTACAAGTTTGCTTGTGTTAGTGTACGTTTAGTACCATTGTAACAATAGTATCAGTGTGGACGTAAGAATATAACCTAAAATGGAGCAATGGTGCGAAAACATTCCAACATATTCAAGTATTTATGCTTAATATTGACGAATGATCCACTTACCCCACTGATACACTTCCCCCACTATACCTTATTCCTTATTTATTAGATGGTTAGAATTTTTGTAACTTTTATTACTAACGGTACATGTTTTATAACAACTGGTGATATAATAAAATTATATCAGAACAACACACTCTGTTATAATTTTGTTTCTTCCGTATGGTCGGGTTCTCCTCTATGGATTCCTCCAAGAAAATCTCTGCAGAAATGTCTTTAGAGTAAGGTGGGGCAAAAGTTCGACCTTAGTGGTATAATCAAAGTTTCCAGGAAAATAATAGCAATCAAAACAAACCACAAAATATCGATCCTTTTATGACAGGCATACTTTACACCAGCCGTAAACTTAAGTTGGACAAAAAATACACACTGAATTTTCATCAAAAAATTGCCCAAAACCGGGTTAATTGTAATATATTAAAAAATAGCAGTTTTTCGCAAAACTAAGTGGAATTGTTAAATTTTGGTGACAGTTTTCACACGATCAGACAAATTTAACTAAATTTGAAGATAATATCTGGATTTTAGGCAATTTGCAAATTTTTCCGTGATTTTATACATGGGTCGAACTTTTGCCCCGCTTATTCGAACTTTTGCCCCACTATGGGCCAAAAATTGTTTACAAGCATTTATGCAAAAAATAATACACCTCAAAGCAACCTTATGATAGGCCAAGAAACGCCCTTACATAAAATATTGAAAAAGATTTTATCTTCAATTGGTTCCATGCTACGAAAGTTTGACCAAAAATTACAATATTCACGTCGAAAAACAACAAATAGCCATAACTTTTCCAAATCTCAATCGATTTTTATGATATTTGGATTGAAAGTCTCTTACTTGAATAGCATTCGAACCACAATGACATTTATAAGATTTGTTTTGAATTGAGCTAGAAATCTTAAAAAGAAACTCTTACCCCACTCGAACTTTTGCCCCACTTTACTCTAAGGCTTTTTTTAAATTATAGTTCGACGATTTCTTCAAGGATTACTCCAGATATTTCTCCAATGATTTCTACAGAATTTCCTCTAGTAGTTCACTAGATTCTGAAATTCATCTAGGGATTCTATAATAAATAACTTCATGAACTCCTTTAGGGTTTCCTCAACAGTACATGAATTATTCTAATGATTTTTCAGGTAATCCTCCAGGGATTCGCCTTGAAATTTCTCCTTCTTCAGAGTTTCGTTGTAGGCATCATCCTCCAGGGATTTCACTAAAAATTTCTCTAGAGATTCCTACAGAGATTCGCTCATGAATTCCTCCAGGCATTTTATCAAAATTTATTTTAATTCTTCCAGGATTTCCTTCGCAATTTGTTTTAGAGATTCCTCTAAGAACTCCTTTCCTGAAAAAGTTTTATGAGAAAACCCTGGATAATTTTCCGAAAGGTTTCCTATATAAATCCCTCGAGGAACCTCTGGAAAAAATCTAGTGTAATCCCTAGAGGCATCCCCGGTAAAAGTCCTGGAAGAATCCCTAGAGAATCTCTTGCAGGAGCCTATGGAGGGATGCATTCTGCTCATCCCTGGAACCATTTCTAGAGGAAACCATGTAGATATTTTCCGAAGCAATCCTTTGAGAAATTCTTAAAGCAAAAGCTGAAGAAATCTTTGCAAGAATTGCTGTATAGGTTTTACTAGAGAAACCCCTGAAATAATCTCTGAAGGATTCCATGGCATAATCCTTAGTAGGATCCCTGCTATAACCCTTAGAAAAATTCCAGGAGAAATCTCTGCAAGAAACCATGAGGAGATTGTCCAAAAGAAATTTATGTAGAGCTTTTAGTGGAGGAATTTTTGAAGAGATTTTCCTAATATAAATCCTTAAGTGATTCTTAGGATAATTTCTGATAAAATTCATGGGAGAATCTCTGAAGGAATTTGAAGAGGAACTCTTGGAGGAATCCGTTGAGGGTTATTTGGAGGTCCAGAACGTGTCCCTGGAGAAATTTTTGGTGAATCCTTAGAAGACTATCAAAAGAAATCATTAGAATAAGCCATGCAGCGATTTTCCTCGTGGTAACTCTGAAGTATTCCTGTAACAAAACCTTGAGGAATTTATAAGGTGTTGAACACCTAGACGAATTCCTGATAGAATTCCTAGAGCGGAAGAAATCTCCAGAATAATTCCTGGATGAATCTCGAGAGGACTACTTGGGAATATCTGTGTATGTATCCGTGGAGGAATCCTCAGAAGAAGTTCTGGATAAATCACTAGAGAAATATCTCGAATAATCCTTGAAGAAATTGTTCTAGTGCAACTCCAAGAGAAATTTCTGGAGAAAAATTTGAAGATATCCTGAATCCTTAGATGATTTTCTAGAGGAATCTCTGAAGGAATACCAGAAGAAATCGCTTGAGAAATTCTTGGAGATAGTTTTTCTTCATATTTGCAAAAATGCAAAAAATGAAGATTTCCCCTAATGCTTCCAACACTGTTCCCACAAAAACCATGTGACGATGAGAGGGGTTCCAATAAATTGTTCAGATGAAGTTAAGTAGCTCGTGCTCAAGCTAGATAAAAATTTAACTTTCAAAAATTACATTGAGGGCATTCAAGCCAAATGTAACAAATATATCAAATGTCTGTATTCACATATCAACAGAAAATCGAAAGTTTGTCTTAAGAACAAGCTTTTGATCTTCAAACAAATGTTCAGGCCAGCCATGTTGTATGCTGTACCAATTTGGACTAAGGTAGATGTACCAATAGTGGAGCTACTAAGCACGATAGAACTTCATTTTACCGCCTGAATTCAAGAAGCGCAATTAATGTACATGTTACTGTTGTAACGGGAAGTAACGACCATTGACTTAATGAGACAAATGATTTCATCGCAGTAACCCACGGCATGTCAGTGAAAAATTATACCTCCACTATTCCTTTAGTTGCGGTATATTTTTAATTTGTGTTTCTATAGTTGCGATATCCGTTGTTTTCTTCTGGGATCCTCCACTATAGGAACACTTTACCGCAACTATTGAAACAAGTGCGAAAAGTTTTAGCAATTTTAGTGATATTTCATCAGTTTTAAAGCAATTCGAACGCTCTTTTCAACTTTTCCGTGTATGAAAGAGCCAATACGTCGATTGGCAGTGTCGGTTCTGCGGCTAATGTAATAAAATCAGTGAAAACGGGAACGGGAATAAATCTAGCGCAACTATAGGAACACCTACAACTAAGGGAACACTTACCCTAGCTGTTGTAATACCAGGAAGGAAGTTCTGCATAGGATTCAAAATAAAATTTGAAATGATTGTGAAGCTTCCCTGGAATACTACCGTGAATCGCAAGTCAGTCCCATCTGTAAAAGTAGACATTGAGAAAATCAACTTGAAGTTTACAAACTTGTTTCCATAATGAATATTTAAAAAAATCCAGATGATTTGAACATGTTTCAATCTTGATGAAACTTCCACAATTTGCTTTTCATTATGATATCTATCTGAGAAAAATAAAAAGATAAAGATAACGTGTTCTGATTTTTTTCGTGTTACACGGTACGGCAATCTGTAGTGGGGATGTTATGCGATTACTTTTAATTAGGTGACAATTTTATTTGTTGTTTTTTTTTTCTTAATTTTTCCGTTCAAAATATATATCATTGAACTCAATTTTGGCGGAAATGCAGATTGGACTGACTTGCGATTCACGACAGTATAGCACGAGTGAATTACATATAATATCCAATGTTGAATCATTAGAACAATAAATGAATAAAATTATTAATAATTTTAGACAAAATAGTCGAAATTTTCTATTGCCACGAATATTATGTTATATATTTTGGTTAAGTTAGCTGAAGTTAATTGAAAGTGTTTTTTCTCTTATAAGTAGGTAGGTGAAATGAACACACCTGTAAAAATTCTGAACCGCTACGGCAATTGAATTGGAATATTTTGTAGACAAAATGTTTATTAAAGTTTAATTTAGTTGTGGTTATTAGAATGAAAGTGTTGCTTAACATAGAACACCTGGTACAGAAAATTAATGCGATGTTTGAAATGATACTAATAAAGAAATAAAAAAATGAAAGTGTTTGTAATCAAATATGGTTTCAAATGGTGAAAGCTTTATTTTAAATGCATTGGATTTCTTTCAGCTCCGAATCGTTAGTCAAACGGAAAATCATCAATATAGTATATTTTCACTTTTTCTTTCGTTTCTTGTTTTGTTGTTTTTTTTTTTTGACAATTCGTTAGTGTTTACAGTAAAATTCCATAATACCAAAATGGATTTTGATGCCGACATTGACAAGATGCTTGAATTTTGCTTAACCGTCAATTTCCATGGCCAAAGATGTGTGTGAGAGTCATTCGATCGATAAGAAGCCGAAATTTTACTATCTTTTGCAATTTGAGCATCTTTGCTGCTCTATGTTTAGAATGCTGCGATAACTTTATAGCCAAGAGTAGCAAATAGCATTACATGGCTGTTTTCCGTTGTTTGAGGAAAGAAATAAAATTCGAGGTATATGTCTGCTATTGTTTGTTGTGTCTTGTTCATATTTTTGCTTTTCTGTATGGTTTGGTTTGTTTCAGTATTTATTTGAGAGTATTTTTGCTGACTATCCGCATGGTTCTAACTGTTTCTGGTATGTTTGGCTACGACATTTCCACAAATATATTTTTTCTTTTTTCTTCAGTGTCACTTTCCTGCTCCTGCTCCTAGTTTAAAAACTATAATATGCTAAACACACCTGGAATGGGTTCGTTCAATATTGTCATATCAGTGTTGCTTCCACGCGATCTCATTAATTCTATCGAATTCGCTTGAGTGTTCCAATAGGCTCATGTCCATGACGTGCTTGAAACATAATTAACCTAATCACTATCAGTCGTATTCACGTTGGTGTACGCGTTGTATTTAAAGAAGCCTGCTTGGAAAACAGATTAATGATGCGGAATGTGAAAGTTGCAATTTCGGAAACTGATTTAGCGGGAACTCTTCAGTGGATGCGTGGTTGAAAGTAATTTTATGAATTTGGCAGGATACTATTTACACGGTAAATCTAAGGCGCTGCTTTTTCACTTCCTTCCTTATCCTCCAAAATAATTTTGGTATTGCGAAATTTCATTGGCAATGCTTTTGGTTTTGTAAGTGGTACTGAAGTTCAAGGAATTAATATTACAAGGTATTAGATGTTGAGACTGCGCAAAGTGGGAACGTTTTACGTGGTATTTTTGCAATAGCAATGCATATTCATGCATGTTTTTCAATTTGACTGTCGAATCAGGACAAAGTGGTGTAAATCTCTTCGATATTTTTCGAATCAGTATCAATACAAAATTATAAATAACTTGCAATCCGACTATGCAAGTTTAATAACTGTATGCAGCAAAACAAAGATAATGCAAAAACAGGAGAAATTCACTGAAATATTCATGTTTCAACAACTGCTTATTTGTAGACGATGACTCGGTGTAGGGACAAAATGTCGAACATCGAATGTCAAAACGTTTAATTCCCAAAACGTGGAAAGCAGTAAATTTTCAACAGCGATTAAGTATTGTTTTCCAGATGCATGTTTTCACAATTTGTGTGATTAAATATAGAGCCTTTCATAAACCGCACTGGTCATTAAAGTGTGGAAGGGGGTGGCAAACTTGCATGCAAGTTGGCTGAAATAGTCAAGTTTTGCATTTCCAACTGCTAATTGTGGGCTTAGTGGCCGTGCGGTTAGTGTCACCAAGCATTTGGCCGCATCGTGTCAAGGAGTGTGGGTTCGATTCCCGCTTCAGTTCGTAAAAATTTTCGTTGCATGCTAATCCATTGTCCAGTGTGGTGCTTCCTTCAAAGGACATAACCGTCCACTGCACATTGGTCCACGGATTGAAATTAAGCGGAATAAATTAATAACTTGAAAAATATAAGAGATAGGGTTTTGGTGTCTTCTGAACATTTGTTTGTCTAGTCAAGGCGCGTTATACGCAAAAGTGTTCTAAGCGCCAAATTTCATAGCTTTCGAAATTCGCTTATCGCTTATCAAAGCGCCGCACACAAAGGTTTTTTTTCTCAGTACGACGGATTGAACTTTATTTACATTCTCAATTATTCGCGGTCGTTGAGGAAATTTCATAAAATTTCGCGAATCATAGAACTTTTACGGCGTGTAATTGGAATGAATTCCTTCAGTGAAAAACTATGAAAGTTTTCCATAGTGAGAATAAGTGCCCGGCGAAGTAAGTCACACAGCCCAGACAACCAGAAGTCGCATTGCAGTATACGAAAAAAAGTCGCTTATTTGTAAAAACTGCATCACTCCCGCACTACATGGTGGATCAAAACATTTGATTGATGAGTTTCTTCGCATAAAACGCTATTTCATGAGTTCATATGTACATATGTACGTCCCGTATACTTGTACAAAGTAAGTCGGATCAATCCGTAGCAGCTGTCAAATAAAGTTTGTTATCATAACTGAAGTCGCATAAGAGTACAGACTAATTCGCAAGAAAATCTACACACACGCATTGCATGTTAGGTTTCATCATATAAAATAAACACGTATATCGCCTCCACTTGTGTACGTATAAGGCCTTTTCACGACATCTTCTATGTGAAACTTTGCACATATAAGCATTGCATAACGCAAAAGGTGATTTGGTTATACGTACATTCTGGTTGTCTGGGAGAGGGGCGGGAAGAAACTTGTATCGTAAAGTGGTGTAACGTGTTCGTCCATGCGATTTCGGTGAAAAAATGCAAAGCTATTTAACTGAAGTTATTTTAAGAAATACAATAGTTTTATTGCATTTTTGGTATACATGTGTACGAACAATAACAGCTTTCACAAAATTACACTTGGAAAATTAATCTATGTTGCAGGTAAGTTGGAATATCCGCCGTTGTGAAACATTTTATGTTTGATACGACGAATAATAGCGCTTACGACGAAGTAGAACGAAAACCTAAATGTCGGAAATAATGAAGCATGTCGTGCACTTGTACCCGGACACATGAATCAATAGGCTAATATTTTCAAAACTAAACGATCACTTAGACATCTGGTGATTAGTAAAAGAACCGTCAAAAAAGGGGTTTGGATTGAAAACGCACCGTGCGCAGCATAGAAAAGATCACACAATTTACACTATTTCCGGATTCTTTGTTGATAGTTGAATTTGTTGTGATATCACGCGTGTGGCAAGAATAATGGTACAAATGATAATGCCATTAGAAATAAGTGCAGTAATCGATTGATTATGACCTATGTTTTCAATTGAAAAATTAAGGACGTAAAAATGCCAAGAACAAGAAGAAGAAGAAGAAACACACAGAATTCGAAAATATATGGGCTAAAGCTCTAATTAATAACGAAACGCATATTTTTTCATCCGTGTATTCTTCCAAATTGTCGAAACTATTATTTCAAATATGAAACCTGAAATAATATTGCATATTTATGGCGACTTTAACCAACGCAATCCGACATCATTATCACCTCTATGCATAAATTAAGTATTTCACACAGCAATTGAATACTATATCTTCATACACAAAACTTCTCTCCCCAGCGACTGGGAGTACGAGGAAGTGCCGGAATACAATAAAGCAAATAACAAAGAAGCAAAACGGAGACTATGTACAATTAATTGGCAACATATTATAAGTATTGAAGGAAATGACGACACCGAAGTAGACAAATTTCATTCAATTATTCAACAAATAATTAATGAAACTGTGCCAACAAGAAGAAGAAGAAGACGTATATAGAATAACAAATTACCGGTGTGGTTTAGCCCACAACTGAAAAACCTGAAGAACAAGAAACAGAAAGCGCATAAATTATACAAAAAAGAAAATACGGACACGAACTTACAAAATTATAATGGCATATGTAACCTACTCAACTCAGCCGTTAACTCCGTACATGAAGAATATAATCGTAAGGTCGAATCCGAAGTCAAATCATGTCCTAAAAACTTTTTTTTAATATGTGAACACTAAATTCAAAAGTAGCAATTTCCCTTCGCGAATGCATTTTGACGGAAACGTAGGTGAAAACTCTTCCGATATCAACAATCTCTTTGCTGATTTCTTCCAAGAAGTGTATACCACCTACTCCGAAGAAGACCGCGACCGCAATTTCTTTTCTTTTTTCCCAAAAATTTCTAACAGTATATCTATTGAAAAACTATCACAACAAGAAATCTTGTCGGCACTAAAAAACATGGACGCATCAAAGGGAGCAGGACCGGATTGCACCCATGTTCTTCAAAAATCTCCCAGAAGAACTTATCCTTCCCTTAGAACGCCTTTTCAACATGTCTCTAAATATTGGGAAATTCCCAGAAGTTCGAAAATCCTCGTATTTGGTGCCTGTTTTCAAATCAGGTACAAAATCTAACATACGGAACTATCACAGAATTGCCATTACCTCCTGTATCACAAATCTCTTCGAATCTCTCGTGAACGACACAATTTTCAAGAAAGTAATAAATCAAATTACTTGTAGGCAGCATGACTTTCTTAAAGGCCACTCAACATCTTCCAATCTGCTAGAATTTGTATCTTTCATTCTCAACGCAATGGACAATGGTAAGCACGTAGAAGCCTTCTACACTGACTCCAGTAAGGCATTTAAC